>NW_005370552.1:1466583-1476526 GCF_000412655.1 Myotis brandtii | reverse complement strand
ACCCAGCCGGGCCCCAGGGAGCCCAGCTGCCCCTTAGCCCGTCCTCTCTCCCTTTCAGTTGCTAGTTCCTGAGCCAGATTGGCCTCTGCCATGCCTTAACCCAACACTTCCTCAGAGTGGCTGGCCCTGGCCGGTGTGGCCCAGTGGATAGAGCGTCGGCCTGTGGACTGAAGGGTTCCGGTTTCTGTTTCGATCAAGGGCACAGGCCCAGGTTGCGGGGCGTGCAGGAGGCAGCCAATCCATGATTCTCTCTCATCGTTGATGTTTCTCTCTCTCCCTCTCTCTTCCTCTCTGAAATCATACAACTATATTAAAAAATAAAAAAGGAGTGAGTGGCTTGCCAGTTGGCCAGCTCCTCAGGGTGGCCTGGTGAGTCTGGGGGTGGCCCGAGCCCCCTGGCTGATAGCTTCAGGCCTTGAGCGACCGTGCCGGGCAGTCTGAGCACTGGGTCACTGTTTGCCATGGTGTGCCATAAAGATGCTATCACCTGTGCGCGTGCCAGGGCTTGGAAGCATTGCCGACTCGTGGTAAGTGCAACATCCAGGGCCCCAGAGGTACCCACACATACAAGGGGGAGACCACCAGGCCACATGGCCCTTTATGGCTCAATCATTGCACAGACATCCCATCCAGCCGCCTTGTCTGTTGGGCACTGTGCTTGCGGCTGTTGGGGGGGGGGGGGGGACTCCTTAGAGAATTGACAGTCTCATGGAAAGAGAGAAGCCCCATGTGGCCATAGCCGGGAGAGACAGCGCCCTTGCTATTCCCCCTCAGGCACGTGTTTGCAAACCAAAGGGCAGACGGTGTCTCTGCCCACGTCCACTCACAGCTGGGTAACCAGACGCCAGCACCCACACGGCAGAACGTTAGCGGCAGGCGTTAGGGGTCACCCCTGCACACCCACACAGCTCTCAGGTTCTGGGGTGTGCCCAAGAGCAGTAAGCTTCTTCCCTCCCTCCATCACCCAAGGTAGTCTATGAGGGCTAACTCTTCGGAAGACTTCTATTTCAGCCCTGGCTGGGTTACTCAATGGTTGGAGCGTAGTCCCGTGCACCAAAAAGGTTGCAGATTTGATCTCCGGTCAGGGTGCCTATGGAGGCAACCAATCGATGTTTCTCCCTTCCACCCTCCCCCCCCCCTTCCTCTCTAAAATCAATAAACATATCCTGGGGTGAGGATTTTTAAAAAACAAGATTTTTATTTTATTTTAAAAAATCCCAAGCCCACAGAAAAATCGAAAGAACGGTACAGTGAGCACCCATATACGACTTTCAAAAGTGCTATATTTATTCAGCACACCTCCCCTTGGCAAGAATTCAAAAGCCCGTCAGAGATAGAAATTAATTTACCTTTATCTTAAAACGTTACTTAGGAATGCTTTGCCCTTGTAGTTATGTTGGATGTTCACCCTCCCCCCGCCCAGCCCCAGCATTTCCCGGTGTGCCCAGCTCACAGTGGGCATTTGACGAAGCTGTGGTTGCTGGTGGAGCCGGCCTGCCTGGGCAGAAATCTGGCTGTGCCACTGGACCAGCTGTGTGGCCTGGGGCAGTGACTCCAGGAGCCTCACTTTGCCAGTCTATAAAATGGGTTGGGACAATTAAATTAGTTGATGGACATAAAGCACTTAAAGTCACGCCTGGCATATGGAAGGTGCCTGATAGGTACCGGGGAGTCTTAAACATGTTTGGTATCACCTTTGCTTACGTGACTGCAAGTGACTCATTTGGCCCTGAGCGCACGGCTTCCCCCTGAGAGAGGCCCAAGGAAACCAGGAATGTGGCTTCCTAACCCCTCCCCCCGCCCCCAGCTCAGCCCTGCGCTGAGGCCCAGTGGCATCTAAGTGATGGGGACATCCCGGGGACCGTTTCCACGCTCACAGAGTCTCCAGCCATGCTTATTAAAAAGACATTTGGAGAGAAAGTGGGTTTTTTCCTCCCATTTGCAGCCTGGCTAGTTGCTGCCCTGCTGATAGAACCATGTTGGAAAAAAGAACTAGCATTTACTTTATTTTTATTTTTTTTTTGTTACTCCTCGCCTGAGGATATTTTTCCCATTGATTTTTAGGGAGAGTGGAAGAGAGAGGAAAGACAGAAATGATGTGAGAGGAGAAACATATCGATTGGTTGCCTCCTGTATGAGCCCCGACCAGGGCCTGGGCTGGGGAGGAGCCTGCAACCAAGGTAACCTGCCCTTGACCAGGATCAAACCCAGGACTCTTTGTTCCACAGGCTGATGCTCTATCCACTGAGCCAAACCGGCTAGGGCTACTTTATTTTTTAAAATATATTTGTATTGATTTCACAGAGGAAGGGAGAGGGAGAGAGAGATAGAAACGTCAGTGATGAGAGAGAACCATGGATCGGCTGCCTCCTGCACGATCGAGCCTGCACTGGGGATGGAGCCCGCAACCCGGGCCTGTGCCCTTGACCGGGAATCGAACCGTGACCTCCTGGTTCATAGGTCGATGCTCAACCCCTGAGCCATGCCAGCCGGGCTGTATTTACTTCAAAGACAGAGCCGGGCTCACAAAAGCCAGGCTCAGGCCCGAGTCGAGGGTCACACGGGCAAGTGGGTGCACTCCCAGGAGTCTCCCCTGTGTGACAAGCCGGAGAGGGTCTATGGACCCTCCAGACAAAGCTGACTGGGATGTTCCTCACATAGGAATGGTCGGATAGTGGATGTTTTAAGAGCCAGAGCTTTGACGGCTGGAGTATCTGACCTTGACATTGTGGTGTTTCTGCCACGTAATTTAATTAACGTGTGATGCTGGCCCGATGCCAGAAAGTCAACCGTCCTGACAGCTCTTGGAAGCCACCTAAGTCCCTTTGAAGTTCCCCTCCGTGAGCTGACACACGGAGGAACCGCCTAGGGTTGCGGACAGCCCCGATCGGACACAGAGATGGAGCTGCGCTGTGGTCACAGGGACAGCACTGGCCCAGCCACCTGCCGCCTTGTCGCAGTGCTGGAGGCCAGCTGCGGTTTCTGAGGCCCCAACCTCCGGGAATGGCTCCTGGAGGAAGAATACCTCATCCTGTTTGCGACTTCTCTCCAGCAAATGTTTGCTTCTTCCCCAGCTTTGCTGAGCGCCGTGGCGTGGAGCTGCACACAGAGCATAAATTAGAGAAGAAGCATTTTAACTTCAGACAAAAAGGACCACATCCATCCATTCCACACATCGGTATTTAACACCCACTAGGCACACCTACCATGGCTTGGGACGTTCATTTATGGCTAGGAACACAACGGTGTGTTGGCCATCATAAAACTTCATTTTACTGCAGAGAGAAAGAGAATAAATACATGAATGAAAAAATATATACATATTATTTCAGGTTGTGATAAATGCTATAAAGAATTATGAAGGATGACCTAGCTGGTTTGGCTCAGTGGATAGAGCGTTGGCCTGCGGACTGAAAGGTCCCAGGTTTGATTCTGGTCAAGGACACATGCCCGAGTTGCGTGCGGGCTTGATTCCCAGTGAGGGGCATGCAGGAGGCAGCCGATCAATGATTCTCTCTCATCATTGATGTTTCCATCACTTTACCTCTCCCTTTTCTCTCTGAAATCAATTTTTAAAAAAAAAAAGAAAAAGAAAAAGAATTACCAAGGATAAGGGAAGCCCTAGCCGGCTTGGTTCAGTGAATAGAGTGTTGGCCTGTGGACTGAAGGGTCTCGGGTTCAATTCCAGTTAAGGGCATGTACCTAGGTTCGATCCCCAGCCTGGTTGGGGCTCATGTGGGAGGCAACCAATCGATGTATCTCATCAATGTTTCTTTCTCTCTGTCCCCCTCCCTTCCACTCTCTCTAAAAATGAATGGAAAAATATCCTTGGGTGAGGGGCTAGAGATGGAATATTCTTTTAGATCAGCGGTTCTCAACCTGTGGGTCGCGACCCCTTTGGTGGTCGAACGACCCTTTCACAGAAGTCGCCTAAGACCATCCTGCATGGCAGATATTTACATGACGATTCATCACAGTAGCAACATTACAGTTATGAAGTAGCAACGAAAATAATTTTATGGTTGGGGGTCACCATGACATGAGGAACTGTACTTAAAGGGCCAGAAGGTTGAGAACCACTGTTTTAGATGGTAGATTGTACGTTATAAATCTTGGGTTGATGGACTAAAGTGCTTAGGGGGGATGTATTAGTCAGTACTTTGCCACAATAATGCTGTATAACAAACCACTCCAAAACTGAGTAGCTTACATCAATACACATTTTTTTCTATCAATAGCATTTATTTCTCACATATGTGTCTGTGGGTCACCTGTGCTCTCATCTGTGCTCAACTGGGCTTGACTCTAAGTGTGGGTGGGTCCAGTCTGCTCCATGCGTCCCTCGTCCTCCATGGATGAGTGGGCTACCTGGGACATGTTCTTTTCATGGGTAGAGGGGAAGCAACATAACTCTTAAGTCCTAGACTCAGAATGCTCACACGGTGACTTCTGCTTACATGCCATTGGCCAAGAGACAGCCTGTGGCCTGAGGTCAAGGGCATGGGGAGGTGTGCTCCACCTCTAGCGGGATGCCTTGTGGAGTCCTATGGTAAAGGGAGTAGAGACGGGGCAAGGTGAAGGTTTGAGAGCAGCAATGCAATCGGAAACAGATGGTTCAAACCCAAACTACGTATCTCTAGCTAAGACATTTAGATACACAAATACATAGATCAAATGCCAGGACTGCCTTGGCTGGAATCTTCTGTTTAAAATTAAATTGAAATAAATCCAGGCAATAATTACACATTAGCGGCCCTGAGGTGGTTTATGATGGGGCCAGAGGCTTCTGGGTCATGGCCACCAACCTCAGGAAACCTGGGAAGATGGACCACAGGCCATCCCAGTGCTGAGCGATACCATGATGGGTGCCTTTCCTCCTGCCTGCACTTCCGGTGCGGGGATGGTGCACGTGGGAAAGACCACTGGAGGCAGGACCCAGGAGGTGCCATCACTAAGTCTCACTCTACTACCAACCAGACCTATAGCTGGTCCCACCAGCCATCTAGGTCATGCCTTCATGTGCTGTATAAGGGCAGCGATGGAAGATTCCAGCCCTTCCTTGCAGCTCCTTGTCCTCTAGTCCTGCCCTGCCTTTTGCCTGCCATCCTTGAGCAATGTGGGCGGGATCCGTAAGTGTCTCTTCAGAAAGTGATGATGTTGAAAATCGGGCCTCCCTTCCATGAATTCCTCCAGGGCTGTGCAGTCGGCCAAGTCCTGGAACCTGGCCCTTCCCTGCAGGAAGGAAAGCTGTTCAGTTGGTTCCAATGGCTAATGGAACCTAATCGCCTTTGCCCGGAGCGATTCCAATCGGAGGAATCCACGGTCTGAAAATTCCAGGTGGCAGCGTGGAGCGTTACGTCTTGGAAGCAGAGAGCGAGGTGTGGGAGCAAACGTCTAACGGTGGGGCCTCATGGAGATTCAGACCTTCTCTCATTTGGGGGGATTCTGGCTCCTGGCTCCAAACGTGTTCGAGGTGATCCATCTTCTGGACCTGATCCTAGCCTAGACCTGCATGCAATCGCCTCCTAGACCAGCTGCCATTATGGAGTGCGTCGGGCATGCCTGACACCGCAGCTTGGTCTCTGATTTCACAGGTCCATCTTGAACTTGTCCATGCCTGGCCCTCCCTCTTTGCCACTCCCCATGTAAATCTCTTCACGGCTGTCCCCTGGAGGACCTTCTGCGCTTTCGGCCTTCATTCCCCATTAGATGATAATGACGATGATGATGATTTACTTTTTATTGAGTCAAAATGGCTGTACAGAACAGTGCGCATGTCGTAAGTGTAGGGCTTGGTGAGCCCACCCATATGGCTGGTACTGAGATCAGGAAACAAAACATCACCAGCACCCCGGAAATCAACTCACCCTCCCTTCCTGGTACTGTGGCCCCAAAGATAACTGCTGTCCTAACTTCTAACAGCGTTGATTAGCATTGCCTGATTTCACACTTTATAGAAATGGAATCTGCAGTATGAACTATTTCTGTGTCTGGCTTCTGTTGCTCTACATCAGCGGTTCTCAACCTGTGGGTCGTGACCCCTTTGGGGGTCGAACGACCTTTTCACAGGGGTCGCCTAAGACCATCAGAAAACACATCTATAATTCCATATTGTTTTTGTGATGAATCACTATGCTTTAATGATGTTCAATTTGTAACAATGAAATTGGGGGTCACCAGAACATGAGGACCTGTATTAAAGGGTCGTGGCATTAGGAAGGTTGAGAACCACTGCTCTAGATGGTGCTTCTAAGATTCATCCGTATTGTGCGCCGTGTGGCACATTCCTTCTCTGCTGTCTGGTATTCAGCTGTGACTACAACACATTTTATTTCTCTACTGTTGTCCTGTTGATGGGCATTTGGGCAGTTTTGCTTCAGGGCGATTACTAATCTCGCCGCTATGAACACTTGTGGGGAAGGGAGGGACACATTCTTGCCGGGTGTGTGTATCCCCACAGTGGAATTGTTGGGGCCATGGGTGGGGCCTGTGTTCAGTTTGAATAATAGTGCCCGAATGGTCGTGCCAGGGTGTATCCCCACCGCTGAGCATGAGAGCGCTCCTTGTCGGCACTTGGAATTTGCTTCTCTCACTTTTAGGCACTGCATGGACCCTGTGAGATTGCAAGCTTTTCCTTCCTTCCTTGAAAATTCTCCCAAGTGCCTCCTACAAAATCATCCTGGGAAAATGCTGGCTGATGTCCTGGGAAATGAAAGCCTATGGCTTTCTTTTCATTTGCAAGAAAATCTGAAATTGGGTCCTTGAGCCTTCATGACAACAGCTTGTAGAAACTGAGAAAATAAAAAAAATTTGGATTGAGCTTCAAGGTCCCCCTTTCCCCCCTGCCCCCAAAATGGTCCCACTCTGGTTTCCAGGCAACCTGATGCTTCCCCACTACCCACCTGCGCCCTCCTGCTGGCTCTGCCCTCCAGGCAGCCTCAGCTCTCAGGCTCCCAGCAGGACTGACCTCCTTACTCACCATTGACACCCAGCTGCAGGCGCACTTGTTTTCTTTGTACTTATTGTTGCGGCCACAAAACCTTTGGTTCCTCTGAAATGAGTGACATCTAAGTTCTTCGAGGGTGGGGACCGCAGGACCTCCAAGGTGTTAACACATCTTGCCCACAGTGTGGTCCACGCCATTAGGTTGTCTCTTAGCTGTGTGGGGCCGGAGGAGACTTCTCGGACATTAGGGTCCAGCAAGTCTGAATGTAATCACGTGAGTGCAGATCAGGGGGTGACTTCCTAACACCGGTGTATTTTGAAGAAGGGCGTGCTGGTCCCAGTTAATTGTCTACACCAGTGATGGCGAACCTATGACACGCGTGTCAGAGGTGACATGCGAACTCATTTTTTTGGTTGATTTTTCTTTGTTAAATGGCATTTAAATATATAAAATGAATATCAAAAATATAAGTCTTTGTTTTCCTATGGTTGCAAATATCAAAAAATTTCTCTATGTGACACGGCACCAGAGTTAAGTTCGGGTTTTTCAAAATGCTGACACGCCGAGCTCAAAAGGTTCGCCATCACTGGCCTACAGTCACCTGGCTGAGAGTGGAGCCCCCTGGCTGGCTCACTCACGGACTAGCTGTGACTTGGGGTGTCGGCGTAGAACGCCCTGGCCCCACGCTTGAGTCTGACTCAAGAGCCCGGGCAGGCCTGGCCGCCTCTGTCTTTGACACGCACCGCAGCTGCCTCTGACGCACAGCCAGGTTTGGAAACTAGTTGAGTCTGAAAAGAATGTTCTCTTCTAGGAAGTGAGAAAACACCAGGGGCCCCAGGAGAAGGGGCTGTCAGACGTTGCCTGAGTCCCAGCTCTTCCCCTTCCCAGGTGAGGGATCGTGGGCAAGGCACGCAGCCCCTCCTCGCCTCAGTTTCCTCTTCTGGGAAAAGGAAATGCCACAGACCTGCTTCGGCGCAACAGATCACCCCGGCTTTGTTGGTTATTTACCAGCAAGTGACTTCACCACTTCCAGAAACGCCTGGTTTGTTCACGGTTCTGCGCGTGAGGAGTGCTGAGGAGGCTCCCAGTTGCTGCTGCCGCTGCCTGGGAGCGTGGCGGGGCTGCCACCCGGAACGTTTCCTTGCGCGTCCCCAGCTCCGCAGATTGGCTGTGGACTTCTTTCTGAACCCCCCAGGGGGCAGCTGCATGGTGTCTTTCTGACTCAGCCTCAGACGGCTCACAGGATCACTTCTGCTGCGTTCAAAGCTGCCACAAGCCCTAGCCGGTGTGGCTCAGTGGATAGAGCACCAGCCTGCGGACTGAAGGGTCCCGGGTTCAATTCCCCGTCAGGGCACATGCCCGGGTTTCGGGCTTGATCCCCAGTGGGGGGCGTGCAGGAGGCAGCCGATCCATGGTTCTCTCTCATCATGGATGTTTCTCTCTCCCTCCCTCTCCCTTCCTCTCTGAGATCAATAAAAATATATTTAAAAAGCTGTCACAACATCACCCAGATGTCTAGGAGAGGGGGCATCGACCCCACCTCTTGGCAGACATGTTTGAAACCACCACAGCACCTCATGGTTGTTGAGGGTTAAGTGAGATGGTCTCTGAAATGCTGGCCAAGCGTGAGTGTCCCTGGGGTGAAGGGACAATCTTTGCCGGTCTCTAGTCCTTTGGACAGTTGGTACAGGGCAGCGGGGGGCACCTTCTCTTGCCCGTGTGGTGGCTGTTGGGTACATGAGGAGCTGGGTCCACAAGGTGCCCCAGGATCTCCTGCCTCCTGTCAACCCTGCCGTGGGCTCCACATGGGGCCACCAGGCCCAAAGCAGTGTCATCAGCACAAGATGCACGCCCTGGCGGGGGCCCATGGGAGACCCTGCTGCCTTAGATGGTGGGCTGAGTGGCACCTGGAAAGAAGGTAGCCAGAGTGGTTTTGTGGGCATGGTGGTCCGCTTCATGTTCAGGCGTGGGTCCCCCTGTTTTTTTCAGCCCCGGTCTGAAGAGAGTCGGGGAGCTGACCATTCGGGCCACTTTCCAGACTCCCAAAGGAAGGGGGAGGGGCGTTGGCTTGTGGATGAGGCTGCATTGGCAGGAGGCTGGGCTCCGGTTGCTACCAGGGTGGTCAGATTCGCCCAGGAGGCAGGACAGTGCCGAGACAGACATGTGTGCCCCTTTATGCCTCTTGCTCACTTTTATTCTGGTTTGTTTGTTTTTAAATCTATTTTTTATTGATTTCAGAGAGGAAGGGAGAGGGAGAGAGATAGAAACATCAATGATGAGAGAGAATCATGGATCGGCTGCCTCCTGCACGCCCCCCACTGGGGATCGAGCCTGCAACCCAGGCCTCTGCCCTGACTACCTGGTTCATAGGTTGATGCTCAACCACTAAGCCACACCGGCTGGGCTTGCTCACTCTTATTCTGGAAAAAAAGTAGTAGGGCCTGGGCTTGGCAGGCCAGGCAGCTGCTCTCTCTGGTCCTGCTTTCACGTCCCCCATGGCCACCACTGCTAGCCGCCCAGCGGGGTGGGATGTGCTCAGAGCTGCACGCAATGTGCCATCCTCGTCGCTGGAGTTCACATACTTAGGCTCCTTCTGTGCCCGCCGCTGTGCCGATGTGAGATGTGGCCCGTGGGCCTCCCTGGTGCGGGTGGAGGAGCCACCCACGTGCCTATGATGACACACGTGCATGAAACCTTAGGAATTCACGACAGGAGGTCCCAGAGGACCGTGAAGGCCAGGAGAGGACTCCTGCTCGGAATGACTAAGCAAGGCCATACCGCAGGCTGTCCGTCCTCTCACAGCTCCGTGCCTCAGTTTCCCGTCTGTAAATTGGGGGTAATGAGGTGCCCCCTCAAAGTGTCTCCATGAGGATGAAATGAGGGTTCTGGCACTGTGGGCCCCTAGTCATGCTGGTCCTCACGTGTTAGGGATTCGCATAACCAGGAGGGGGAGCGAGCTCCCCCCCTCCCCCATTGCCTGAAGGGCGGAGATCTGGA
>NW_005370552.1:1460075-1466275 GCF_000412655.1 Myotis brandtii | reverse complement strand
TTAATTTTCAAACCCTGGGGGAGAGGGAACACCCCGTGTTTAGGAGGCCAGGCCTGCCTGCTAGCTTTGTGGCTTCCAGAGAGCGACTTCACTTCTCCGTCTCAGCTTGTGCTGACCATACTTCCACGGGGATTAAATCAGGGAATGCCATAAATATATGCCTTGTGCTTAGTAGGTGCTTTCTAAATGGCGGCTATTTCTATAGTGATTCTATGCTGTGTATCCAGAAGGTGTTTGATTTGTCGACATCTGGGGATTTAAAAATATATATTTTTTTATTGCTTTCAGAGAGGAAGGGAGAGGGAGAGGGAGAGAGAAACATCAATAATGAGAGAGAACCATGGATCGGCTGCCTCCTGCAAATCCCCCAATGGGGATGGAGCCTGAAACCTGGGCCTGTGCCCTGACCAGGAATCGAACCCTGACCTCCTGGTTCATAGGTCGATGCTCAACCACTGAGCCATGCCGGCTGGGCGACATCTGGGGATTTGACTGGTATAGGTGGCTGCTTGTCCTTAGAAGACAAATAAAGAAATGGGGGTCCTCTTTCTTAATGATTCATGCTGTGCCTCAGAATAGGAGAGAGCAGGCTCCCTGGGGGGCAACTCCAGGAGCCGGGAAGCCCTGAGGGGAGAAATAGTTGCAGATAAGGTTTCCACCTTTGCCCAGTATTCACGAAGACATACTTTCCTCTGAGACTTTTGGATGGAAACCTTTCTACAGGATGTTGCAATGAGGTGTATCAGTTTGTTGTTGCTGTGTAACAAACTACCCCAAAACTGGCTTGAGCAACAATGGCTTCTTCTTCCTCACTCTTGGGCGGTTGGCTAGGCTCACCCCTGCACTGGCCTCATGCAGGTGGCAGTTGGTGGCAGCTCTTGACTGAGGCTCTTTTCCCTGTCGCCTTGCTTCCCTGGTACACGAGGCTGGTTCCTTCCCTGGCTGCTCAGCACTGAGAGGGCGAAGCAGGGAGCTGCAGGCTGCAGGCTCTGCTTCAGAAGTTACACTGTGTCACCTCGGCCACATTCTGTTGATCAGAGCGAGTCACCAGGGCAACCCGGATTCTGGGGGCGGGGACACAGATTCCGCCCTGTGTTAGTTTGCTTGGGCGGCCACAACAGAGTACCACAGGCAGTGGTCAAACAACAGACATGGCCCTCACGGGTGTGGCTCAGTGGATAGAGCCTCAGCCTACGGACTGAGGGGTCCTGGGTTCGATTCCGGTCAAGGGCATGTACCTGGGTTGCAGGCTTGATCCCCAGTAGGGGGTGTGCAGGAGGCAGCTGATCAATGTTTCTCTCTCATCGATGTTTCTAACTCTCTATCCCTCTCCCTTCCTCTCTGTAAAAATCAATAAAATATATTTTAAAAACCAAACAAAAAAACCCAGAAATGTACTGCCTCACAGTTTTGGAGGCGGCAAGTCCAAGAATAAGGTGTCAGCTGGGTTGGTTCCTCCTGAGGCCTCTCTGCTTGGCATGTAGACGGCCGCCTTCTCTGTATGTGTCTCTGTGTCCGTATTTCCTCCTGTTATTAGGAAACTAGTCGTATTGGATTAGGGTCCACTCTAATCACCCCACTTTAACTTAATTCCCTCTTTAAAGACTTCAACATATGGATTTGGGGGACACACCATTCAGCCCATAACACACCCCCTTGGTGTGAGGAACTGCAAGGAAGTTGTGGCCAAGTTTAAGCTACTACAAAAGATTGTACAGTGCCCGACCATAGTATGTGCTCAAACATGTCAGCTTCTAGAATTACTATTTCTGCTAGTTTATTACCAGCTCCTTGTGAGGCCAGCTTCCCCTGCTTTATCCCCCCCATGCCTCCACCCCCCACGCAAACCCCTCATGTTCCATCTGACTGACACTGCCTCCGAGATGAGGGAGCATGCGTGCTTGTTCCCATAGCGCCTGCCTTATACATAAGGGCTCTCCAATAAGCATGTGTAGAATTGCATCCATTTCAGAGGCCTCGTGGTCCCCTTAAGCCCCAGCTCAACAATTCTCCCGAGGCCTCAAATCCCAAAGTCACAGAAAGCCCGGCGGGCACTGGGCGGGTTTCCCCGAGCGCAGCTTCTCGGTGCTTATCACCCCGCAGTCCATCCCTCAGCGGCCCTTCCTTACGCGTGGTGCCCTCAGAGACTCGGAGTTTTGACATTGAACCTGACTTTTATCTGCTATAGATTGGTGGAAGTATAGTGATGGGAGAGAGGCAGTATTTCTGCTCCCCCTTAACTCTCTCTCTCTCTCTCTCTCTCTCTCTCCACACACACACACACACACACACACACACACACCCCAGGGAGCTATCCCACACCCCAGCCCACATTTCCTCCCAGGCTGTGGCCCTGCACTTCCCCAACCAGAGAAGTGAAGAAAAGAAAGACACAGCTGCCCGGCCGGTGTGGCTCAGTGATTGAGCGTCAACCTCTGAACCAGGAGGTCACAGTTCAATTCCCCGTCAGGGCACATGCCCGGGTTGCGGGCTCCATCCCCAGTGGGGTTATGGGCCAGATCCCCAGGGCGGGGCGTGCAGGAGGCAGCCCATCAATGATTGTCTCTCATCATTGATGTTTCTCTCTCTCCCTCTCCCTTCCTCTCTGAAATCAGTAACAATTTATTTAAAAAATAATAATAAAGGAAGACAGCTGCAGGTTCAGCCACCCCAGGAGAAATGAGAACGTGAGGGAGAAAACAAGAAGAAATGGCGTGGACTTTGGAGAGATGTAGCGCCCTATACTTGGCGGCTCTGATGGGCACAGGGTGCAGCTCAGGGACATGGAGGGGCGCCCAGCAGGCTGACGCCAACACTCAGGCCAGAGCCGCGCTCTCCGGGCCGTCGGACTAGGTGTGTCTCTGAACAGCATTGTGAACCGATGGTGACTCTGCAGAAACCTGCCCCACATCCCTGCCTGTGCCCCCACCCCCTGCACACAGCTGGCTGCCAGTCCACACGGGACATGCCCTCGAGGTGGGAGAGGCAGGTTTATGTAGACGGAGGATTTCCCCAGGGACTGGTGGCAGGAAAGGACCAGACGGAGGCTTTCTGATCCCCGCAGCCCTGTTTTTTAAAGTTGCTATTTGAGCCCGGCCGGCGTGGCTCAGGGGTTGAGTATTGACCTACGAACCAGGAGGTCAGGGTTCGATTCCTGGTCAGGGCACAGGCCCGGGTTGTGGGCTCCATGCCCAGTGAGGGGCGTGCAGGAGGCAGAAGATCTATGATTCTCTCTCATCATGGATGTTTCTATCTCTCTCTCCCTCTCCCTTCCTCTCTGACATCAATACAAATATATTGAAAATAAATAAATAAAGTTGCAGTTTGACCCACAGTGGCCGCCGTGGCCGTCTGGAACATTCCATAAAGGAAGGTCAGCGAGTGTCCCAGACTCCAGGCCTCGGAGTTGCCCCAGGGCTGAGGAAAGAGGTCAGACATGCTAAGTGCCATGCTGTGGCCAGGAGCTCCCGCCGCGCCGGGCAGGTCTGCTGAGCCAGACCGTGTTTTCCAAACAGTCTGGCTGGCCAGGCAGGCTCTGGCGGCGGTGGCAGCAACAGGCTGTGCGACACCGGGCTGCGGGCCTTTAAACAACACAGTCCCCTTCCCTCTGCACTCGGAGCTGCCTGCCCGCATGGAGAGGATGGCTCTGCCCTGGTGGTGAGGGATCTAAGCCCTGGTGACAGAGGAGTTGAAATGCTCAGGACGGGCGGCCAAGGGCGGCTAAGAATATGCAGCCACAGGCCTGACCACAAGCCAGTGAACGCCCACGTGGCGGCCTCCCTGGTCCTTCGGGCGTGGGAGGAGGGGGCCCGTGGGCACGCAGTGCTCCCAGGGTCCCTCCACTGGAATTGTGTAGACATGGAAGTAAAAGATCAGGTAAAGTAACATTTTTAAAAAACCAACATGCCCAGCCTGCTCTCAAGGAATATATGATCTGAGGAGAGAGGACATTCCTTCCAGGAGGGAGATAGTATACATTTCAGATAAAAGCAAGGATAGCCAGCCCTGACCGGTGTGGCTCAGTGGTTCGATTCCTGGTCAAGGGCATGTGCCTGGGTTGCAGGTTGCATCCCTGGCCAGGGTGTATGTGGGAGGCAACCAATCAATGTGTCTCTCTCACATCGATGTTTCTTTTTCTGTCTGTCTCTCTCCCTCTTTCTCCCCCTCCTTCCTTCCCTTCCACTCTCTCTATTAAAAAAAAAATCATTGGGAAAAAATCTTTTGTAAAAGGCAAGTACAGCCCAGTGGGGTGTGGCTCAGTGGTTGAGCATCAACCCAGGAACCAGGAGGTCATGGTTCGATTCCCAGTCAGGGCACATGCTCAGGTTGCGGGCCTGATCCGTAGTGAGGGACGTGCAGGAGGCAGCTCCATGATTATTCTCTCTCATCATGGATGTTTCTCTTTCTCTTTCTCTCCCTCCCTCCCTCTCTGAAATCAATAAAAAAAAAATTTTTTTTTAAAAAGGCAAGGACAGCCATAGAGAAGGGGCCAGAGGCACGTCGCCTCACACGGGGCTGTGAGACCAAGTGCCAACGACAGAAGCCACCTGGCTTCTCCCAGTCAGATTGGTTGGATCGTGTGGCCTAGCAGCGGGCAGCCTGGCAGGCAGTCCCTCCTCCACACCTTGGTGTCTCCATCTGCAAAGTGAAGGGTTGGGATCACTGTTTCATGATGGTTCGTCGCAGATCCTCTGCAATTCTGATGTGTGTGTTCCCGGAGATATGGGCAGAGGCATCAAGGCTGCCATTTTCATATGGTTTCCAGGGGTGGCCCGGCCCCCAGCAGACCCTTGGAGGCTCCCAGGGGAAGCTTCTGAGGTTGGGTTTGGGTAGGAAGTGTTCTGGGAGGTCTGGAGTGGGTTGCGGAGAGTTCACAGAGAACGTGGCCTTGAAGGAGGGGCAGAACTGAAACAGCAACTCCTTCACCCACAGATGCATGAGCACCCCTGGGGGCCAGCGCAGTGGGTGCAGCTGCAAAGAGAACACGGGGTCTTGTATCTTGGGGGACTGTCATTACCTCTAGACCAGTGGTTCTCAACCTTCTGGCCCTTTAATACAGTTCCTCATGTTGTGGTGACCCCCTACCATAAAATTATTTTCGTTGCTACTTCATAACTGTAATGTTGCTACTGTTATGAATCGTCATGTAAATATCTGATATGCAGGATGGTCTTAGGCGACCCCTGTGAAAGGGTCGTTCGACCGCCAAAGGGGTCGCGACCCACAGGTTGAGAACCGCTGCTCTAGACAGACAGCCCAATTGGCTCCAGCCACGTAGGCCATCCTTCCTCAGTTCAAGGTCAGTCTGACTTTGGGCCTGTGCGCTTGCTCCTAGATTGCTTGGAGCACTCTTTCCTTCATGTTCATACAGCTGGTGCCTTCTTGGCTCAGAAGTCCTTCCCTGGCCCCAGCCGGTGTTGCTCAATGGATAGAGCATCGGCCTGTGGACCAAAGGGTCCCAGGTTCCATTCTGGTCAAGGGCACATGCCCAGGTTGCAGGTCCTCCCCGGCCCAGGCCCTGGTCAGGGCGCATACAGGAGGCAACCAATCGGTGTGTCTCTCACATCAATGTTTCTGTCTGTCTCTCCCTCTCTCTTCCACTCTCCCTAAAAATGAATGGAGAAATATCCTCAGTGAGGATTGAAAAAAAGAAAAAAAGTCCTTCCCTGGCCTGGCTGGCGTGGCTCAATGGTTGAGCGTCGACCTATGAACCAGGAGGTCGTGGTTCGATTCCCGATCAGGGCACAGGCCCAGGTTGCGGGCTGGATCCCCAGTGTGGGGCGTGCAGGAGGCAGCCGATGCATGCTTCTCTCTCATCATTGGTGTTTCTCTCTCTCCCTCTCCTTTCCTCTCTGAAATCAGTGAATATATATATTTAAAAGTCCTTCCCTGAATGAGACCTCCCGGCCATGCTGCCTACAGATGCTCCTGCGGCCGCTTGCAGCCCCGCTGCCCAGTTTCACCTTCTCTGTAGCCTCTGGAGTTGTCTTCTCTATTTGCTTTCTGTTTACGTCTGTCTCCCAGAGGATAGGGACCTTGTGGGTCCTGTTCTCCACGGTGCTGGCACCCAGGACAGTGCTTGGCACAGAGCAAACACCTGTCACAAATGCGATGGCCCCAGTGCACTAATTATAGACTTCATGACGGATCGCTGTGGACTGGTGAGGCCTGGCGTGTGGGGGAGGCAGGGCCCTTTGAGG
>NW_005370552.1:1457242-1459860 GCF_000412655.1 Myotis brandtii | reverse complement strand
GATGGGGCGGTACCAGCTCCAGGCAAGGCCCAGATGTGGGAAGGGGCGGAAACAGAATCCAAGAGCCAAGGTGAGGAGGGCGGGCCTGAGGCATGGCTGAGGGTAGTGACAGCTGCGGGGGCTCCGTGGTTCTGGCTGCAGGGACCCCTGTGAGCCCTCGGATTCCTCCTCCTCCTTTCCACCTGGAATCCTGCTTGTTCCTTAGGGGCGCCTGCAGTTCTCTTCAGAAATCCTTTAGACGCGCCCCCTCACCTCCTTGGAGTCTTTGCTCATGGCTCACCTTCTCTAAGAGGCCTCTCCTTATCCTTTAATCCCGCAGCCTCCTCCCCACCTCCTGCCTTCCCGACACCCCTTACCTACTTCTGTTTCTCATAGCCCGTCATTGTTTACCATCCATCTCTCTCCTGCTGGAACACAAGCTTCTGGGGGCAGCCATCGATCTGTCCCCGGGGTGGGGGTGGGGGCACCTGGCGCCCAGGGACAGTCCATCTTTGCAGGGGTGGAGGCTGCTGGTGGCGGCTCAGCCCGAAATGAACTGCAGAGGTGCAGGAACGCATGGGGAGACCAGTTAGGAGGTCACGGCCATGGCCTAGGCTAGGCGAGAGCTTGTGCTTAGAGCATCAGCCTGCAGACTGAAGGGTCTCAGGTTCGATTCTAGTCAAGGGCACCTGCCCGGCTTACGGGCTAGATCCCCAGTAGGGGTGCATGCAGGAGGCAGCCAATCTATGATCTTCTCTCATCACTGATGTTTCTCTCTCTCTCTCTCCCCCTCCCTCCCTCCCTCCTTCTCCCTCCCTCTCAGAAATCAATAAAAAAATATATATATTTTTAAATGAAAGAAAACAGAAGTGGGGGATGGGTCAGGTTGGAGGGGTGAGGCGCTCAGAGAGGTTCCTGATGGCCAGCCAGGTGGTTGGTGGGGACCCGGGGAAGAAGCAAGGTCAGGGGAAGGAAGGGAGCAGGGGTGGCTGCAGGGGGCCATGCGTGTGCGACAAGGCCGTGCCCGCTTCGGGGCGAGGGAAAAGTCCAGTTTCATTGGAGTGGAAGGTACGAGGGAGAAGGTGCCAGGACCGACAGGATGGGGGTCTGGCCAGCCGCCAAGGTGCCTCCCATCCACTCACTCCGAGGCCTGGGCTGCAGGGAAGCTGCCCTGAGAAGCCTCCGCCCGCACCTCTGCCTGGGGCTGCACTCCCAACCACATGTGTTCAGTGACTCTACCCTGTGCTCACTGCCCCCCTCGTGGCCCCTCCACCCCCAGCTCCCCACTCGCTCGCTTGCAGCCGGGTCTCCTGCCCAGAGCTCACATGCAGCGATAAACCTTATTCTTCCCCAGTGTGTTTATGTATTTTTTATTTATTGTATTTTTTATTTTGTTAACATTTTATTGAAGTGCAGCAAACAGACAGAAGTGTGTAAATCCTCAATGTACAGCTTGATGAATGTTTACAGGCTGAGCGTGCCCGTGCAGCCAGCAGCCGGCTCGACATGCAGTGCCCCCGCCCCCCAGAAGGCCCTGGTGCCCCCTCCCAGGGGTGCGCACCCCCTGTCCCCCTTCCGACACCTCACATTGGCTTTGCCCACTTTAAAATTTAATGCAGTTTTTTCACCCACTAGGTCACCGGTTTACTATAAAAGCTGTAACTCAGGAACAGCCAGGTGGGAGGGTGCTTAGGGCCGGGGAGAGGATTTGGACAGTTCCGTGCCCGCCCAGGCCAGCCACTGGCCCCAAACCTGCGCGTGGCCACCAGCCGGAAGCTCGGGGCCTGTGTTTTGAGGTGGCCTTCCTTTGTGTAATTTCATTCCTGGGGTGCGCCCATGTTGCTGCATGTGTTTGCATTTGAAAACTGCTCTCTAGCCCGGCCGGCGTGGCTCAGCATTTGAGCGTCAACCTGTGAACCAGGAGGTCACGGTTCGATGCCTGGTCAGGGCACAGGCCCGGGTTGCGGGCTCGATCCCCAGTGTGGGGCGCAGTCAATCCACGATTCTTTCTCATCATTGATGTTTTTATCTCGCTCTCCTCCTCCCTTCCTCCCTGAAATCAACACAAATAAAAATCAAATAAAAACTGTCTTTCCGGCAACCTCCCACTCGAGACAAGTGATGAGGGCTGAGCCTGCGGTGGCCCTCTGGCCGGTGGATTCTTCGAGAAACCCTGGCAGAAGCCCTGGTAGAAGGCAGTGCAGGGCCAGCGGAGCCATTGGGTGGGGCTGGACAGCCTGGGTGTTTGCTAAGCATTGTGCTGGGTGCGCCAGAGGCTAAACAAGTAGCAGGTGCGGTTCAGGGAGGAGAAGGGGAAGTGAGACTGGGGTTGGCCAGGTTAGAAGAGGCTCTTGAACTGCAAGAGGAGAGAAAGAAGCTCCCACCGGAAGGAGGGAGAGAGGGGAGGTCTGAGGGGCAGGCTCCCCTGCGCTCTCTCAGAGAAGATGGGGGGTCCTCGCCTTGGGGGAAGAGGCAGCGCAGGTTTCATTGTCCCTGTGTCTGGGAAGATTTCTCTCTCTCTCTCTCTAGAGAGAAGGGGGTGGAAGGGACAGTGCAGGATGGAGCGTGTGCTTCCTGGGAACCCATTTCTCTAACAGTAATTCCTCGGGGGCTTGATGCATGGGCAGTGGTGGTGGCTT
>NW_005370552.1:1456353-1457212 GCF_000412655.1 Myotis brandtii | reverse complement strand
ATTTAAGGATTTCAGAATCCAAAGTCCAGAGAGGGTGAGTGACTTGCCCAAGGTCACACACCGAAGGGGCCAGCATTAGCAACGGGACTGCTGGGCCCCTCCACGGCCCTTTCCATGACCGCATACTCCCCCCCCCTCACCCGACAAAGAGCCCAGTGTTGCCACCAGAAGAGCTGAATTACCTCATTTCTGAAAGGCGTTATGAATTCAGTTCCATTATGTGGACGGGGGCAAAGATGTGAGCAGGCGTGACATTATAATTCATGTCCCACTTCTTCCGTTGCTGTGCTGGGTTTTGGGTATCACGGAAGCAGCCTCAAATCATTACTGGAACACAATGGGGAGAGAAATAATAATACATAATTGCAAACAAGGAATGGACCGTGCGATCCTATTAATTGCCTTCCCTGCCAACCTTATTTTTGGTATTTTCAGAATAATTAAAAGATTAAGCTCTTATTGCTGGAGGAGGTGGGTGAGCACGGAGCCCTAAACAGTCCCGTCACCTCTGGCAGAATGGCCCGGTGCCACCTGCCGCCTGGGACGCTCTCGGAGGCGCACCGAGGGCTGGGCTCTGGTCCCTGAGTATTTACTCTCTTCTGGGTTGAAACTCTGGCAATGGCTATAAAATAAACCCCTGAGCGAGGAAGAAGCCGGAGAGAGGAAATACTCGGCTGCGCATTAATCACCGTCGTCAGGCCCAGAACAGAGGACAGAGGCTGGTTCGAGGAAAGACAGACCTGAATTATCTAGAAGATGGATCTCCCCTCCTCCGCACTCCCTGTGCCAGCCAGCAGGTCAGCGAGGTCCCGGCGCAGCCAGTGGCAGTGAACGGGCCAGGGCGTCCGCCCGCTGACCA
>NW_005370552.1:1453111-1456300 GCF_000412655.1 Myotis brandtii | reverse complement strand
CAGACCGCAGCTGCCGCGCGCCCTGCACGGGCCACGTTTTTGGAAGCTACCAAACTGAAGAGGCATCTCAGAGGGGCATGGGGACAGAGGCACGGTGGTCGTGTCCTCCAGCGACATCGCTTGTGCCCAGGCCATTTCCCTCAGGTCCGGATAAGGCACCCGATGGCGATGAGCCCTTGGAGTGGGCAGGGCCTAAAGCTGACCACGGTGTCTGGAAGGCCTGAAGGACCGTGTGCAGAAACGCTTGGGCTCTAGGAATGGGGCGATGAGTGTCCAGGCAGGAAGGCAAGTTAATTATCCTCCAAGCCTCAGTTTCCTCATCTGTGCAATGGGGATAAGGGTGCCTTTGTTATAGGGCCGATTTCTATATGAAATGAGTAATGCATATAGTGTTTAGGACTGTCCGTGGCAGATATCAGCCCTTATGAATCCCAGCTGCTGCTCTTCTAAGAGCTGAGAAAAGCAATGGTCCTTCTGTTCCCACAGCTCAAAAGTGTCCAGCTTCAGAGGCCTGTGCCGGGGGCTCTTCCTGGGTCCTCTCTTCCCTGCTGTAGCTCTCCCCATGGTAAGAGCAGCGTAATTGTTATATATTTATTTATTTATTTACTGACTTCAGAGAGGAAGGGAGAGGGAGAGAGAGATAGAAGCATTGATGATGAGAGAGAACCATGGATCGGCTGCCTCCTGCACGCCCCACACTGGGGATGGAGCCCGCAACCCGAGCCTGTGCCCTGACTGGGCATCGAACCCTGACCTCCTGGTTCATAGGTGGACGCTCAGCCACTGAGCCACACCGGCCGGGCTGCGTTATCAAAGCTTAAAGCAGGGAGAAAAGTTGTCCAGAAATAATGAAAGGACAGCAGAAGCAGAGAGTCTACTTGTTCTGGGGAGGAAGTCCCTCCCTTGAACTTGGCCCCACATTTTTTTCCAAGCTTACCTGGGAGGAAGGCAACGCTTCATGTAGATGATAAATTCCTAGGTTCCCATGGTGAACACAGCAAATCAGCTGAGTCCTGCTGACCCCAGAAAGAAACAAACTCCTTTTGCGATATTTACAGCAGTTGGTGAGTTGCCAGGATGACCCCAGAGGGACAAGACTGGAGAATCTTTCTAGGATCTGATCCCGGAGATACTTTAAGGTTTGGGGGGAACAGTGCATGTGTGCGGGAAGCAAACAATATACTGGACGGGAAAGAGCCCAGGTTTGGAGTCAGAATCTCGGTAGCCGAACTCGGCCGGGTTACATGTGTATTTTGGGAAGACAGTTGTAAGAGCTTAAATTTCCTCAAACCTCAAGTGTGAATTGTAATACCTCACCCATAGGGTGGCTTGGGGCCTTATGTGAGATAACTTGGAAATGGACCTCATAAGGTTACTGAAAAGAGTAAAGGCCTTCAATAAACAGTAGCTATTTTAAAAAAATATTATTTTTATTGACTTCAGAGAGGGAGAGGGAGAGAGAAACATCAATGATGAGAATCATGGATCAGCTGCCTCCTGCACACCCCACATTGGGGACTGAGCCCACAACCCAGGCATATGCCCTGATCGGGAATCAAACCGTGGCCTCCTGGTTCATAGCTCAACGCTCAACCACTGAGCTACACCGGCCGGTATAACTAGTGATCTTGAGCACTTTCTGCAGAGTGGCCAGCGAGTGGCTTGAAGAGTGAGAGAAATAATGTATCTATACAAACAAGACCCATCTCCATGTGCTGATAGAAAATGATCTGTAAGATTTTTGAAAATAAAATTAAGGACATGCGTATGTATAGAGAGAGCGGTGGGGGGGGGGGTGTGCTTCCCGTGGTATTAAGGATGTTTAGCGCACATACAAATAAACATGTTTACATCTCCCCTACTTTGTTTTGACACAAACTGTAACATGCCCACATTGTACCATATTATACGTCCCCGTTCCTGCCTGCACCTTATGTCCTTCCCTTCTCAGTAGATCTTCGGGGTCATTTCATGTCAGTACACAGAGCAGATCTTTATTTTTTAAATAGCTACAGAATATTCCTTTGTGTGCATGTACCATCAATGCCATTGCTGGGTATTTGGGTTGCTTCTAATCTTACGCTGTTACAAAGTTGTTTTTATACCAATATATAGAATAACCTCAACACTCGCTGATCTTTAGCGTGCGCACCAGATAAGGAAATGGGGTGCCGCCTGGACGCAGACACCCCTTTTGAGAACAGCTGTGCAAGGGAGCAGATAAATAGGGAGCGGGGAAGGGGATCTGCGGTCAAGGAAGGGCATTCCAAAGATGGGAGGTGCTTCAGGGGAGTGAATACACAAAGTCATTCAATAAAGAGTGCCTGTGGTGGGGGAGGGGACGAGCCTTTGGGTCATATTGTAGCAAGTGTAGAAGAGATACTTCAAGTGGTCTGAGGGTGGATGGGTGGGCGAACACAGGCCTTCAGGAAGGTTCCACTCCAGCAGGGAAGCTATGATGTTTCGAAAATCAGCGGCAACATTGTTAGAAAGTGGTTGATTCTGTTACTGAGGTACAAAGGTGTACAAACTCCCCCCCCCCCCTTCCCCCCCCCGGGCCTGCTGGGCGGGTTTCCTCCCATTTCCAGTGGCTCCCTGGGTTCCTGATGGGAGGAGAGGAGAATGACATTTTTGCCTGAAATTTGTAGATTTTCCCAAAGGGATTAAATGACATGCATGCCCTGGAAGGCTTTAAAAAAGGGGGAAAGAAATAAATAAAAATCCCAAGAAGAATTTATATTCCTGATGGCTTTGCTGATGGTCTTGTAAATTGTATATTTAATCAAAGGCACTCGAATGTCTTTTTTTTTTTAACTATTGAAGAGCCATTTAAATGTCAACATAAGTGATTCCCTCCCAAATAGTGCTGTTTATACATTACTTCCCCTAATAGACCATAATGATTCATAAGGAGGCATTTCGCGCCTCTAAATTGTTGGCCTATTGAAATATAAATTAAGATGATAAATAATTTGACCTTACCTGAGAGAAATAAGTATTTACATGCGTCAAATACGAAATTACCCTGGATATCAGGGTCCCTAAAAAGACAGCCTTTCTCCCCTGGCTGAATTCAATAAATAAAACGGTTTAGAAATTCCGTCTAGTGTGTGGAGGAAAGGGAGGGACATAAACAAAAGAACAGGCCGGTGGCCGGCCTTCCCCACCCTCCTGACTTCCCATTGGGCT
>NW_005370552.1:1450961-1451478 GCF_000412655.1 Myotis brandtii | reverse complement strand
GCCGCCACTCCCCCCCTCCCCTGGCCAGGTTTCGCTGGGGAGTTAATGATTGATTTACTGGCTCCGCGCGGCCGGCGCCCTCCAAAGCTATTTGTCCAAGCCGAGGAGTTGCTGGCGAGCAGCGCAAAGGCCGGGAGAGAGGGGGTCGCCCGGGAAGGGAAGGCCTGCTGCCCACGGGCAAGAGCGGCCACTGGATTCGCTCCCACGGAGCGGGGCGAACCCGCTGGAGGCCCGGGCTGGGCGAACGGAGCATTGGGAAGCGCCACACGTAAACGGGTTGGCGCTGCGAGGATTTCCTCTCGTTTCTCGCTTAAGGCAACACAAACACCCTAAATCAAACCGCTTCGACAACCCAGGGCTCCACACAGGCACATCAATAAGGATTTCGCCTCCCGCGTTCGAACGCACTGAAACACAAATGACACCACGCAAATAGATCTCCCAGGCCCGGGAGGAGGACGAGAAGGAGGGGCGCCGCCGCCCCAGCCTGGAGGCTGCGAGGGGGGAGGGAGTACCA
>NW_005370552.1:1449690-1450568 GCF_000412655.1 Myotis brandtii | reverse complement strand
GTTCGCGCAGGACTGGGGAGCGCGCCAGGGGGAAGGGGGGCCTGGCGCTCCCGCGCCGGGGAGGGAGGCTTGGTGTCTCTGTATGGAGGGACCTGGCCCCCACTCTGCTGGAGGGTGGCCGAGCCAGCCAGCAGAGGACGGTCCAGCTCCCAGGCCGAAGGTTCTGACCCTTTCCCCGTGGAGCCCACGGTCCCCTTTCTCGCCCGAGATCCTATAAAGGAGGCTGTACAGCGGGGGTGAGAGGTTCCAACAAACAACATAAAAACCCCACACACGAAGCACTTTCTTCTCTTCTCTCCCCTTCCTTTTCCACCGGCTCATACAAAGCCCCAAAGATCAAGGAGAGGGAGAGACAAGTCAGGGCCGCCAGGAGCCAGGTCACCGAGTGCCCCAAACTCGGTGCCCACAGACACGCACCCCAGGCTCTTCCCCCCTGGGCACGGTCCTTCGGGCCCAGACCTCCTTCCTGGAGCGCTGAGGCCTCTCTGGGGAGAAGGGGGAAGCGTCGGCAGGCCTGCTGGCCTGCGTGTGTGTGTGTGTGTGTGTGTGTGTGTGTGTGTGTGTGTGTGTGTAGGGGGGGAGAGAGGAAGGCGGGGTGGCGGGGAACCCAGCGAGAGAAGTTTCCACCACGCTCTGGTCGGCTGCTGCCAAAATCCCCGGGCCCCTCCCCGCCCGCAGCGCCTGGCGTTGCCACCACAAGTTTGGTTTAACGAGAGCTCGGGACAAAAGCAAACGTTTTCTATAGACCCCGAAAACAAAGGGGAAAGAGACGCGCGGGGCCGCCTCGGAGAGGCTGCTGGCGTAATGGTGCCGGGCCGACAGCAGAGCAGAACTGCAAAAGCCGCGCGGGCGGGAGGAAGTGCGAGGCGGGAGCGCGG
>NW_005370552.1:1448885-1449114 GCF_000412655.1 Myotis brandtii | reverse complement strand
GCTAGAGTGGGGGCCGATTGGAGACGGGGGCGAACACAGGGAAGGCTCCCCAAACAGGTTTTGTCCCAACTGTCTGGCGGACGACTACTTAAGGCCAGAAGCTCCATCCCAAGGGAGGCGGCCCTTTGACCCTCAGAAGACCCGAGTCCCCAAGATTCGGGCATGATCGCACGGGAGGGCTGGGAGAGATGGGGGTGGCCGACGGACGGCCGTGTCTCGCCCCGAGCCT
>NW_005370552.1:1442890-1448005 GCF_000412655.1 Myotis brandtii | reverse complement strand
GGAGGTGCGAACCCGGGATGGGGGATGAGAAGGTGGGAGCTTGGGGCTCCGAGCCGGACGTGGGCGCAGAGGCTTGTCCACTGGGCCTGGGGCTCCCGCCTTGATGTTTGGAATCTGGGGCCGGCGGCCGGGCTGGGCTGGGGTGAGTTTCCAGGCTGCCCTGGGGGCCTGGAGTTCAATACCGAAACCGCTCTCAAAACAAAGTCTTCCGGAAACCCCTTCGTGAGATTTTTGTGTGGAAAAAAGGATTTTTATAAAACTCCCGAGAGTCCAGCTGAGGATTCGTGGGTTTGGGGCGTGCGATGCCTTGTCCTTCCTTTCCAGGGGCCCGTAAAAATCAGCAGTTTCTTATTTCGCCTTAACAACCACTTCGTGTTGACACAGTTATACGACCCTCCCAGATATAACTATAGTTTCAACACACCAGCGCGGTGGTCGGACACAAACACCCACCAGTAACTAAGAAGGAAAACCCGGCTTCGAGCTTGGGGTTGGATGCAGATGAGCCCTCCTCACGCATCTCTGGTTTTATTCGGCCTAATTACACTAGTAATCCTGCCCCCCCCCCCCCCAATCCTGAAACCCTGGAGTTGAGGTGCGACTTTTCCTGGGGAGCCCTGCCAATGGGGAGGGGGTTGCTGGCCTAGAAGAGGCGGGTTTTAAATGTCACTTCCCAATGAAAATGCTTCCCTTTAGCCTTTTTCTTTCTTTCTTTCTTTCTTTTTTTTTTTTTGAATGTCACTTCCCAATGAAAATGCTTCCCTTTAGCCTTTTTCTTTCTTTCTTTCTTTCTTTTTTTTTTTTTTTGATGCAGTTTTCCAAAGGAGCATTTTGGCGAGATAAGAAGTGACCGATCAAAATCGCTGAGGGGAGGTTGTAAGCAGCCGCTTTGCCCCAGCTTAACGTTATCTTATCTTTCACACTTGCGCGACGGAAAAAAATTGGCTTATCTTCAGCCCCACCCCCTTCTCGCCTTAATTGCTAAAAAGCACTGGTGTGTTCAACCTGGAGGAAAGAGGTCTGATCGCCAGGGGGAAAGGAAGATTCCAGAATGTGGGCGCCTGGGAACAGCAAGGTTGGCAGGATTTAGCCTTTCCCCCGGGCCTTCCCAGTACAACGTAGAGGGGGCCAGTAGGGGTGGAAGGTTCCATGGCCAGATTGGGGGGGGGGGAATTCTGGGGAGGGCCTTGGGTCATGTGGCTTCCCTAGGCCTCACTTTCGGGGCTGTGTTTCCCAACCTCTCTTCCCCTTCATCTCGCAAACGCTGGCGTGAGTCTCCGATGGAGGCCTCTCGCTTTGCTTTCATTCCCCCCCTTACAGATCCCCCTTTTGGGGAGGGGGGTGCAAGGCCAGGACGCAGGGCCTGCTGGAAATCATTAAAATATATGCGAGTGTCTGCAAACACACTTTTAAATCATGGCGTTTCCCCTCCGCTGGTATATTTAAACTCCAGAGCCGATCTCCTCCCTCTCAGTCGTTTATCTGTGTCACCGACAGGCCGCTAATGGCCGGGCTTCCAGGCGCTGTGCATTATGCATTCGCCTCCTCCCTCTGCCGCACACAGAAGGTTCTGTCAGGCCTCGCAACACAAAACACCCTGCGTTCCCCCACCCCCCTCATTCGTGGCTGGGGGCTGCCGGCTGCTAACCGGCTGGAGACGCAGGGATAGGGGAGGTGTCATGGGGGGGCAAGACTGAGCACTGTGGGGGGAGGGGAGTGGGAGCGGGTCAAAGCGCCGTGGATTAGGCCGCGTGAACTCTCCAGCTCTGTGCCACCCCCCAGCTTTGCTCCTGGCTTCGACCTTCCCGAGGCAACCCTCCCTACGCCACTCACCTCTGCGCCACTCCAACTCGGCCCCTCCCTGGGGGCAGGAAGGGTGTACGGGCCAGGGAGGGGCTGACGGGGCCTTCCAGATCCTTCCAGTCCCAGGGGTGGTGGGTATCCGCAGGGGTCCCACAGGAGTGAGGGAGGAAGCCTTGATCCAAAATGCCTGGGGCTGGAGGCTGGGGCGCTGGGCTGGTGGCCCAGTAGTTGATGGTTCTCCGCCCCCCCATCCCTGCGGTTAGTCCTGGCACTACCCCCAGCGGGTAAAATCTGAGCTGGAGGCCCTTGCTACATTAGCAGCCTGGGCAGGACATGGCGGCCGGGTTTACCTGCTGGAGCTTCAGCCCAACACCTGGGCCTGAGGGCTCTTAAGGTGGGACCAGGTGGAGTGCAAGACAGCCCCCCCCCCCCAGCGACTGCCTTTATGCTGATTCGGCTGACACCCACCTATCTACCCAGCGGGCCCCCCAGTGGCAGTGGCAGTTCACCCACTGTCCCTGGGGTTGGGGATCTCAGAGCCTGACACTAATCCAGCCCAAACCAGAAATTCCCAGAGCCAGCTGCTTGCTGCTACCATGTGGGGCTGGCCTTTGGGGCCCTCCTACCCCAAAGGCCCAATAACTCTTCAAAGGCTTCCCCCATGGAAGGCAGCTACCTTCAGTTTCTCTCTAGCAAATTCCTAGGACAGGGATGCCCTGTGCTTGGGAGGGTGGGCTAGTGGCTGTTTTAAGGGCCCCTGGGTGAGCCCTGAGTTTTTTTACAAAGTGACCAAGAAGACTGTGTGTGTGTGTGTGTGTGTGTGTGTGTAAATGGTTAACATTAACAGGCTGGCTCACACTGTAAAGTAAAAATACATGATCTGAAATCACCCAACTCCCATTTATTCCAATGACCAGTGTCATCAACTTGAGAACCGCCTCTGAAGAGAGCCATCGGGCCCTGCAGAGCTTTATGACTTAGATTCTAAGCATGTGTTACAAACGACCCCCCCCCCCAATATTGGGATCCCAGGACCCTCCAGACACCAGTAAGAACCTCACCATGGGGTGCCTGGCCTTTTGCCCTAGGCCTGGGCCATGGTTGAAGGTGAGGAGGGGGCCCTGGGCCACCCTGCAGTTAGTCTGGCCTGAAAAGAGTGGCCAGGCTCCAGGCCTGTTCCCCGAAGCCCCAACCTGCTCGCCCAGTTGCAGAGCCTGGATAGAACCTGTAGCAGGAGAGTGCCTGGGAGCTGGAGGTCCAGGCATATGTTCGCACCAGGAGACCCTCCGGAGGGGAGAGGGGAGGGGCGGCCCTTCGCAGCTCAATTAGAAGCGCCTCTTCTGTTTCTCCACTGCCCTGCACCCTCCCTCCCTCCCTCGCACTCACTCACTTGCTCTCCGCCTGCTCTGCTTTCATTGAAACCCTCCCCTGACGGAGTGCCTGGTCTAGCGGCCTGACCCCGCGTCAGCTCCCAAGGGGCTGGTGGGAGGGAGCAGGCTGAAGGCCCCGGCTGCCCGCACACACGCTGCAGGCTCCGTGTGTCCCCAGCTCCTGGAGCCCCTTCTTGCGTGGGAACCCACGATGGGGCTGCCCTTGAGCTTTCCTGCTTCTCCTCCCTGGAACACTTCCAACTAACCGGGCCAATAGGGATGCACTCCCTACCCACCCCCTTCTGGCTTGGAGCACCTCAGGAAAACCTCACATTTTAATTCTCAGTGAGTCATGAACACCTCCCTGCCCCCCCCCCACACACACTTATGCCTCTTAGGACTCCCTTAATAAGATATTTTTTAAATCCCACAGAGTTGGAAAATGTGCCCGTAGAGATGGAAGAGAACCCCTTTAATCCCACCAGCCCAAATGAGGATACCTTGGAGGCGAGACTCCTGATAAAAGGGGGGTATGAAATGCGGCAAATTACGTCAAAGGCGAATTTACTGGTTTGTTTGTCTTCAGCATCAAATTTCTCCCACAGTCAGCCCTCTTGGAGGCCCCTCCACATTTACAGCGACCCCCCCCATTCATTTCAACCCTCAGACTTTTAAAGTTAGACAAACAGGCCCCTTTGTCAGCAGCCCTGGGGGGCCGCGGACTCCTAGAGGCAGCAGGCTCCATCCTCTCGCTTGGTTCCGGGATTTTCCAAAAATTCTGGCCGGTTACTTGCAGTTCTTAACTCCGGGAAAAGCCTGTGCCTTGGGGGAGAGTCGGGAAGGCAAGGGAAGGGGAGCAAAGAGGGTTGGGCACGTGGCCAGCGTCCCTGCGGCCGCCTAACCGAGCCGGAAGAGCCTGGCAACGCTCCCCAATCGCCAGGCCAGCTCGCCAGACCGGCCCACAGCGGCTCAGCGGCCTCTCTGCCTGGAACCGTGTTGGGCGCTTGTGGGGAAACTCTCGGTCGTTTTAGATTTGTTTTGAATAAAAGGAGTCGCTTCAAAAAGAAATGTTGCTCCAACACACAACCAGAGGCCTTTCTCCAGCTGCGTCTGTAACTCGCATGCATTCGGTCTAATAACTTTTAATGTCTGGCCCTAAAACGTCTTTATAAAAAATAGCTTTACAGCATAATAGTCCAGGTGTCTTTCTGCTTGTTACCGGAGATTAAAAAAATGTGTGGGTTAGCTTCCAGAGACATCCACCCCCAGAAAGACGAGGGGAAAAGCGTGCGTTCCACCCTGCAGGCGCAGGTCCTAGGAGCAGGGGCCACGGGGCTGGGCACCGCTGGCAGGGCACTTGCCCGCCTGTCTTTTACATCAGTTCTTATAAGCAGCCCTGCAACACGAAGATTTGATTCTGCCCGAAGTTTCGGGTTTCAAACGGTAGAGATGTTTCACTTCTGCTTTGGGAAGGGCTGTTTTTATAACTGCTAAGAACTAAGACAATAAATAAAATCGCACCTAACACCAGTCCCGCAGTCGGCGTTAGGGCTACATTTTAAAAGGGATCTTCTAGCTGGAGCTGATTTTGGCCTTGACCTTGACTTAGTAATCAACTTGAGATGCTTTTGATTATTTTGGGCATGGACACACTCCAGGATATTTTAAAACTTTCCGTGTGGATTCACGAGCCACCTCCATTTCGGATGGATGTTCTCATCCAGCCTGCACCATCTTGTCCTTAAGCAGAGACTCCCCATTTCCAGCACGAAAAGACCCCAGTGTGCATCGGAGTGGGGTCACCTTTGGCCGCGTAGTCCCGGCGATCGGGGTGAGGTGAGGCCCTTACACCCCACCCCCACTGCCACCCCTTTCCGCTAGCTTCAGGTACTGGGGCTTCTCGGCTCTCCCCAGAGGCCCTGCGCTCCGGGGGCCGGAACCC
>NW_005370552.1:1440071-1440275 GCF_000412655.1 Myotis brandtii | reverse complement strand
GGAATTTTGCAGCCTGTGTGTGTGTCTGCGTGCGCGAGTCGTGCGCGGGAGGGGGGGGCAGCGGGGCTGGAAGCTGGGAAGCTCGGCTCGGCGTTAGCTCGCGAGCAGGAAGGGGAGGGCGGCGGGTTCCCGTCTGCTTTCTTTTTCGACTCGGGAAAGAACTGTAAAAACCCCCAGCCGCCGCCGCCGCCGCGTCTCGCCTCT
>NW_005370552.1:1438493-1439190 GCF_000412655.1 Myotis brandtii | reverse complement strand
TATGCGTATTTAAAAACAAACCTTGAAAAGAAACCAGTGCGCTTCAAATAGGTATTCGCACAGCTTCTCTGTGTCTAGACTAGACAGCTCAGGGTTTTAGGTTTTCTTTTCTTTCTTTCTTCCTTTTTTTTCTTTTTCTTTTTTGAGAGGCTAGGGGAGAGGTAATGGTGTTATGTTCTAGGGCTAGCCTGTTGGAGAAAGATCCTTAAAATGGCCTGGGAGTAAAAAATGGGGAGGAAATGGCCCACCCCAGAAGGTGGTGGGTGGTGAACCCAGACAGACTGGGGTATTTCTAGCGACCTGACACTTCCTGTGGCTCTGGAAACGGACACCGCGGGTCGAAATCAATCCTGACGAGGGTGTTGGATTCGGTTTTACCAACAGAATTGCTGGTGTGGAGGGCGTTTTAATTGTCAGCCTCGGAGACTCCTGTACCTGGACACTCGGAGAAGACGTTTGCTTCTCGACCCTTCCCACTCCACCCCCGACCTGTGATCTGGTCTAGGCTTTGCGGTGCCGTCTCTCGTGTTTATTTGGGGCACGCTTTCACCGCGTGCAGGAAGTGGGGGGGTGGGGAGGTGTTGATTCATATGCCGTCCAGGTTTAATCCGAGCCTGGCCTTCGGTGTGCCGAGTGTACGCCACTGCTAACCTGGGCCGCCTGGGGTAGTTCGGGGAATGCGCGGGGTTCGGGCGCC
>NW_005370552.1:1435958-1437664 GCF_000412655.1 Myotis brandtii | reverse complement strand
ATGCCTGGCAGGAATTCCTGGAGGCAGAGGAGCCCCCGCGGGGAGGGGCAGGAGTCTGGACCTGGGGTTTTTCTTTCTCTAATGTTTGCACGCGCACATCCTGGTGCGTTGGGCTGGATTCTTCCAAAAAACCAAACGCAGCTGATTAGATGATCGAGTTTCACCCGGTGCTTCTCGCTGGGGGAGGCCTGGACGCAGGAGAGACCTGTGGGCGATCCAGGAGGCGAAGGTCGGCTCAGAGCTGTGGTCGGTTTGGGCCTCTGACCAAGACCGCTGCCAATGGAAGACCTAAGCTGCAATGCCAGGCCACTGTGTACAGGTCTGCATTGGAGAGAGCAGATAGGCCCTTGAGTTGTCTGTATAAATAGACCCACTTTTAACTTGAACTTGAGTTAGTATGAGATATGTGAGGAAGACTGCCTTCAAACAGGGGCTGGACAGTGATGTGTACAAGATGGATCGTCTGTGTACGCATACATGGGGTCAATGTTGAATTGGTCTAACAATTGCATACAGCTGTGCAGGCATTGGTCTGGTTCTCTCCAGGGGTTGAAATTGGTGGGTGGGTTACACTGTATATAAATAAATCATTAGTAGCACCCCGGTCTCCTTCCCCCTCCTCTCCCTTTTAGGGTTTGCTGTCTATGGGATGTTGTAGTTACATTTAACCTGCCTGATAACAAGCCACATGTAGTCAAGGCAAGAATGGAAGCAGTAGGGAGGTGTACACATTAGACAGGCTCAGATTAAGATGTGAGCCTGGGTGACATGTGCTGAGACAAATCAAGACACTTGGGCCCCGATGCCCATAAGGAGCAAGAGGTCCTTCAGGAGGGATGTATACATGGACTTGCGGGTGCAGAGACCTGTAGCGATATTCTAAGAAAAAGCCCAGACTTGGTTGAGCTGGAAATGGGCAGAATTTCTGTAACTTGGGTCCAGAGACAAAAGCCCATTTAAAGGTGTGAAGAGGGTCACTTGGAAACAGAAAGCATTCATACACACACATCCGTGCTTAGCTACACAGGCTGAATGGCCAACAACTCAGTGTCTGACTGTCTGACGTAGACTTTCCTTCGGAATGAGACCATGATGGACACGGGAGCGTGGGCCACGCCATCACTTCCACACCCTCCTTCACAGGGAGATTATGTGTCTTTGGCTAGAAGGGAACTGCAGGCAAAGCTGACCAGCGTAAGGGTGAATGGCCCGCAATGACCAATATTCCTTCTGGTTATAGTTTCTTCCCATCTAGACTGGAAGAGATGGGTATGTGTGAAGCGGGTAGGAGGATTCCTACGAGATTGGGAGTTCTTGACCTTCATTGGATGGAGGAACAGGAGGAGCGGGTCACACTGGGTGAGGAGGGAGGAAGAGGTGGTGCACTGCTCAGCTGCTCAAGGCTGCCCAGGGCCCAGTGGGCTGAGAAGACAGAACCGGGAGAGGTGCGAAGCTGGGCCCCTGGGAGAAAGGGAGGGGGGCGTGCTTTCATTTTGGTTCGCTTTTTCCCTGGAGGGGACCGTGTGGGTTCGGCCTGCGTCGGGTGATTAGCAGGCACCTCTGACCCCAAAGGCGCACGTCAACGAGGCTCTGGTTTGCTTTGCCCGCGGCACGGTCCCTCTTTGTCTGAGCCCAGCCGGGAATTCCAGCTTTTATTGGGAAGACCGCACTCCGGGTCGGGCGAGGCTGGGCTGGGCCACGGGCCG
>NW_005370552.1:1431884-1435920 GCF_000412655.1 Myotis brandtii | reverse complement strand
GCGTCCTCAGGAGCGCCTGGCAGCCCTGACAATGCCACCTTGGTTTCCTCGAGGGCTCCTGCCCGGTGGGGTGGGGGACCGTTCGCGAGTCTGGCCCCACCCCTCCCCCGCCAGCCCAGGGCTGAAAGGAGCTCAGATGGCCCTTTGTTAGGCCCCAGGGTCACACCCGTGCCCCGGGGGCCGCAGAGGGCGGGAGAGCGGTGCTCTGGGCGAGAAAGGACCATCTTGGAGGCTTCATCCCCCGACCCCAAGGTTCGAGCCCGGCGAGACCTCGCCCAGCCTTGGGCGGGAGGCCTGGGCCCGCCCCCGCTGCTTTGCCAACGTGCCTGGCCGGCCAGATCCTGTCTGTGTGCAAAGCTGGCTGCGCTGCTGAGCCCTGGGTGGCAGTCGCCGGGTTGAGAAGCCAGCCCCCTGATCACCAGCACTTGGGCTTTCTGTGGTTGTCCCCAGTGTGTTCCTCTGGGAGTGAGAGGTGACCCGGTGTTGGATGGAAATTAGTGAACGACGCTTTTCCTGGACATTTCTGTAGAAGGAAGGCCCCCTTTGCCAGGGCAAGCTCATCTGTGCCTGCCCCCAATGGAGGGGCTCAGAAATGGGGATCCCCAGTTGGTTAATTTTTAGAGCCATGTCTCCCCAGCCGACAGCACCCCTCAGCACCCATGGCTCGGCTCCCCGTGGCTAGACCCGTGGGGAAGTCCGCTAGGAGATCCTGACAGCATAAAATATAATTTGTGATCTAAGAGACAGTTTCCAGTATAATCTCATTATGCACCACAGCCTCCCGGTGTTATTTTGTGGAAGGCGGACAATGATCAATTTACATTGACCCGGGGCTGGGCGAGCTTTTAGATGGTAATTGCCATATTGATTTGCATGCAAAAAGGAGACCTGCTAAAATTAAAGACCGGAAGCTAAATTAAACTAAATTTATTGTCTAGGTGCAAACCGGAGGAACTGCTGGGGAAGGGGGGCGAGTGGGGTCAGTGTGCCGGGGGCAGAGCAGGTGAGAGGCCTCGGAGTTTCAGGTCACAGATTTGGGAGCGACGTTGGTCTTTGTGGTTTCTGACGTGAGGAGGGGACTTGTTTAGGCTGTGGGGACCCAGCGGGAAAAAGTTATAAACAGGCACCATTGCATTGAAGGCACTGGAGTCTTTTAATGCCCATGGGCGCTGCATGGGGGAGGAGAGGTTTATGGGGGTCTTCCCGCACCATTTCCGCCTCTTTTCCCCATTTCTATTGTTCTACCCGAGCTAGCGCTTGCAGTCGTGTCAGGGACACCCGGAACTCTCCATCTGAAGAGTTTTTTAAAAAAATTTTAAGCGGCCCAATAACCCTTTCTGCCTCATTCCCTCCCTCTCCTCCCTCCGCCCCGGGCTGGCTCCGGCCGTTGGAGGCTGCGGAGTTCCCACCCAGACTCAGCGGGACCCCGATCGCTGGAGAAACCGCCCGCTCCAGGTGGCCCAAGTGGAGAGGGGGGGCGCGTCTGCCGGGTCCCGGTCTCGCGCGGTTGGAGGCGGGGGTCACTCCCCTGAGGTTGGAAGCGCCTACACCGAGCTGGGGGCGGGGAGGCCGGAGGTGGGGAGCTGGAAACCCTGCCCCGATCGAAGATGGAAGATGCTGGAAAGTTTAAAAATGAGAGCAAGCCACTGGCCCGGAGTCAGGGGAGGCCGGGCCTCGGGGGCGTGTTGGGCTGGCTGGCAGGGTGAAGACCTGGCCCACCATCGCCTGCATCGGCGATCCCTCCTCCCGTAGGCCGGCCCCTGCCCCGTGGCTCCTGCAGGTTTCACACATCCGGAGCCCAGGCTTACGGAGGAGCAACTGGTTCGGTGCGCCTGCCGCCGCTGGTGCCTGCCCCCTCCGGGCGTGGGTAGTTTCAGGAGCATCTGAAAGCCCGGGGCAGATCTGGAAATTGGGGGGTGGGGGAGGGAGGGGATGTTGGGCGCTGACTCCGAGTTTCTGGGAGGAGAAATTGGGAAGGAATGGCTTTCTGTATTGGGACCCCCAGGGGTCCAGTAGGGCTCTGCGTCTTGCTAGCCACTTCCACGTTAATCCCCTCCCCCACCACACTCGGGTCCCAGCGTTTTTTTCTTACAACCCTAGGAATGGTGGGTGTAGGCGCTCTCTCCAAAGGGCTTTTGCTCTATCTAGATCATTTGATTTATTGCTCTATGTGGTGAAACTAGGGTGGCAAGCCTAGTCCTGGTGGCAGGAATCAGCACTTTCTGCAGAGACCCGAGTAGCAACCCACCAACTCTCCGAGCCTATTCTGGGATCCCGGAAGGAGGAGAAAGTGGAGCCCTGGCCTCACACCAAGTGCAGGGAGATGTGGAGGATGTGGGGAAATGTCGAAAGACTTCAAATGGACCGAGAGATGACTGGGTGGAGGAGCAACCGGGTTCCAGGCTCCCGTGGACGGAGTTCCCTCGGTGTTAAAGGCCAGCTTTTTAACCCTGGACTTGAGTAACAGGCCTGTGGAAGCCTTCTGAACTTCTTGGGGATTTCCAATGGCACAATTAGACCAATAATTGGCTCCTCTCCGCAACTCCAGGACTGAGTTTGACCGTGGCCCATTTTTACTAGCTGTGTGACCTTGGGGGCAAGTTATTTATGGCCTCTGAGCCTCGGTAAGTTTCTTCATTTGTAAGACTGGGAATAATTATCCACCTTAGGATCAAAGAATACTTGGCACATAGTAGGCCCCGAGGATTAGGGGCTGCTTTGAATGGCCGGTCGTGTTCCTATAGGTTGCTCCGTCAGTCCCCGCTCCCCCGAAGACCTGAGGCCTGTCTGGGGACCAACTTGCAGGTTAAGTTCCCCTCCCAGGGTTTCCCCAAGGGTATTTCTCCCCCATCCACCTCCCTGGGTCCCTCCCTCTCTCCCTTTGTTACAGTTCTTTGCATTCTGCATTTTAAAGGGTTCCATATGAAAGGACTTGGCTACCCCCGCCCCCCAAGTGGGATCATTATATGGTTAGGAATTGATTCCAGAACCGGTATCTGGGTGCTCTTTGGCGAGGTCTTCCCGTCATTCTTTGGGGGAGGGGCTGAGGTTGGAAGAGGTGAGAGGGGGTGGCCTGCTGCAGAAGCCAGAGGTGCTGTGGTTTGTTTGATAGGGATTAAGTCCGGATGTTATGAGGGCTCAGTGTGGTTTTCAATAAAGTCTGCCAGGGATTGCTTCTTTTATATCGATATGTATTTAAAAAAATTACTAGCATGAGAAGAAAACCAGACCTGCATGGATCCCGGCCGGTAGTGTGCTACTGTGATCAGGTTTCCTACTCACTCCCAGAGGGGAAGTCAGCGTTTGATTGAAGCTACACTTGGTTCTTGACTCTCAGGGGATGCCTGCTCTGAAACAGGAGCCCTCCCTCTCTCTCTCCTCCTCCTCCCTCTCCTCCTCCCTCTTTTTCCCTTCTTCCCCTAAAAGCCTTTGTGCGGAAAGAGCTTCAGTAGGCACGAATCCCCGTCCCTCTCTAAAGAATGCCTCCCAGCCTTTGCTGACATTGTTTCGTGAGCAGTGGGTTTTATCAGGCCAGCAGTTTTGCCCCCATCTTAGCTCACTGTTCCCGAGGTAGAGTGTGGCCAGGACGCACCGAACAGCGGTCCTTTTGCGGGCAGCCCGGGCTTTGCCTGCCGTCTGAAGACACCGTAACCTTTGCCCTGGGGACCCTCAGAGGGGGGTGAAGGGGAGCAGGGCAGGGGGCTGTTGTTGAGGGTCTCAGTGGGGCATGTTCCAGCTTTGGGTGTGAAACTTGCTTCCATCGGAGAAACTGAGGCATTGACCAGTTCTGTCCAAAGGCCAACTTGCGCTCGCTCCCGGCCTAGGCCTTTAGGAAAGGCGAAATGAAGTCTAGAAACATCCAGTCGCCTGCCCATAAACACAGGCAAGTGCCAAGGTCTCGCCAGTCAAAACACCCGTGGAACCAGCAGCCTCCACCTTCGTATTTATTATTTTATTAACAGCATTTTACACGGCATTTAACGAGCAGCCTGCCCGCGCTGCGCTCCCTGCAGACAGAGGGGTGGGGTGGGGTGGG
>NW_005370552.1:1430719-1431800 GCF_000412655.1 Myotis brandtii | reverse complement strand
TAGGAGGCTTCTGGCTGAAGAAAGCTCTTCAGTGAGGAAAGAGGAGTGGCATTTGGGGTCGCTTTCTGCTGGCTCCTGAGAAGAGGGGGTGGGCTTCGTCTGAAACATTACTTTCGCCTTCTCTTTGGACTCCAGAAGGTGAAATCTAGTCCGTTCCATCACACTTTGCCCATTGGTTATCGGTGATTTTCAAAGACTAAGTATTTGTCTGATATCGTTATTCTATATCCTGGTGGAAAGTTTATAACGAAAAGTAATGCCTTTCTTAAGTCATAAAATGAGCCTTGTATGATTATTTAATTAAAATCTATTTAAGGACCGATTAGGCGTGTAATTTGCGCTAATAATGACGATTATGGAAATGTTCGACTTAACCAAAAATCATAAAGGAGACATTTTGATCAGTGGGGCGACCAGTAAGTATTCCGGGAGTTGGACGATTTCCGAAACACAGGGGCTGGCCAAAGCGCAGAACTGCCTGGCGGGCCCCTGTGGCGGGCAGTAGAGCTGGAGGCCTCCCCGCCCCATCCCCAGCGTGGCCCAGGCAAGGCTGGCCCATGCTCTGCTGAGCATAGCAAGCAGCCCTGGGAGCCTGCACAACCTTTATTCCCAGCTGAGGAACTGGGCAGGGGGGAGGCGTCCCCCAGGCCACCAGGAGGAGCAAACTAGGAGCCGGCTGGTAACACCGCGCTGCAACCCTGGTGAGATGGCCGTGCTCTCTTGCTTTGACAATCTGGCAGCGACCAACGCATGCTGCCTTGGCTAGCCTCGGCTGGAGCCCGGAGGCGCGGGGGGCGGGGGGCGGGGGTCCCCTGGTTCCGGAGAAACCTGCCAGCTGCTGGGCTCGGTGCGAAGGCCGCGGAGGCAGGCACAATGCTGCTGTTGTTGGTTTGATCTCGAACTGTGGATTGTTAGTCTGGCTCTAACTATGTGGTAAGGGGGGAATGTGAAGGCTGTTTACAGCGAGTGCAAATAATGTGACAGCTGTTGGTGCACGAGCTGCGCTGCGCCTCCCCAGCGCGCACACAAAGCGCACACTATGCGGCCGCAGAGGTGGCCGCCACTTTGTGGCCAGTGTCCT
>NW_005370552.1:1428405-1430616 GCF_000412655.1 Myotis brandtii | reverse complement strand
GTGGACGGCAGGATGGCTGGTGTGTTGTGGTTGAGGGAACTTGTTAGAAGGAGGTGGCGGGAGCGGGCCCCAGGGGTGGTGGGTGTCCCTGTCTGGAGGGGCTTGGCCACGCGGGATCTGTGGGCCTGGGTCCTTAGCCGCCCAGGACGGGGTTTTTCAGGTTTGGGGAGCTAACTTTGGGCCCTGAGCACACTGCTTGGAAACAATGTATTAACTGGAGGCTTCTGGAAACTGGAGGCTCTGAAGGCTCTTGTTCCTCCTCTGAAATGGCCCCGCTATTCACACAAGTTAGACAGGCGGGCGCTGTGTGTGCTCGGCACGGCCCGCGTCTCGCCTTGGCTACCCAAGTGTGTGGGGTCGGGACCCAAATAGGGGGGTGTGGTTGGGTGGGAGGGGTGCAGCTTGGGTTCTGATCACCCACATCCCTTTCCCTGCCCTCCCGAGCCTGCCCCCTTTCTAGGGTGCATTTGCTTCAGCTGCAGGGCAAAGAGAGGCGGCCCTGAGGGCTGCCCACAGCGCCACCCACTCTGACTTAGTCAACTGGAGGCCCGCGGCCACAGGCCTTCTGCGTTCCTGCCACCCCCACCCCCACCCCTGTCCCCCGCCAGGCTCTGCAGGGAGGCGCCAGGGTGGGAGGGACAGCTGTTGGTGGCAGCGATCACCATCTCCAGTCCTGGAAATTCGGGGATGGCCTCAAAGGTGGGGGGTCTGCCCCTGAGCTGTCCTGGGGCCAGCGGAGTGTCACCCCCTCCCTCCCGGGGGGGGGGGGCTTCTGAGCCCCAGCCTCCGGGGTGCGGAAGAGGACCCTGCCCTGTTCCGGGTGACTTGGCGGGTCCCCAGGTGCGCTGCCTACAGGATGTCTGTAGATGGAGTCCGCCCCGCCCCCACCGGCCAGGTCTCCCCGTCGGAGCGGGAACGTGGACTCCGGCGTTTAGCCGGGCTCCCCAGCGGGGCGCCGGGAGATGCTTCTGGAGTGATCCGTGAACTTCGGTGCCAGTTCTAGAAACCGGGCTCTCTTTATGACGTGTGCCATTTTCTGTAGGAATGTTGCTTGCAAAACGAGTTTCGCCTCGGAGGGAAGGCGGAAAGATAAACAAGCTCCCATCGCCAAAACACTGGCAGCCTCTCCCTCCTTCCAGCTCTCTTAAAGCAGCCGGCCTGGATTTCCAGGATTAGACGCCGTGCTTGCTTGCGAGGAGGGACTCTGGTTGGCTTTTTTTTTTCCCCCAAGCAAATGCAAATTAGAGAAAAATAATTTTCTTTCAACGATATGCAATGTATTAGTCACTTGTTATCGGGCTCCGAGGCAGGCCTCATTTGCGCGTCTGCCAGCTCGCTCACATCTGCTCGGCGCTGTTCGGGCCATTTTAACCTTGGCGGTGGCGGTGTCGTGTCTGGTCCCACGGATCAAGGAGGAGTAATTAAGCTCTGAGCAGCTACAAAAATTCCCGGGCCCCCATCTCAGCCACACTTGTTCCCAGCTTTGTTTGGGATGTTCCGAGTTCCAAGGCTGAGTAGCAGACACGGGGTTCCCATTGTTCCCTGTAAAGAAAGTGGGTGCCCCTCTCCTCCTCTGACCCCCGTCTCCAGCCTTCCCAGGACCCCCAGGCCGCACACAATTGGCAAGGAACGCGGGTGCAGACCACAGGACCCTGTGTTTTCTGCATCTTTTATTCGTAAAAAGTTCCTTTGTGCTTCCTGTGTGTGCTGGTGGTAGCTGTTGTTAATAGCCTTATGGTGTGGCTCGTTCCTTTGGGGGGGGGGGCATTACGTGGGCTTCGTTTCTGCAAAGCCCTGGTGGGGACCGCGGGGCACTGACACCCCCTGTGGAGTTGTGGGAATCGTTTAGTCTGGATCTGCCCCCAGGTTGTATCAATGCCAAGTGGGAACCCAGCTCTGTAGAGACTAGACAGAACGGGGTGTGGGATTTTTTTTGGGGGGGGGTAAAGTGATTAATTGCATTCAACCTAGGGTTCCCGTCTGGGCCTCCTCCTGCTGGGGAGGCCACGAGCTTCCAAACGGACCCCCCTCTTGCAAACGCACGTGGTTGTGTGTGGCACAGCCCTGAGAGAAAGTGAAAGGAACAAAAAGCCGGGGCAGTGGCCTGCTGGGCAGCGGGGGAAGGGGACAGGTCCAGCATTGGTCCCTTGAGCTGTCCCCAGGCCATGGATCTACCTGGGGGGGGGGGGGGGAGGGCTGGGCTCCCCGCCC
>NW_005370552.1:1420230-1427747 GCF_000412655.1 Myotis brandtii | reverse complement strand
CAAAGTTGGGGTGTGGGTGGGGAGGCCCCCGGAGGCGATCGCCACGACTGGGAGTGTGCCAGGAGCCAGCGCCGGGGCAGGCTGGATCGCTCCCCCCACCGCACCCCAACATGGAAGCCTGAGGCCCAACCTTGGGGAACAGCCTGGGGGTGCCAGCTACCTGCTGCTCTGCACACCCAGGGGGACCCGCCCCAACACTGCACATGGGGGGAGCTTTCTCCTCTCATCTCCCTCCCCACAGAGCTCCCCATCGTAAAATAGCAACCCCCACCCCACCCCCAGCAGAGCAGGACTCAGCTTGTGAGCCGGCTGCGCTTGGAGCTGCCCCAGGAAGGGCTCCCTAGGGGTAGCTTCTGCTTCCCCGAAATCCTCGCAACTCTGCTGAAGGTCACCCTCCCCAGCCCGGCCCCTCTGTCCCCGCCTTGGCCTTCCTGGTGCCACAGAGAAGCTAGACTGCGATTCTGGGGTTGCTGTCTAATGGGGTGAAACTCGGCCTGTACCCGCGATGGCCAGGCAGAGCTCAAGTCCACAGGGCAGGCCAATCCCCCGGAAAGCGTGTGCCGCATGTTTACAGATGAGGGACCAGGGTTGACGAGGTTCAGCCACCTGCCCAGAGGCACACATGTTCTCCAGAGAACAGCCAAGCGGCGAGGGGCACCCCCTCCCGGAGGAGGCCCCACTGCACGCTGGCCGGGGTCCCCGCCCGGGACAAGGTGCCCAGCGAGGGAGACCCCGGGAAGGGGCCCCATCAGTGCGTGTGAGACTCGGGAGCTGGCCGGTTCGGTGGCGATGTTTCCATTCTGTCTGCTTCACTTGACAAGCGCGGTGTGCAGACTGTAACTGATGGGCACCTGAGCGGGCGGAGGCGGCGGAAAGTGGCCTGGCGCCAGGAGGAGCCGGGCGGGGAGGAAGGACAGGTGCCAACGGGGTCTGTGCTGCCTCCCTCCCTTCGCTCAGCCCGCCTCTCAGCCCGGCGCCTTCTTCTTCAACCTGCTCTTTGTTTTCTGCGTTCTCTCCTTTCCCTCCATCCCTAATGGTGTCCTCACGGCAGGAATAAGTGGCATGGTGGTGGCGGATGCTGCCTGAGGCCCGTGCGCCCCCTTAGGCCTTGTCACCGAGGGTGGTCCCTCTGACCTCTTTCTGCCAATCAGGCCCTTCTCCGCGGGCCAGGCCAGGCTCAGACACTAATCATAGCTCTTGGCTCCCAGAGCAGATGTCTGCCCACGTCTGTTGAGGGAGCCCCGAGCTCTCCCGCGCTTCCTGTTACCGCCAACCTGAGAGCCAGAGACCCCTCGGTGTGTGGGCCCCTCGGTGTGTGTCTGCATCTTGCGAGCCAGCTCTCTCCCCAGACCCGCTGTTCCAGTCACTCCTCAGCCTCCCTGTCCACCCTCTTCCTTGGACCATCTTCCATCTTCATCCCGTCCCGCAGCCTTGCGCCCTCATCTCCGCTCCTGGGAAAAGGGTTAACCTGGAGCCTGGGTGTAGCCGGGCAGCTCGCACTGCGAGCAGGTTGGTGCCTGCCCAGCGCTTTCCTGAGTGACTTCACACGTCCTGGCACTCGGCGAAGCAGAGCCGCCTGTGCGGGAGGTGGGGGTGTTGAGAAATAGGGCAGATGAGCCTCTTCTATGGAGCCGCAAAGTGCCTGCCCTGTTGATCCTCCATGGCTCAGGGTCAGCGAAGCCAGTTTTGAGGCACTTCCCTTTAGAGGTTTAAAAAAACACACAAAGTCCCAACTAGATCAACAGCCACTTCTAGAAGCAGCGTGGGTGATCCGGAGTGGGCGATTGGCTAGATCTCTGCCTCTCGTTCTCTTTTGGTTTCTTACCCCCACCGTCCCCCCTAGTAAAGCATCCCAGAGAGATGAGGGGGGAGTCCGGTTCTGTGGTCATGGTTGGGGGTACACAGTGTAGCCTTTGGCGATCATGTCCCTGCCGGGCAGTTGGGCTGCTCTTGTCTGTCACCCTGAGAAGGGCCTGGTGCCAGGCAGGCCCACGGCTCATTGGCCCTTTCCACTTGGCTCCATCTTGGGCCAGGAGCCTGAAGAGTTAAGTCTTTAGCTTGTTGCAATGAAATTATGGCTGGCAGTGGCGCCGCTGTTTGTTCAACAGACCTCCACTTTTAAACAGTTCACAAAAAGTTCATGGGGCAGCTACAGATTATAAGTGTGGTGTGTGTGTGTGTGTGTGTGTGTGTGTGTAGTCAGCAGGATCCAACAATGGAAACACTCCCCCCCCCGTCTTTTTTTGCTTCTTCCTCTTCATCCCTGCCCACCCCCCTGCCAGCGTCACCCCTAAACACACACACACACACACACACACACACACACACGACGCTGAATTGTGCGTGTCTGACCGTGTGCGTGTGAGACACCGCATCCTGGCGCCTGGGAAGGACCTCAGGGCTGATGGAGGCAGCCCTTCCCTTCCTCGGCCTTCAGCCAGGTGTCGGGGGTCCTTGTCACCGAGTGGCTACTAAGGAGGTGTGCGGGGAGGGGCTGTGCAAGGGAAGGCCAATTCTGAAGACGGACACCGCAGGTGCACACTTTTCTTCCGCATCCTTTTCTTGGGGGTTTGATTCAGTGACCCTTCAGTGGGGGTGGTGTGGTCCGGTCCCACTGCTTCAGCCAATGGCCACCGTCCACACCAGGCCGCTCACGATGTCTTCCTTTTGTTAAAAGGAGCCTTCGGGACATGCCTGGTGGTGGCCTCCCCCAACTCCATTTGTATATTTGGACCAAAAGCCTATGCGCCTCTGCAGACCCTCAATACCTGAGTCCGACTCTTTTGGGGGTGGGGGGCGTGGCTTGTGGTTTGGAAACTCTCCTGTCGATGAAGAAAGATGCTTCCTGGAGGACTAGCCCCCTCAGGACCCCCGCCAGGCCTGCCACCTTCTGCAGATGGCCTCCGCGTTCCTCCGGCTTCATTGTTGAACGAGGGGCGCGGTGTGCCCACGCCCGTGGCGCTTGGTGAACAGACGGTGTTGTATGTCTAGGGGCTGGTGGGGCTCTGCTGGTGGACAAAGGGCCTAGTTGGGACAAAGAAATGCCCAAGGACAGCCTGGCATTTGGATTCAGGCCTCCCTGGTGCTCCCCACCCCCACCCTCTGCGCCTCTGAAAAGACCCGGACCCGGTGCCTCCATCCCAGGCGACCCGGCAGGCTTTCTGCGCTAAAGTGTAAAAAAACGATCATTTGCATATTTTTTCCTGCTAACAAAGGAAATGTGTCGACTTCGGGAACATTTGGGCTTTCGGAAACTGTGTGGGTGGGTGTGTGAGGGAGAAGGAGGAAGAAAGTTCCCCTGATGGTGTTCGCGTCAGTGGTTCCACGCTCGGGCCTGGGTCCGCCCGGGGGAGAGATGCCGCGCGGCCTGTCCGGCCGAGGGAGCCGGGCTGTGATTGTGATCAGGGAATTGCCCAGGGCCATCGGTCCCAGGCATTAAAGGCTCCCCTACTTATTAACCCAGCATTTAACAGCAGGATATGGGCTGAAGCGCAGTCAAAAGAAACGGCTCAACCTCCGAAGAGCAATTAAAATCCTGCACGAGGATAAATCACGCGCCGTGATAATCCTGTTAATAAAATGCAGCTTGTCCTGACCCTTCACTCATGCAGCAAACTAGAATGTGCTGGGGGTGGGGGCAGGGCTGAGGGGGTAAGGAAGTGGGGGTGGGGAGAGGTGCTCTCCCCCCTCTGGCTGGCAGCCGTCCCCTCCCAGGAGGTGGAAAATGGGTGGCTTTTGGCTGCTCCCAGGGCGCCAGCGGCTTGCAGCCCAGCAGCCTGGGCTGCTAAGACCTGTGCGCTCGCTCGCTAATGATTTGTGTCCCCAGTGAGCAGGCGTCATTGAATTACTCAGCCGCCTCCCCCTGCAGCTCCCAGGCCAAACCACCCAGGTTCGGTGCTTAATCTAATCTAGGGTTGGGGTGCCGTGGGCCACCAGCCCCCCGACTCTTTAACCCTTGAACTGGAAGTTGCACAGCCCCGGAAACTCAGGGCGGCGTGCGCCTCCCTGGCTGCTGTGCCTTCCACCTGCTCTGATGCAGAGGCCGGGGCCCAGGCAGAGGAGGCCAGCCTGCGGGCAGGGAGGGGCTCCGCCCTGGATGGTGTGAGGTGGAGCTTTAACCCTCTCGCCTCCCCGGACCTTGGGGTGTGGTGTGTGCCATCCGCAGCCCCCGGGCACCGTCTGCCTCCCCGGGTCTGCGCTCTGTGGGGATTGCCTAGAAAGAGGGCTTCTCTCGTTTCCTATTTGGCTCTTTAGTCAACCTCCTGGGATTTTGTTTTGTTTTGTTTTAAACAGACTAGACGCTTGAAGAAAAGCTGCCATCCAAGAAGACGACATGCTTTCAGCAACCCCCCTGTATGGGAACGTGCACAGCTGGATGAGCAGCGAACGGGTCCGCATGTGCGGGATCAACGAAGACAGGTGAGTGCCCGCGCCCGGCTGGGAGGGCTGAGAGGTCGGGAAGCTTGCGGGTCTCCCCCCTGCCCCTGAGCGAGCCCAGGCCTCCTCGCTTTCTCACAGCCACGGTGGGCCCCGAAAGGGGTGGGGGAGAAAGATCTGCCTCGCTGGCGGCGCTTGATTTACAGTTTTAACAGGCAACCCAGCTCAGCGAAGCATCGCCGCCCTTTAAAAGATTAGCCCCTAAAGCGGCCTTTCAGTGCACTTTCGTTCTTAATTTATTATTTCATATTTATGAAGGAGAATTAATCCCAGTCTATATGCTGCTTTAACTCGAAATGTCAGGAGTGCGGGCCCAGGTGGATCGGCATTCGATGTGCTTTTAAAACAAATAGTTTGCTCAGTAATAACTGGGGAGAGAGCCACCCTTCACTGCGGTTAAGCCCAGCGTTTCCAGGCGTCCTGTGCGGCCCATTCAGCGTGGCCGTTGGCTCCTGGGTTCAGTCAGCTGACGGCTCTGTTAGCTTCCTAATCGGTGATTTTGGGGCGTGGGGTGAAGACATCTAAGCAGATGATCGAGGCTGGTTTTCGGGGTAATGATGAGCTCCCCTGCTGCTTGTCAGCGGTTTTATCCTGGGGATTTGGGACTTGGCACCAGGCGCTTGCTTTATCGATGCTCCCTGATAACAAGTCCCAGGGCGGCCGCCGCAGCCTGGCACAGACGTGCGGCTTCCTCTGGAGCCGGGAGCAGTTGACATTTGTATGATATTAGTGTTTATCCCTCATCGTTTTGATAAAGGCAATCAAATATGGCTTCATTGTCACCATGGAAACCAGTTTCGGAGGACATGGACCTAACTTTGGGGAAAAGTTTTGAGAGCCTGCCCTCGTGGGTAACACGGAAGTGGTCGATGTGGCCAGTACACTCCGGCCTTCTGTCCCCTGCTTTGGGCTTTGACCAGTGTGCTAATGTCTGTCCTCACGTAGAGCTTATAAGGGTCGTCTAAGACATCAGAGCCCAGATTGGCATCTCGAGAAAAGATTGTGCTGGAGGAATGGCTGGGCTTAATTTTCAGCTGACCCACCTCGGGGTGGGTCATGTTTGTGATCTCCCATCCCTGTTGTCCTGCCTTTGTTTGCCCCAGTCCAGTTAAATCACCACTTGGGGACAACTTGCAGTATGGCCATGGGGGAGGAATGTTTTCTAAGGGCAGTTGAAAAAAAATGGAGTTATTAGGAACTGGTCTTTTCTGGGGGCGATCTGGGAACGATGGCTTAAGCGAGGGATGCTTTCATGAAGTCGGTGTGTCCTTTCACGTAGGAAAATTCCTGTAAATGACGGTGACGCTTCAAAGGCCAGACTGGAACTGAGGGAAGAAAATCCCTTGAACCACAACGTGGTAAGAGATGAATGGCTTCTGTTGATGTGCTATCTGAGTCGCAGTGATCTGTAATCAATCGTGCATTAATTTGCATACCATTAAAGGGCTTGGGTGGGGGTGGAGCCTGGTGTTTCAGGGCAGGGCTCAGTAGGAAGCCGCTGTCTGCCGCAGGACTAGGCCCTCACCTCATCCCTTCCCACCCCGGGTCCGGCCGAGCGCTCCTTTCGACGTGCCCAGGTCCCCTAGCCGGGTGGGAGATGTGCCGCCTTTTCCTCGCTAAGCTGCATGCCACATCAGTGCTCCCGGATGGAGAGATTGCCAGCCTCCAAATAGATCCTTAGGGTTTCCGTTTCCAGTAAAATCTGAAACGCACGAGCTTCTCAGACACCAGGGAGAGGAAGTCAAAAGATGCAACCGCAGTTTGACCCCTGGCCTCTTTATTGATTTAGAAATGAGCCATCTCCAGTCCTCCGCTGAAGATTGTTTCTTGTTATGTTAAATAGCATCCAGGAAAGACCCAGTGAGCACGGCCCCGCCCCCACCCACAGGCCACGGAGGGTTAGTCTGAGTTCTGGACCCTGTGAAGGCGCTACTGAGAGGCGTGGAGTTAGTGTGTGTCCGTGGCGGCCCCGTGTTTTTTTTGCTGAGAAGGTGAATTTCCCAGAGTTAATAGATGACTGATAACGTGTGGGCCGAGAGTCTAAAGGGATCGACATTTTCTGGGCTTTCAGGGTCCCTAGTGGAACTGGCAGCCAAGGGTTCTGGATGAGGGGGGAGGGGGCCGGAGAACCCGCACCCTTTCCTCCTCCCCCCTTTCTGCTCAGATGCTGAGGCGCCTGGTGTGTTACTGAGCAGGTGGCGGTCGGTCTTTGGGACGGTCGGGTGCTTGGGAGGAATGTCTTAGTAACCCCCGTGTTCTTCCGCCAAGGTGGACGCGACCACTGCCCATCGGATCGATGGCCTGACGGCGCTGAGCATGGACCGCACCGGCCTCATTCGGGAAGGGCTGCGGGTCCCGGGCAACATCGTGTATTCCAGCCTGTGCGGGCTGGGCTCCGAGAAAGGCCGGGAGGCCGCCGCCAGCTCCCTCGGCGGTCTCGGGTTTTCTTCCGAAAGAAACCCAGAGGTGCAGTTCAAACCCAACACCCCCGAGACGGTGGAGGCCTCCGCCGTCTCCGGAAAAGCCCCCAATGGCTTCAGTGCCATCTACAAAACGCCACCCGGAATACAAAAAGGCGCGGTGCCCCCCGCAGAGGCGCTGGGCTTGGACCGGCCGGCCGGCGACAAGCAGAGCCCTCTCAACATCAATGGTGCTAGCTACCTGCGGCTGCCCTGGGTCAACCCCTACATGGAGGGGGCCACGCCAGCCATCTACCCTTTCCTGGACTCGCCAAACAAGTACCCCCTGAACATGTACAAGGCCTTGCTACCTCAGCAGTCCTACAGCCTGGCCCAGCCGCTCTACTCCCCGGTCTGCACCAACGGGGAGCGCTTCCTCTACCTGCCGCCGCCCCACTACGTCAGCCCCCACATCCCCTCGTCCCTGGCTTCGCCCATGAGGCTCTCGACGCCTTCGGCCTCCCCGGCCATCCCCCCGCTGGTCCACTGTGCCGACAAGAGCCTGCCCTGGAAGATGGGCGTCAACCCCGGGAGCCCCGTCGATTCCCACGCCTACCCCCACATCCAGAACAGCAAGCAGCCCCGGGTGCCATCCGCCAAGCCGGTCAGCAGCGGCCTGCC
>NW_005370552.1:1414024-1420048 GCF_000412655.1 Myotis brandtii | reverse complement strand
TCGAAGCCATACATGACGGTCAGCGGAGACTTCCCGGTGGCCAGGCTCTCCAAGTACCCGAAGGCGGCAGAGGGGGCGGACAGCGCGCAGCCGGTGCCCGGGCACCCTCGGAAAACGGCGGGTCAGGACAGGAAAGATGGGGGCTCGCCTCCTCTCTTGGAGAAGCAGACGATTACCAAAGACGTCACCGATAAGCCGCTGGACTTGTCCTCGAAGGTGGTGGACGCAGACACGTCCAAAGCCGAGCACATGAAGAAGATGGCTCCCACGGTGCTGGTGCACAGCAGAGCCGCGAGTGGCCTCGTGCTGGCCGGGGGCGAGATGCCCAAGGAAACCTTATCCCCTCCGGGGAGCGGCTGCGCTATCTATAGATCTGAGATCATCAGCACGGCGCCCTCGTCCTGGGTGGTGCCCGGGCCCAGCCCCAGCGAGGAGAACAATGGCAAGGGCCTGCCGCTCAAAAACAAGGCCTTGGACTGGGCCCTCCCGCAGCAGCGGAGTTCCTCGTGTCCTCGCATGGGCGGCACGGACACCGTGGTCACTAACGTCTCGGTGTCCAGCGTTTTTTGGCCGCCCGGCCTCCGCGTCGCCAGCTCCCAATGCCAATGCCAATGCCGATGGCAGCAAGACCAGCAGGAGCTCCGTGGACACCACGCCGTCCGTCATCCAGCACGTGGGCCAGCCCCAGACCACGCCCGCCAAGCACAGCGGGGCCAGCAGCAAGGGCACCAAAGCCAGCAACCCAGACCCGAGCTTCAAAGCGAGCGAGAATGGCCTCCCGCCCAGCTCCATCTTCCTCTCTCCAAACGAGGCTTTCAGGTCCCCACCCATCCCCTACCCCAGGAGCTACCTCCCCTACCCGGCGCCCGAGGGCATTGCCATCAGCCCCCTCTCCTTACACGGCAAGGGACCTGTCTACCCTCACCCGGTCTTGTTGCCCAACGGCAGTCTCTTTCCCGGGCACCTGGCCCCCAAGCCCGGCCTGCCCTATGGGCTGCCCACCGGCCGGCCGGAGTTTGTGACCTACCAGGACGCGCTGGGGTTGGGCATGGTGCATCCCATGCTGATACCTCACACGCCCATAGAGATCGCGAAGGAGGAGAAGCCGGAGAGGAGGTCCCGGTCCCACGAGAGAGGCCGCTACGAGGACCCCACCCTCCGGAGCCGCTTCGATATGCTGGAAGCGAGCAGCACCAAGTTACACCCAGACGTTCCCGCCGACAAGAACCTGAAGCCCAGCCCCGGCTGGAATCAAGGCAAAACGGTCATCAAGAGCGACAAGCTCGTCTATGTGGACCTCCTTCGGGAAGAGTCAGACACTAAACCTGACGCAAACGTGTCCAAAGCTGGCTTCGCCGCCGACAGCATCGGCCAGACCCCTGAGCCCGCCAAGCCCGCGGCCGAGCCGACCCTGCAGTCGCACCGCGATTTCATGGCCCTGAGAGAGGAGCTGGGGCGCATCAGTGACTTCCATGAAGCTTATGCCTTCAAACAGGCCGCGGGCCAGGCCGTCTTCAGCTTAAGCAAGGAGGGCGCTCCAGCGGGCCCCAGCAAGGAGAACCTGGGGGTGCCGGTCTCCGCCCCCCCGTTCCTGGAGCCGACACTCGGGAGCGATGGCCCTGCTGTAACTTTTGGTAAAACCCCAGAGGACCCCAAACCATTTTGTGTGGGCGGTGCCCCACCCAGTGTGGACGTCACCCCCACCTATACCAAAGATGGAGCTGATGAGGCAGAATCTGATGGCAAAGTGCTGAAGCCGAAGCCGTCGAAGCTAGCCAAGAGAATCGCCAACTCCGCTGGTTACGTGGGTGACAGATTCAAGTGTGTCACCACCGAACTGTACGCAGATTCCAGTCAGCTGAGCCGGGAGCAGCGGGCACTGCAGGTGAGCCCCGCCCCCGAATCTCAGTGACTTGACCAGTTGTCAGCTTTGTAATGTGTAAAGGGATGGGGGTGGGGGTGGGGGGGTCTGGCGAGGCAGGTGTGGTTATGAAGCTTATGGTAATTTAAATGTATGAAAGGTGGCCAGTAAGGGGACCTGAGGGGGAGCACTGAGGAGGTTCATGTGCCTGGTTATTTTAAGTTATTCTGTAGATTTTAAGAACGCCACTCAGATGCTGATAAAGGAAGTTACTGAGTGTGAAGGCTAAAGACTGCATGACGTGTACCTATCAGTTGCTTTAATTTCTCTGCCGTGACTGTACGTTAACGAATATGCCTAGAAGTGCTACTTAGGATGCCTGACGCGCTACTTGGTGGAGGTGTGTAGCAGCCGCATGTCTGTGGGATTCGTGCAGTTTTTTTTCACCAAAAAAAAAAAAATAAAAGCTCGCTTAAAGGGATAGAGTATGTATTTAACTTGCTAGTGAATGATAGATGTTGTATAGGAATTTCCTTAAGATATTTTACTTTTAATTAAAAGATAAATAAAGCCAAATTAAAATGGGCACTCAATGGATCATTTAGATAACTTCATCCATTTAATTACATAGATGGAAGGATTACAAGAGGACAGTATTTTATGTCTACCCGCTGCTTACTGTGAGGTCAGTTCTTCAAATTTTTATTACTAGAATCTTCCATAAACCTTTTGAGTTAAATTTCATTTCCAAATACCAAGGGAAGTTTGTGGGCCATGGTCGTCTTTATTCATTGTGCACTTTTTCCTTTTCTGTTGTGTTTTGTTTTGTTTTCTTTGCGTTGTGTTTTCGTTCTGTTTTATTTACCTTCAAGAGAGAATGTCTGTCTCTATGCAAGAGTGTATGTATGGCTATACATACACAGCGCATACGTATCTATACATATGGCTTTATGAGTAAAGAATGTGTGACTACTTACATATAGATCCTCTTAAATTTTTATCTGTTAAATTTTAAAATATCTCAGTTGTATCATAAATTGTGGTTGGTTTTGGGCAAACTTTTCTTTGAAAATACTTTCCTTTAAGGTAAGGCAAATGAAATAGCTTTTATGGTAAGGTGTTGTTTTTGTTTCCATCTTCGTTCTCTTTCTAGCGTGCAATGATGCGCTTCTCAGAGTTGGAGATGAAAGAGAGAGAAGGTGGCCACCCAACAACCAAAGACTCCGAGGCGTGCAAGTTCAGCCCTGCAGAGTGGGAAAGCTTGAAAGGAAATCAGGACAAAAAGCCAAAGTTGGTCGCCCTGGAGGAGGCCATTGCTGACCAGAATGACAGTGAGCGATGTAAGTGAACCCGAGTGGCTTGTGTGTGGGACCGCGGAGGCGAGCCTTTTGAACATTGTGGCCTCGGGAACGAGGCACCTATGGAAGACAGTGTCCTGTAGTTAGTAACAATGTCACAGCAGAACGGCAGCGGGAGCCTAAGTGTAAGGTGTGGCCCATCTATGTTCTTTTTTGTATCAGCGGAATGATACTTGTAGCCAGAGGTGGCTCCCACCACCGCAGGCACAGTCTGGTCTGGAAGAGAGAGGACTTGTGCTCTCCCAGACACAGAGGGTTTGTTTGAATGCGATGCAGGCTGAGGAGCAGACTCCTTTTCTGTGGGGAGGCGACAGTGCCATGCAGGGGCACCGTGTAAATGAAGGGCTTCTTCCCACTAGATAAAGTGTGTTTCCTGTTTTGGAGGCAAAATGTGGAGAGAAAGCTCGCTTTCCTCCGGCCACTCTTCAGTCCCACCAGCTGGTCCACGGCTGTGGTGGCCTTTGGGGGTTGCTCACATGACTTCTCTGCCCGATGCGTTGGGCATTTTGAGAGAGTGGGTGCAAAAGCCCCTCCCCCCCCAAGACAGGACAGTCCGGGATGATAGGTGCGATTGGGAGCGCTGTGCCTTTAAATGTGAGAGGTTTGCCATTCCTCCGCACACTTGATGGAGTTGGGGAGGATTTGTGGCCCAGGAGCGCTCACCCTGGGGGTCGGCAGCAGCCTGTGGCCGGGGTTGTGAGGAGGCCACACCGGGACCAATGTGTCCTGCGTTCGTCCAGGACAAGGGCGCTGCTGTTGCTTGTCAGGGGCCTTACCTGAGCAGAGGGGTTCTGGATGCACCTGAAGTGAAGGTGTCCTTGTTCCTTGGCCTCACGGGCTTGACATGGTGAAATGGAGGGTCCGGGCGGGTCTGGAGGAAAGCGGCAAAGAAAGCTTTCCTGGCTCATGCCCACACCAGGCACATAGCCCTTCCCGTCTGAGGCCCCCGGATGCCAGCTCTCCGGGACGTTCCCTGGGGAGACCTGGTGGAAGTGGGCAAGGCCGGCTCCTGGGCAGGTGCTTCTTTGAAGAAGGAAAAGCGCCTGCCAGGGAGAAGCCCTCTGGGTGGATGGCGAGGAAGGCTGGAAGGAGTGGGAATGAGCCAGCCTCCAGTCTTCCTGCCCTTTGGTTTTCCAGTGACAGGGCCAGACCCACGTGGCCCACGCCCCTCACATCTCAGCGGCCTCGCCCCGGCCTTGCTCCCGGAGAAGGTGGTGTCCTCCCCAGTCTGTTCTGCTGAACCTGGAAATGAGAACTCGGTGTGGCCAGAGGGGGGGCGGGCCAAGCCTGGGGTGATTCAGAAAGGCCTTCCTGACGCTTCTCCAAGCCCAGGCCAGTGGAGCCCCCAGGACATGGCCGAGCGAGCTTTCCATGGCCACTGGGGGCAGGGAAAAGGTTGGGGAAGGCGAGAGGCTCAGTTTTAAAGATCATTCAGCTGCACGTGAATGGGCCTTATGGGCCTTCTTTCTCCTTCTGGCCCTTGTGGTTTGAGCCCACGTGGGCTTGGTTTGCCCCCCGCCCCCCGATTGGTTTTCTTCTCATGAGAGCGCTGTGGCTGAGAGCTGAGCTCTGAGCATGTGGGCGCAGGAGCAGGCAGGGGTCACAAAGAGGGTTCAGGGCGCCTTCCAGGCACCTGGCCCCTCCCGAGACAGTCTTCCCTCCACTCCTGGAGGCACCAGAAGCTTCTAAGATGGTGGGTGCAGCCCGCGCGGAGGGGCCGGCTCAGGGAAGGTGAATGAACTTGAAAACACAATGGCCAGGATTCTCACTCATTCTTGGTCTGCGAGGGAGGTGGCTGAGTGAGGTTTTTATTTTAGAAGTTCAGCCGATGAGTCAGGAGCCTCCTCAGCCTTGGACTTTTCTGAATAGGAGCCATCAGCGGCGTTTTGAGGGTGGGGAGGGCCGGAGGCATACGTCCATCTCGCCGTGAATGTGAAGTGACAGCTCCTTTGCCAGTCCCTCGGCCAAGGCAGCCCCAGGACCTGCTCAGTGGCGGCGCCTGGGCAGGAGCTGCAGGAGGCGGGAGTCAAACTTCTTGCTCAGGAAACTTGTCTTCTGGCCGGCACCTGCGAGTCCTGGAAACTGCTTTGAGTTGGGAACAGAGATGGCCGTGTCTTTCCTGTAGACGGTGTGTTCACAAGCTTAGCCTTTGCTGGGGCTGCTGTGGTTACCGGAGAGGGGGGACTTCCGGGCACGGGCAGCCTTCCCACCTTGTGTCGGGCTCACTGGGCATGGCTCACCAGTGGTGAGGGTGCTTTGTTGCCACGGTGACTTGTAAATGTTGCCATGGCAATGCTGCTGCAAAATAATGCAATGGCATAACAATGATAAATTATGGGATGTATGTGCTGAGTCATATGACCAGGCTGCAGGGATGAAATAAGTGTTAAACCACAAACAACACGGCCACAGTCACATCTGCTTTACACCAAGTGGCCGAGAGCACATGGCCGGCCCCTGGCAGAAGGGCCGAGAGCAGTAAGAGTGCAGGCGTGGCGAGAGGCCTGCGCCGCTATCGGCACATCTCCTCTGCCCTGGAGGGTGATCCTGTGGCTTGTGGTTGGGAGAGATTCCTGTAGGAGCTCCCAGGCGGTGTGCAGGAATGCGACCCGGAGCCTCTGCCCCGTAGCTGGCGGCCATGCGTGCCTCGGCGGTCAGGGTGTCCTGTGGGCTATTCTCAGGCCTGGGCGGCAGCGGGCAATTGGGCTCTTTGCCTGAGAGGCCTAGAGGATGGGGAAGGGTGGAGGCACTTAGTTTGGGAAAAGATCCTTGTGCGAAATGGGGAAGAAAGCAACTAAAGTTTAT
>NW_005370552.1:1411939-1413949 GCF_000412655.1 Myotis brandtii | reverse complement strand
GGCAGTGAGCCCCGACTTTAGGAATGGGGATTCCTGATGACACTTCAGGAAGAGCCAGAGATATCACCCTACAGGGCCCCTGGGGACAGGGCAGGAATGCAGGCCTGTGCGTGGCTGGAGGGGGGGAGGGGCGCCCAGGCAGCCTTACCAGCTGGGAAGCCTGCAGGAGGCTGGACAGGCTTGTGGGAGGGAGACAAGGTCCCCAGTCCCTGCCTGCTGACACGTGAACTAAGTCATCGCAAGGCCTCCAGGTGGTTGTCCCCGGCGGGCAAGGCCGGCCCTGCGGCCAAAGGCCAGGTCTGGGCGCTGGAAAGTCACTTCGCTGTCAGGAAGTTGGCCGTGAGGGTGAAGATGTGGGAAACCAGCTCCCCGAGGAAGGTGCCTCTGCAGCGGGGTTGGGACTGTCCATGCTCGGGTCCCTGCGACCTGGAGCGGAAAGGTAGAGTGTGGAGGTGGCTCTCAGTCTGCTCAGGGGCAGCGAGGTGTGGGCGGGGGTGACGGGCCGAGCACCCCATTCTGGCCAGGGCCCATGCAGGCCCAGCCCCTGCCTGATCGTGGCCTTGGAAGGCGTGTGTCATCACCCTGTCACCTCTGCTTGCCAACCACCTGGTTTGGACATCTTTCCTGCCTAAAGGGGGGGAGGGGGAGTACACTTTTAAAATTGCACGTGGTGATTGTTAAGAAAAGCTTAGTTTCCCACGGCTCCCCAGGCCCTCCCCGGGGCTCTCTGGGATGGCTGAATGGACCGGCGAAGTCGAAAGGTGTGACCGGGAGGGCTCATGTCCTTAAATGTCGTACATCTGGGGCTGCGGTTCCACCTGGTTGGAGAGGCTTGGTGCCCTTTGGTGGGAGCCATTTCTCCCGGCTTCCCCGGTGCGGCTGGGCCTGTTTATGACGCCGGCCTGGGAGGCGGCTCGCGATCATGTCCCCACTTTGCAGCCGCGCTGCACGGGCCGGAGATGGGGGCGAGCGGTGGCCCCCGGCTCTGCCAGCTTTGTGTTGGGGCGCTGCCACCATGCTGCCACGAGGGGAGACCACGTGGTTGGGGCAAGCCCACCGATCCTTTGCAAGAGTAGACGCAGCTCCCACTGCCCCACCTATGGGGCCCAACGTTAAGAGCACAGGCTAGCCAAGGCCAGGATGACACTTGTCCCCACAACTGACGGCCCCTGAGCCCCAGGAATGCCCCCCAGAGAAGGCTGGAGGTGACATTGGAAGTGGTCAGCGTGTGAGGAGTGTGTTGATTTCACCCAGAAATGGACATGGATGGTGTCATTAGCTCAGTGTTATGGAAGTACCATGCTCCTTCCCTGGGTGATGTGCAGGTCAGTGGGGGCAGCACCTGAACATCCCCGTGGTGGTTTGGGAATTGTTTGTGTGTTAGAAAAACTGGGAACAGCCAAGTAGCCGATGAGCTGGCTCGTAGGGAGAGATGGGCTGAGGTGATTGAGGAAGGCAGTTCAGCCAGTGGTGGCCTCGCGTGGAGAGGGGTGACCTGATGGAGGGAGGGGTGGCCTCCTGCCTTGGGAAGGTCCTGTGGGTGTTCGTGGTGTTGCTGAGGGCCGGGCCTTGGTGGGGGCTTAGATTTCCTTCTGGACAGGACATGGGAGCAGCTCCCTCTTCCTTCACCATCTCCCCTGTTACCCAGAGAGGGGTGGCCGTGGCTGTGGCTGTGGCCTGGTTGGATCTTGCTTTGGGGCCACCCATTCTCTGTGAGAAAAGGCCCTGGAGGGGGCCTGATCGCCATCGAAAGTGACCAGCTGGGATGTAGCAGTTGGGGGCTCTTTTATCACGTGCCCCGTTTCAGGTCACGGAGGGCCTGCCTGCTCCCCAATCCTGCCTTCTCACGGTGACCTTGGGGCCTTCATTTCTGTGTCCCTGTCCCCCCTCCCCCAGGTGAATATGGTGTTGGAAACAAACACGACCCCTTCGAGCCCCCAGAGAACAAGGACCTGTCCCTGGAGAAGTACTTTGTGGACAGGCAGCCCGTGAGCGAGCCGCCCAGCGAGC
>NW_005370552.1:1409728-1411476 GCF_000412655.1 Myotis brandtii | reverse complement strand
CACTTGGTTCCCCCTCCCGGGAGGCTTTTTGATTAATTTGTAGTTATTTCTCCATTAGATGACTGGCCTGAGAGGGAAATGACAAACAGTTCCTCTAACCACTTAGAAGACCCACATTATAATGAGCTGACCAACCTGAAGGTGTGCATTGAATTAACAGGGCTGCATCCTAAAAAGCAACGCCACTTGCTGCACCTTAGAGAACAGTGGGAGCAGCAGGTGTCGGCAGCAGAGAGCAAACCTGGCCGGCAGGGCAGGAAGGAAGTGACCCAGGCCAGTCAGCCTGAGGCCACAGCCCAGGGCAATAGCCTCTCCGAAGAGAAGCCTGGCAGGAAAAGGGCAGAGACCAAAGGCAACAGAAGCTGGGCGGAAGAGGCCCTCAAGTGCAGTGACAATGAGCAAGGTAAGAGGAGGCCACCCTGGGGGTGGGAAAGGGCCCTCGAGGGGGACCCGAGCGACATAGGTGGCTGGGAGGGAGTTCTTCCATGATGTCCTAGCAGCCCCCGTGCTTCCTTCTGGAATGTACAGTGAGGAGCACAGCTGAGAGGCGGCAGCTGGACCTCCTGGGTTGCTCCTCGCCCGGGAGTCTGGGTGACCCCGGCGCACTCACTCAGCCTCGGGCGTGTCTGGCCGCTGGGTCCTCAGCACCCAGACTGGCCCTGCTCGGGGAGGTTGTAGGCTCCCAGGCCCCGTGGGGTGGGAGCCGGAGCGCCCCTGGAGAAACTCACCACAGTGCTTTGACGTCTGGATGTGGGCTAATTAAAATATTAACGCTTTGAAAACGTAATTGGTGTATCTTTAAGATAACCCGAAGCCGCTCTAGCGAGGGGCGCCGACAATGGGCTTTTCTCCGCTCCGGCTGCAGCTCCGTAACGCCCGCCTCTCCCCCCTCTCGCCCTCCGCGTCCAGGTTTGCCTGTGTTCGCCGCCTCTCCGCCCATGAAGGGCCTTTCATCCCCCAATGCGAGCGGCAAAAAGCAGACTCAGCCAAGCTGCACGCCAGCCTCGAGGCCGCCTGCCAAACATCCGAAAATTAAAGAAAACCCGAAGACAGATGTGCTGTGCACGGACGAGGAGGAGGACTGCCAGGCTGCGCTGCTGCAGAAATACACCGACGGCGGCGAGAAGCCGTCCGGGAAGAGGCTGTGCAAGACCAAGCACCTGATCCCGCAGGAGCCGCGGCGCAGCCTGCCGCTGCCCGGGGACTACTATGTGGACAATGCTGACGGCAAGGTACGTCTGCCCCTCGCCGGTCCCTGGGCCTGGGGGACACCTGCTTCTGGGCACCAAGCTTTCCTTTGCCTGGACTCCGTTCCCAGGGTCACTCCCCCATCGTGGGGGGCATGGCTCCTGGGTGGTAGTGAAGTTTCAAAGTAGCGAGAATGGAATCCCTGCCCCCAGCACCCCTCCCCGCAACAAAAGCGGGGAAATTGCCCGCCTCCACTTGGGTGTTTACCGCCCAGGGAAGAGGCTGAGGAGGCTGCCGGCCTCATGCGTGTGCGCTGCCCGCCTCTGTGACAGGTGACGGTCAGGAGAGTCCGAAAGCGGCCCGAGTCCAGCTCCGACTACGATCTGTCCCCGGCCAAGCAGGACCAGAAGCCCTTTGACCGTTTGCAGCAACTGCTACCCGCGTCGCAGTCCTCCCAGCTGCCTCGCTCCAGCTCCCCGCCCGAGGCCACGCAGTCGCGCCCCATGCCCCCCGAGGCGCGGAGGCTGATTGTCAACAAGAACGCGGGCGAGACCCTCTTG
>NW_005370552.1:1408776-1409377 GCF_000412655.1 Myotis brandtii | reverse complement strand
TCTGCCGTCTCTCTCTGGTGGCCTGTTCAGTCTCGGTGTGAAAGGAAGGCCTGTGATGTGCAGGCCGTGTCCAGGCACGCAGGCGGCTTGGCATCCTTCCATCCCGCTCACTTATCTCTGATATGAAATCTGACATAACCCAGGGCTTGGCGACTGGGGGAATTTTAATGAGCCCTTTTGGATTCCGATCAGCATGGGGGAGAGAAGATGCTGGCTCTGTTTTGGGTTGCGGGCAGGAAATGTCTGTGCAGGTAGGGGGTGGGGGAGACCTGAGCCCTCTTTCTGAGCATGACAGAAGAGTCCAAGGGCTGAGGAGGAGGGGAGCTCAGGTTTTGCCCCAAATCACTGCCCTCCCTGACCCCATATCCCCATCTGGCATGCCCTGAGGCGCTGACGCAATATCCAAAGAAAGACACCTTCTGTGTTTCTAAGCCCGTATGATCCAAAGTCATTCATTTCCCCCTTTCCACCTCTCCCCGTGCCGATCACTAATGTGATCCCGCTCTCGGATGAGGGAACAGCCCCAGAGGGGTTAAATGACAACTTGTACAGGTACTGAGTGATCCTGCAGGCTGGCTCCGGAGCCCAGCCCCTCCCCCGC
>NW_005370552.1:1402932-1408429 GCF_000412655.1 Myotis brandtii | reverse complement strand
GCTGACTCCCTCTGCCCCAGCGGCTCCCCCACCACGCCTGTCAGTTGAAATTGTGATGTAATAGCCCACAGGGCAAAGGCATTTTTTTTATGCTGGCATCAGCCCTCTGGGAGTTGAATGGGGAAAATAAAATGCAGCTCAGCAAGCTGAGAGAGGAGGTGCGTGCGGATAAGCTCCGGTGGCAGGCCCTGGTGGCTGAGGGCCGCAGGGTTTGTCTGCAGCTCTGGTTCCCACAGCCCGGCTCCCAGGGCGCAGGGAGCCCTCCCTGCTGGGGCTCCCACGTCTCCAGGCCCCCGAGGCATGACTGTGGGGAAGCTGTTGGAAACAGTGCTTTCTTAGTTTGGGGCTATCTGGTTGTTGGTTGTATGTGCTTTGCTTTTGTCAACATGTCTGTCCTGGAGTTGATCGTAGCAACTGGGAGGACCGGGTGGGTACTGCCCGTGGCACTGGGCTAGACCCCTCAGGCCACGTGTGCACCCTTGACTAGTTGTGGTTGAGAAAATAGACTGGAGGTGGGGGGAGGGGAGGGGAGGGGAGGCAGGAGGACAGCCTGCTCTATGTGTGTGGATTTCGGGGTTCCTGGCCTTGCCTTTGATCTTGGCATTGTTCCCACCAGTCTCCCTTTGGGACCAGAGACCTCAAGAGGCCCTTGTTGGCCCCTCCATGAAGCTTCCGTTTGGGTTTTGTAGAGCCGGTGGGTCAGAGGCTTGGGCCGAGGCGCCCTTGACCATACTTTTTAGGCTCCCAGGCCTTCGATGGCTCCTGAGACCTTGGGAATGTTTGTGTCCGGACAGCTGCTTCCATATGTAAATTGCGCAGGTCACCCGTTCTGGTGTTGAACATTTCACTGCTGGGGGAACCGTTTCAACTTCGAACCCAACTTTCGAGGATTTCTTTAGGCAGAATTTCCGTCAGGACGGCAGCTGGTCAGGAGATGTGGCAATTGGAACCTTTGAAAGTTGAAGGACAATTTGCTTAACCCGCTGGCGGTGTAGTTTGGACGCACGGGGCGGGGCGGGCTTTCCTGGAGTTAGTCTTTCCCGTCGTGACTTGGTGCTGAAGAGCCAGGTGCAGTCAAAGGCCGTCTGAGCTTTATGTCCTGCTAAGCTGCTTCCTGAGGTTTGGAAACACCCTCTGCGTTAAACAGACGACTCGCTTGGCCAGAGACGCCCAAACCTTCCCTCCCAGTTAAGGCTTCTGGTTCGTAGGCTAAAAGGCCAATGTGCAACCACATGCTTGCGCGTTTAGTGGTGATGGTTAAATTTTCTATGAATTGAATAAATCATGTTTTTTAAAAAGTTAATGAGGCATTTAATTAATTAACAATGTCGGGTTTATGGCCTTTATGGTTACATTTTGTGGTTAATGGCATTCGGCTTATAGCCGCTTAACAGAGAACTGTCCAACGAAAACAGTGTGATTTTGTTTGGGAACGGGTGGGCTGCCCGGCAAGCGCTCCCATTTCTAGGGCAGAAAATAAACCAAGAAATGTATTGGGTGGACAGAGGGCCTGTGGGTGCTCGTCACGGCTGGGTTGCGTCCCTCTCACTGGGGCCTTTTGAACCTTGCCAGCTGCCCAGATACCAAAAGCCCCGAGTTCTAGCTCCAGGACTTCCTGTTCATTGAACTTGGGGTTTAACTTCTCTGGACTTTGGTTGCCCCAAGTGTTGAATGAGAACAGTGTCATCTTCCTTTCCTGGCACGTCACGGGTTACTGTGGCATGGCATGGGGCGACAGAAGGCACGCTCATTGAAACGAGCAGTGCTGTGTACATAGTGACAGCAACGTGGCTGCGCTAGGACAGCCCGTGGCAAAACGGCTGGCCTGGCTGTGGGTTGCTCCTGCCTCCTGCCACCCTCCCGGGAAGGAGTTGACTTGCCCGTCGGCTCTGCTGCCCTTTCATTTCTGGGTGCCCTCCGCTCAGCCCTGGCAGCGACGAGGGTTTCCAGGTGAGGGCCATAATTGTCAGAGCAAATAAAGCCCGGGTGACAGGCCACCAGACAGGCCACCGGGCCCCGGGGAAATTGATCTGTGCACAGCAGTCAGTGGCGCTCAGACCTGATCCCAGACCACGTGACGGGGCCTCTCCCCGGCGGGGCACACAGCTCATTAGCTTGCAGCCGTCCGCTCCAGCCTGGCTGGGGAGGACCTGCTAAAAGAGCAGCAGCTTCATGCGGTATCCTGGATACCGGGGCTCAGGGCAGGTGGCCTGGGAGCCCAGAGGATTGTGGGCTTGCTGGCAGGTTAGGATCTGAAGGGAGAGCGCATTTGTGGGCATGGCTTGTCCCTTCCTCCTCTTGTTTTTGGAAGGGAGCTGCCGCACTGACCTGAAGCCACAGGGCACCGCTGGCCGCGTTCACCAGCACGCAGCCTTCACTTCTCATGTGGAACATTCTGGTTAGCTCCCAAGTGGTGGGTCACCTTTGATTGACATGTCCCGCAAAGGGCCTAGAAGAGTTGTCATGGAGAGGCCTGCCGTGACCCACGCGGCTCCCCCCGACCCACTGGAGCATGTGTCGGGCCATCTGCTGGGCGTGGTTGGTAGGAAAAGAGTAAAGCGTGTCTTCTGCTGGCCAGTGCCGTTTTCTGTGTTTGAAAACTTCCTTCGTCAGGGTAGTAATAATAAAACAGGGACCAAATGACTGCTCCGCCTGCTAGGAGCGCCTCATAGGACTGTGAACACGCCAAAGAGTAAAAATCATCCAGCGATTCTGGTGCGAACTGCTGACAGAACCCCTTCTGAGAAAGGGCCAATGTATGGTATCTCAGTCCCTGTCGTTCACTGAAGTAAACATGAACATGCTATTCATTCAGCCCCAAGTGGGTGGAGGGTGAGGCAAAATGGGGCAAGGGGTGTATGCGAAGCATTTTGTGTCATTTCTTGGTGATACACAGACAGAGCTTCGCTCTTACTCTACTCAACATATGAATGGGAGCGTGTGCGCCGCAGGCTGTACTTGTCCATGTATCATCTAAGAGATTAGAGTTGGACACCTGTCCCGGCCAAGCCAAGCCCTGGCCTGAGGCCTCAGCTAGCTGATGGCATCCTCCCGCCGCCTTTACAGCTTCCATGACGCTCCTGTCTCAGGAGGAAATGGACACGGGGAGAAGTTCAAGGGTAATTTGCCCAGGGCCAGGCTGCTGGTTTCACGTACAGTCACCAGCCTGCAGAGCCCAGAGGACACTCTCTCCATCACTGAGCCCTTCACACGTGCTCTCGGACCCAAGGATGGGTGCCTCGGGAAGTGGGCACTGGGTGAGGAGGTCTGATGGCAGTCCCCCTTCGCTCCCCGCAGGAGGTGGTCTTGTACTGCTTGGAGAATAAGATTTGTGACGTGAACCACCGCGACAATGCCGGATACTGTGCCCTGCATGAAGCCTGTGCCAGGGGGTGGCTGAACATTGTGCGACACCTTCTTGAATACGGTGCTGATGTCAACTGCAGTGCCCAGGACGGAACCAGGTCAGTTGCGGGTCTTGGTGGCAGCCTGGCCCTGCGGGCTGCGGGGCACAGGCAGTGCCTTTCAGAAGGAAAGATGGAGAGTGACATGGAAGCACATGGATGGTGGAATCGACCAAACCTTTCTGGCAAATTTAGGGAGAACTTTCAAAGTTTGCAATGTTCCCATGGACAAAAGTCTGAAAATATTGAGCCTGCCTGAGTAATTGGAGACGTTGCCCTTTAAGACCCCATACTTTCCATCAGCATCTATTGAATTACGGCATTTAAAATATCCTGGAGCCGACAGTCCCAGAATCCAAACAGGGCCACTGCCACTGGCTTGGTGTAGGATCTGCCCGGGCCACACACATCTATAGCCCGCACACCCTGTCCTTGACCTTGGTTCATGGGGTGCTGCTGGGAAGCGGGGCACGAGGCCTTCCCTGACAGTCATAACAGCAGCAAAAGGGAAATGTGTTTATGGTTTCCAAATAGCATTTCCCATCCATGGATACTGGTGAGAGGGCCCTGCACCTTTTAAAAAACAGACGAGGCTTTTTTATTTGTTTTTGTTTATTTTATTGAGTTCAGATAAGAAGGGAGAGGGGGAGAGAGAGAGAGAGAGAGAGAGAGAGAAACATCAATGATGAGAGAGGATCATGGATCGGCTGCTTCCTGCACGCCCCCACACTGGGGACTGAGCTCACAACCCAGGCCTGTGCCCTGACCGGGAATCAAACCATGACCTTTTGATTCATAGGTCGATGGTCACCCACTGAGCCACGCCAGCCAGGCTGGGCTTTTCTTATAACAGCATAGGGCTTGCTTGTATTGGCTTCCACAATGGTGGGCTTTTTCTCCTGTAAATTATCTCACCTACTTAAGTTCATTGAAAACGTTTTCATTTTGGCTTGTGTCCCTCCTTAGGCCCTGGATTAAGGTACATTTGCCCTTGAGAATTAGGCCTGGAATAGTAGACACGTTGCTTGACCTTGGGCCAGTCACTGCCTCAGTTTCCCTCTCTGGAGTGTCAGTGGCATCACACGTGTCAGGGTTGTTAGAGGCCAGCGTTGCGCGTGGGAGCTGACCTCTGTCCGTGTCCCCCAGGCCCCTCCACGATGCGGTCGAGAACGACCACCTGGCGATCGTCCGCCTGCTCCTCTCCTATGGTGCTGACCCCACTCTGGCCACGTACTCAGGTAGAACCATCATGAAGATGACGCACAGCGAACTCATGGAAAGGTTTCTAACAGGTACGACAGAGTTCACGCCATGGCCTCATTCAAACCCCGGGGGTGGGGAGTCCCCGAGCTCCTGGCCACTCGCTCAGTGGGTCCAGCCGCGTTTACCTCGTTTACTTACTGGGTCACGTACTGTCAAGTTAGTTTCGGAAAGAGCAGATACGGAATGCAAAGAGGAGGTGCCAGCTTTATTTTTGCCTGTGAGGGCAGAAAACATCCTTAGCTTGCCCGTCTAGCTTTGGTTTGCTGGGCGAGGGGCTGATGAGGGCGAGGGGGGCCCGTCCCTGGTGGGGAGGATGCACCCTGGGTGGACTGGGGTGAGATGTCCCCCGGCCTCCCGCACCTGGTTCTCACCAGCAGCTTTACCCTCTTTCTCCCCAGACTATTTGAAAGACCTGCAGGGCCGCAGCGACGAGGACTCCAGCAGCTTCTGGGAGTTTTACGGCAGCTCCGTGTGTGGTGAGCGGCATCACTCTTTCTGGTTCAGTGGGATACTGGTGCCTTTCGGACCATTTCTCTGCCGGGGGTGAGGGTGTGGGTGCCACAAGCGGGGCTCGTTGGGAAAGAGTCTTTGAGTCCTTCTCTGACACAGTCTGGCTGTGACTGATGCCTCGCTCTCTCGCTCGCCCTTCTCTAGAGCCGGATGATGAAAGTGGATATGACGTGTTAGCGAACCCCCCGGGGCCAGAGGACCTGCAGGAGGATGACGAGGCCTACAGTGATGTGTTCGAATTTGAGTTTTCAGAAAGCCCCCTCTTACCATGTTACAACGTCCAAGTGTCCGTCGCTCAGGGGTGAGCATGGCTGTCCTGT
>NW_005370552.1:1397793-1402710 GCF_000412655.1 Myotis brandtii | reverse complement strand
GGTGGGGGAGGGAATTCCAAAGTGTCCCTCAAACTCAAAATGCAGATCTTTCCCTAAAGAGGGGTGGGGGTGGGGCCACAGCATGGTTGGTAACTGCCCTCATCAGAACACACCCCCAGAGCCTGGCTGGTGTGGCTCAGTGGTTGAGGGTCAACCTATGAACCAGGAGATAACGGTTCAATTCCCGGTCAGGGCACAGGCCTGGGTTGCGGGCTCTATCCCCAGTGTGGGGCGTGCAGGAGGCAGCCGGTCCATGATTCTCATCATTGATGTTTCTCTCCCTCTCCCTTCCTCCCTGACATCAATAAAAATATATTTTTTTAAAAAAAGAATACACCCCCAGAGCTCAAAGGACCTGGAAGTCAGTGACTGGAAGTTTACACTATTGGAGCCTTCAGTCACTAAACTCTTTGGAAAGGGATCCTAAGTCCCTCCAACAGGCCACCAAGGAGCCTTCCAGGGCCCTGCGGTCCCCTGACCTATGTCATCGGGGACATGCCCTTCTTGTATCCGGTGAGGAAAAGCACTGTGAGGCGCCCGGGCTCTTGTGTGTCATCAGATTTGGTTAGATCCCGTCTGGCTCCCGTGGCCGGGCACTGCCCCTGTGCCCGAGGCCTGTGGCGGACCTGTGAGGAGACTGTGTTCTCTGCTGTGTGTCCACATGGTGCTGAATGAGTAACACCCTCCTCGGGCCCCGAGGTGGTAAACACAGTGACGTCGTATTAGCAATAGGAACCGTAGAGGGTGGCGAGGACGTGCGTGAGGAATGTAGCACACGTCCGCAGGCGCGCTGCGGGCTGGGGGTGCAGGCGTGGGAAAGGAAGGAGAGCCCGCCTGTGTTCATGATGCTCTATCTGTGAGGGTGGAGGGAGGAGAAATCAAAGAGGCGGCTGTGCCTGGCCTCCTCCCTTGGAGAGCGAGGACCTGAGTCAGTTTCCATCAGCTCCTGTGACGCAGCAGTTTGTGATGCGGCTCCTTCACAACTGCTGCTCAGCTTCTGCCTGCGTTGCTTGGTCCTCCCGAAGGGGCTTCTTTTATTTGTTTGTTCCTAATGTATTTGTATTGATGTCAGAGAGGAAGGGAGAGGGAGAGAGAGAAACATCCGTGATGAGAGAGAATCCTGGATTGGCTGCCTCCTGCACGCCCCTCACTGGGGGTCGAGCCCGCCACCCGGACATGTGCCCTGACCGGGAATTGAACCGTGACCTCCTGGTTCTTAGGTCCACACTCAACCACTGAGCCACGCGGGCCGGGCCCTAAGTGGCCTCTTGATAAATGGAGATGCAGCCAGAAGAGAGTGGCAAGAACTAGATTCCCTGTTCTGGGCGGGAAGTGCTGGGGGGAGTGGTGTCCAGGCAGAGGGAGTGGCCCTGTCCCACCAGGGACCGAGCTCCCAGGGTGGCAGGTAACGCTTCGCACGTTGCCAGGCGCTCAAACGGCTTTCCTTGCCCTCGCAGGCCTCGCAACTGGCTGCTGCTGTCGGACGTGCTGAAGAAGTTGAAGATGTCCTCCCGGATCTTCCGCTGCAACTTCCCCAACGTGGAGATCGTCACCATCGCCGAGGCCGAGTTCTACCGGCAGGTTTCAGCCAGTCTCCTGTTCTCTTGCTCCAAAGACCTGGAGGCCTTTAACCCCGAAAGCAAGGAGCTCCTGGATCTGGTCGAGTTCACGGGCGAGCTGCAGAGCCTGCTGGGCTCCACCGTGGAGTGGCTGCACCCCAGCGACACGGGCTCGGACGACTACTGGTGAGCCAGCCCGGCCGCCTGTACAGTGTGTCATAGTGTTAATCCTTGTGCATATGTGTCATAATACGGCTATTTCTGTAAAGAAAGGACACTATTACATATGGAAATATCTCTTCTTTATATAAGAGAAACGGCCCCAGTCGGAAGGACTTAGCAACGTGTTTTTGTTTTCTTTTTAAACTTTTAAGTCAGTTTTTATGAAGTTGTTATAACGTTCCTTTACTTGTCCATGCACACACGCTTTGGGATATGTTTGTGTTTTTTTTTTTTCTTGGAAGATTTGTTTCTTTGCTTTTCTTTTTTAAGGAGAAAAAAAATGAGGAAAGGGAGCGCAACACTTTGACTTAATTTCACACAAAAGCTCCGATGGATGGCCGAGGCCGCAACCATGTAGTGTGGTTGCAACTGTGTGGTTGGTTTGGGGGTGAATTCGGTGATGTTGTAACTTTATGTTTTGTTTACAGAGTACCTGCTCGGGTCAGGTAAATGCTATTGGATGCAATCCAGTGGCGTGTAATATAAATTCAAACCATATCCACACACAACAACTAATTGTATGAAACTTTTATATCCTAATTTAAAAGCTGTGAAATTAGTTTTCACGCATCAAACCGGATTGTTTATATGTTTAAACATTTTATGCTCTTATTTAAAGAAGACTTTGAGCTATTTTTTTCTGTACCCTGTAAAATATTGAAAACTAACATAATATGTTGAGGTTGCTTGAAAATGTACATAAAACTAAAATTTTCTGAATTGTGTGTTTATGTTTGAAATCTGTGTTTTAACTTTGTAAGTAAATTCTCTGCCTTTGTATTTATATTTTACAAAAATTTTCTTAAAAGGCAATAAACCTGTTGAAGAAAGGAGAACATTGAAGTATGTTGTGTCCTATGTATTCCTAAAATGTCAGATTAAAAAAATTCTTTATTGTTGAGAGTATTACAGATGTTCCCCCTTCTTCCCCCCATTGCCTCCCTCCACCCGGTTCCGCCCCACCCCATGCCTTCACCACCCTGTTGTCAGTGTCCATAGGTAAGACCTTTGGTTAATCTCTTCCCACCCCGCCACCCTTCCCCCCTGAGATTCGTCAGTCTGTTCCATGCTTCCACGCCTCGGATTCTGTTTATTCACCAGTTTATTTTGTTCATTAGGTTGCTTCTTTGTTTATCTTGATTTTTAGATTCAACTGTTGATAGATCTGTATTTATTGCCATTTGTTCACATTTTTTAATCTTTTTCTTCTTCTTCTTACTCTTCCTTGTCTTAAAGAATACCCTTCTTATATTTCATGTGATACTGGTTTGGTGGTGATGAACTCTTTCAGCTTTTTCTTGTCTGTGAAGCTCTTTATCTGTCTGACCTTCAATTCTAAATGATAGCTTTGCTGGGTAGAGTAATCTTGGTTGTAGGTTCTTGCTGTTCATCACTTTGAATATTTCTTGCCACTCCCTTCTGGCCTGCAAAGTTTCTGTTGAGAAATCAGCTGACAGTCCTGTGGGTACGCCCTTGTAGGTAACTGACTGTTTTTCTCTTGCTGCTTTTAAGATTCTCTCTTTGTCTTTAGCTCTTGGCATTTTAATTATGATGTGTCTTGGTGTGGGCCTCTTTGGGTTCCTCTTGTTTGGGGTTCTCTGCGCTTCCTGGACTTGTAAGTCTATTTCTTTCACCAGGTAGGAGGAGTTTTCCATTATTTCCCAGTGGCTCAGCCTCCCCAGTCACCTGAGCTGGGCCCTGTAGGTGCGTCCCTGTGTGGGCTGTGTGCACAGTTTTATAGTTGAGCCTTGATTGCTGTTGGCATCTCTGGGAAGAGTTGACCTCCAGGCCAACTGGCTGTGAGGACCAGTTGGGACTACAGTAGGAGAGCTGCTGTGCAGAAGGGAGGCCCAGATGTGAAGCAAGGCAGGCTGGTGCTAGAGCAGGGTCTTGGGCCTTTTATTGATAGGTTTAGGGCACGTTGTCACCAGCTGCAGCTTGTTTGAGAGCCAGGACTGGCCATTCATATGGAAAAGCTGCTGCAAACAACTTGGGCGGGGCTGCAAGTTGGATGGGGCGGGGTCTCGGAATCACCAGGTTGATGGGGACTCAGGTAGGGCTGCCAGTCAAGCTCAGGGCAGGGAATGTCCCAGCACAGGAACCGTGACCCCTGCGAGCACCGCGCCTGGGAGAAAGCCGCCCCTGAGTTCCTGCCCCGATGCCAGACAGTCCAGCTCCTCCCGGTTTGCGTCTGGGTCCCGGCGCTGGAACTAGGAAGAACCCGGCCATGTAAGTTCATGCACCGGCCCCTTAAGAGGAGCAGCTGGGTCCCCAGCCGCCTCTGTGTCCCTCAGCCCCAGTCCCGCTGGTTTTTACAGCCTGTCGTTGTGGGGACTTCTTTTCCCAGCTCTGGGACCCTGGGCTGGGCGTCTGGTGTGGGGCTGGGACCCCTTGCTCCTCCGGGCGGCCTCCACAGAGACAACCTCCCTCCCGATGAAAAAGGCAGCCCACGTGGGTGCCGGCCCAGCCCGTTCCGCGCCTCAGCACCTCCTGCCAGCCCCGGTGCTTTCTTCTGTGCTTCTCTAGTCTCTGGACTTCACTCAGCCAGCTTTCCGGCGGTTCTGGATGATGGTTGTTCTGTATTTTAGTTGTAATTTTGATGTGGTTGTGGGGGGCAGTGCGTACAGGCGTTTACCTACCCTGCCATCTTGGTTCCTCACAGATTTTTTTTAAAGTGCTATTGATGGCAAATCTCCTATAGATAACTGCAGGGCAATGTATAGTCTCTGAACCAAAGCAGACTGGAGGATTTCAGGGGAGTTATGCTCAGACTATGATTTGGAGTCTTATTCTGAAAGCCCAATTTGTGGCCATATATTTTGACGTCTCAAATCCTCATCTTCCCGGTCAGGTTTTCCATTGCCTTTGGTCTTGAGGGACTACAGCAGTTCCGTCGTGGCCAGCCCTTTATCTTCAGGAGTGCTTTTCCAGAAACTGGGCTTTCACTGTGTGTTTTCTCCCTCCCGACCTCATGTTTTTTGGTCACTTTCTAGGTCAAGTACAAATGCATGGCCTGATAGTCAAGGCCTATACCAGGGGTCCTCAAACTTTTTATTTTTTTAAAAAAATATATTTTATTGATTTTTTACAGAGAGGAAGGGAGAGAGGTAGAGAGTTAGAAACATCGACCAGCTGC
>NW_005370552.1:1390402-1397646 GCF_000412655.1 Myotis brandtii | reverse complement strand
AAAAAAAAACTATGAACAAATTCCTATGCACACTGCACATATCTTATTTTGAAGTAAAAAAACAAAACGGGAACAAATACAATATTTGTATTTGCATGTGGCCCGCGGGCCGTAGTTTGAGGACCCCTGGCCTATACCTTTGACCTCTCTGCTCCTCTACTGCTCTTACTTTCTCAAGCAGGATCCACACTGGGGACTGTTATTTGGCCTTCCATTTCCATCCCACTTCCTTTTAGGTTCGAAAACGGAAAACTACTAAACTCCCTTGCAGCTAGGAATCTGTTCGGTTTGGAAGGCAGAGTAAGGTAGAGGCATCTCCCTGCTCTAGTGGCCGCGGGGAGACACGCTGACCAGTTGGAGTGACTAGACCAGCCTTACAACGCTGAGTCTTCAGCTTTGTAGGTGATGAGAAGCCGTGGTGGTAGTGGCAACAGCATTCTGATGCCCGGATGACAACCTCAGCCTATTGCTCTTGAACCCAGTGGTTCCGCTGTGGTCCCTGACTCACATTCCCCTGGCTCTTCCAAAGATTTGATAACTTGTTTCAAGTCCACTTGCATTCAGAATGCCTTGAGCATGGCCCAGACCGGCATTGAACCCTGAGAATGTGTAGGCAGAGCAGACGAAGCGGCTCTGGGGTCAGGGACGAGGCTGGGGATATTATGTGCTGGAAGGGAGGGTCTTGAAGTATGCGGAGGGGGAGGGGTCAGCAAACTCCCGCCTGGCAGGTGGGAAAGCCAGGCATGGCTGGGAACGGAACCCAGCACTGCCAGAAAGCAGTGTGGAGTGAGCAAGGGAACCCCTTTTGGGGGAGACTTGGGGCACCAAATGAAGCGTGGGATGCACAGAACACAAAGGGCAGCTGACAGGTAAGTGGTTTTGGTCTATTAATTTTTCTGATTATAAAAAACGCCCAAGCATTTCAGACATGGAGGCTCTTTGCCATCGCAAGCCAGCCTTTCCTCCCACCCCCTACCCCACCCCAGAGTTAAAACCACTGTGAATCGTTTGCTGATTTTTTTTTTAAGGCAGTCACTTCTGGCAGGTGGGAGAATGAAATAAATAACAAGCCCAGTAAAATGGGTTTGCAGAAATGATTCGAACAACTTGGTCGGGAGCCAGATTGTTTGAGATGGGAGACAGGAAGAAGAGTATACGTGGTTTCCTACTGTTTACCCAGGGAATGGGGAGTTAGGCATAAACATACATCTGCCTTAAAAATTCCCTCGGGGAGAGAACAGGCTGCAGGGGGAAGGGATGAAAGGGCGAGCCTCTGAATGGCCCTAAAGATTTGACTTTAGAGTTCGTATAATTATAAACCAGAAGCAATGCCTAGGAATCAAAAGGAAAAATGAAACAAACCTAACACTGTCTTCACTTGGTAGCACACCCATACAGAAAGGAGCTATTCCTAGTGACTTTAAGACACAATAAATTGATTATATAATCCCTAGTGAGTTTACCCTAAGCAAAAACACATTACGTTGTTCTCAGTGACCTCATCCTTGTTCTGAAACTGTCCTTTCTGTGTTGTGAGCTCAAGCAAAAGTATTTGGTATTGTTGAGAGCTGGGATTCGGGGCATGGGAGGAAGGAAATGCGAATGTAACGTTGCTGAGATTGGATAGAGAGTGTGGCGCTGAACTTGAATTAGAAGTACGGGAGCTTCCGTGTTGGTGACCATGGGGAGCTTCGGGGAGAGGGGGATGCCTGGAAAGGGCATGGGGCCCCTCACTTCTTCCCCTCTTCCATCTGGTTGTTCCCAAGCTATATCTCTGTAATAAACCTGTGATCTGGTGAGTTAAAGGTAGGACTGTGAACTGATATGAATTTTATCCCTAGTTCTGTCCACTGAAAAAACTCAGAAACAATGACCAATGGGAATGAGCACCACTAGCTCTCAGACTGTGGTTTCTAAACACCTTTTCCCACTAAAAGGACTGAGGTTCCTTTGAGAAATCGTGGGTTCCAGGTGAAGAGGGAGAGAGTGTGAGGGGAGTGTGGATATACACAGGCTGCTGGGACCGTGCCAGAGAGACTGGGCAGCGGCCTGGAGAAGTCCCAACTGGATGAACCTGGGCTGCTCTGAGCATCAGTGAGGGTGACTGCAACGAAGCAAAGTACAACAAATATAAATACAAACACAGAAGTTGCTCAAATCCATGAGTTCATAGAGATACACAAAACAAACTGACCCGCCCTGGCCGGTGTGGCTGAGTGGATAGAGCATCTGCCAGCTGCTGAAGGGTCCCAGGTTCAAGTCTGGTCAAGGGCATGTACTTCGGTTGCAGGCTCGATCCCTGGCCCTGGTCAGGGTGCGTGCAGGAGGCAACCAATCGATGTGTCTCTCTCACATCGATGTTTCTCTCTGTCTCTCCCCGTCCCTTCCTCTCTCTCTAAAAATCAATGAAAAATATCCTCGGTGAGGATGAACAACAACAAAAACTGATGTGTTTTGGAGGAATGTTGGGTGAAACCTCATCATTTGAAATCTGGCAAAGAAAGAAAAAGAATCAAGGCTTTTCCCTGCCTTTCCTCTAGGAAAGGAACCGGTATGCTTTCCAACAGTCCCCAGCCCGTATGTGAAGCAATAATAGAACGCTGCCATTTTCCAGCCCTCATTGAAGCGGCGCATCTAGGCCGTGACCACGAATGCCAGCATTACCAGAAATAGAGTTCAAAAGGGACATCCGGGCATTCCAAGCCTCCTGATGGGGAAACACCTACTATGCAGGAGTCTAGGAATAGAATGTGAGCCCTGCATGGAATGTAGCATTTTCTAGAGGCTATACTTTAAAAAGTGAAAAGAAACAGGCAAAATTGTTATATTATTTTAACTCGATCTAGCCAAAGTCTTACCATTTCAACGTGCAATCTATAGAAATTATTGAGAGTTAGCTTTTTTTGTACTAAGACTTCTCAACAATGCAATGCATAGTTTACACAGCGGATCGCCTAGATCAGTGGTCGGCAAACTGCGGCTCTTGAGCCACATGCAGCTCTTTGGCCCCTTGAGTGTGGCTCTTCCACAAAATACCGACTTCTGCCATGGCCCACGAAGTTTCAATCGCACTGTACGTGCGCGCCCGCATGTGGTATTTTGTGGAAGAGCCACACTCAAGGGGCCAAAGAGCCGCATGTGGCTCGCGAGCCGCAATTTGCTGACCAGTGGCCCAGATGCACGCATTTGGAATAGCCACCTTCCACATGAGGCAAGTGGTTGCCACTCTGCAGGGAACAAAGGGCAGGCGAACATGTGGGGTCTCTGGGTACATATTCCGCAAAAGCCGGACTGTAGCAGTGATGGCGAACCTATGACACGCGTGTCAGAGGTGACACGCGAACTCTTTTTGGTTGATTTTTCTTTGTTAAATGGCATTTAAATACATAAAATGAATATCAAAAATATAAGTCTTTGTTTTACTATGGTTGCAAAGATAAAAAAATTTCTCTATGTGACACGGCACCAGAGTTACGTTAGGGTTTTTCAAAATGCTGACACGCCGAGCTCAAAAGGTTCGCCATCACTGGTATGGGGCCCTCTTAGGCACATGACTTGGTAAAAACCGGTCGGAGGGGCGACCTATACACTAAAAAAGACTCAGAAATACCAAGAGTTGCAAAATAGGCATCTTTGAGTCTGATTTGAAGAAACTAAGGAATAGTCGTGAAAACCAGAGACATGGGAGCGCCACATGTTTGGGTGGCGCCCTTATCTTGCCTGCTGGAGCCCCTATGGGTGAAAGGATGGGGACCTGGGGTTTGCATCAGAGTACCCAGGAGGAGGTATGGCTGAAACAAGCCAGATCGGGGGTAAGCGTTGGTGCAGGTGATGGGTACATGGAGGTTTATGTGCTGGTCTCTCTACTCTTGAGTTCATTTGAAATCAGTGATTACAGTGTCAGCCTGAGCTCTGAAGGGTCGAGGGTTCAATTTCCGGTCAAGGGCATGTATGGTTCAGTGGTTGGGGCATGTTTGAGAGGCGACCAATCAATGTGTTGCTCACATCGATCTCTTTCTTTCTCTCTCCCTCCCTCCCTCCCTTCCACTCTCTCTAAAAAGCAATGGGAAAAATATCTTCAGGTACAAAATTATTTGATGAAATAAGATAATGCATGTGGAGCACCAAGCACAACGCCCAACAGGCATTGGGCACTAGGTAAATGTGTGGGCTGTTCCTTTAAAAAGAGGGGCCCTGAAATGAGCCTGTCCCCCCACACAGTTTGCAAGTTCTTTGACTAGATTTGTGTTTGTCTTATCGCTGCCTTTGGCTGAGAAAGCTAGGAGAGAAAGAAAACAAGCAAATGGCAGGACTTCTCTGTGTGCGCCAACTCTGTAGTTTTTAATGGTTTCAACATCCAAAAATCAAAAACAAAGTTGCTGAATTTGAACAAGAACAAATGCAACTTTGTATCACACTGCCATTACCACACAGAGTAAAGGATGAACCAAAGTTTTGACAATAGTACACAGTGTACATCTTTAGTGGAATATATTCTAAGAACAAAAATAGCTGTGAACTTGAATTTTACTTAGTAAATCTCCTGTAGAGGTATTTGTGTTGTAATTCTGAAAGAGTTGTATATGCATTGATGACAGGGCAAACGATAAGTATATTGGTAATGTTAGAAACCACTGTGGCCCTAGCTGGTGTGGCTCAGTGGATAGAGTGTGGGCCTGTGGACTGAAGGGTCCCGGGTTCGATTCTGGTCAAGGGCACGTACCTTGGTTGCAGGCTCCTCCCTGGCCCAGGCCCTGGTCAGGACTTGGGCAGGAGGCAACCCATCGATGTGTTTCTCTCACATCAATGTTTCTCTCTTCTGATACAGACATGGGCTGTGGGGAAGGGAGAAAGAACCTTGTGTTGGGTTTGAATTGCCAACTTAAGATTTAAACAAAACAGACACAATGTGCATTTCCAAGCTCCGCCCACTAAACGGCCCTAAGAAGCATTGACACGCGCTGGCAGACCTCCCATCCGGTGGGAGCGTACAGCATCGCCTCTGCAAGGTTCTTGGCAAAAATGTGTCACCTGAATCCAGCCACGAGGAGACAGATCCATCCAGAATGGGGAACTCTGCGGGACAATTGGCCTGCCCTTTTATTTTTTTATTTTTTAATCAGTGGCATGGAAAACAAAAGCGGGAGGGAATGTTCTAGATTAGAGAGGTCTGAAGAGACAAGGCAACCAAACACAATGCATGAACCTTGCTAGAACCCTAGATCAGGGAAAAAATAACTCTAAACACTTTAGGGACGACTGGGGAATTTTTAAAAATCAGTTTTATTGAAGTATAATTTCTATACAATAAAAGACACCCATTCTAAGTGTGCAGTTCTGTGAGTTTTGACAATTTTACACCCAGGTAACCACCACCCCCAATCAAGACTTTCACATTTCCGTCGCCCCCAAAAGTGCCCTGTGTTTCTTTGCTTTCAACAGCCCCCTCACCCCAAGCAACCCCTGATGTGGTTTCTACCATTATAGACTCAATGAGGAAATTGAAATAAAAACGATAAATTAGAGGGTATTATTGAATAAATGTAAATTTTCTGAGGAGTAATAATGGCATTGTGGTTATGTAGGAAAATGTTCTTATTCTTGGGCGATGTGCGCGCGGTGCTTGGGGGTGAATTACGATGTCTGTGATTGGCTTTCACATGGTTCCGAAAAGAGTGAACACACAGAGGTAAGAGCAGGGCAAAACGTTAGCAACGGGCAAAGCTGGGGAAAGCGTACATTCAACTGTTCTTGCAACTTTTCTATGGGCTTGAAATTTTTCAAAATAAGAAGTTGAGGGCAAAAATGTCATTTTCACCTCAGACTTTTCTCAATGCATCTTGTAGCTGCTTCCTGAGAGAAAGATGAAACAAAGACAGGTGAAAACATTCATTGCCTCGTCACTCTTCTCCCTTTTCTGAAAGGTATTTAGATTCTGTCAAAAACGGAAGGCCTGCCCAGCTGGCGTGGCTCAGTGGTTTAGAGTTGACCTGTGAACCAGGAGGTCACAGTTCGATTCCTGGTCAGGGCACAGGCCCGGGTGGGGGGCTCGACCCCCAGTGTGGGGTGTGCAGGAGACAGCCGATCCATGATTCTCTCTCATCATGGATGTTTCTTTCTCCCTTCCTGTCCCTCCCTCTCTGCAATCAACACAAATATATTTTAAATACATACATACGGACAGACAGACCAGCACATCGGGGATTGATTTCAACATATGAAATTTGGGGGGAGCACAGACTTTCAGTTCATACGCCCTCCTTCCCAGAGCCCTCGGTTTGGACAAATGGGAGGACGGGTGTCAGGCTGAGCAGGCAGGCAGAACCAAGGCGTAGGCCGGGGTTGCTGGGCCGGCGGGGAGAACAGGCTGTTCAGACCTGCCTTGGAGAGTGTATGTCCCGCAAGGCCCCACTGCCTCCCTCCGCAATCCACCCCCACGCTCAGGGCTCGGGCTAAGGCCACACTTTCCGTGGGCTGTTCCCAACCAGTGACCAGCACGCAGGGCGCAGGCCGGCTCATTCCCCCGCCTGTGGGCTCCTCCAATGGGAACCTGGCTCCAGGCTCCTCCTGGCCCAGCTGGGACTGCACTGCAACTATGTTGCAGTCTGAGCATCTCCTTCCCACTCCTTCCTTCCTCTCTTCCACAAGTGGCAGTCAAGGTCAAGGTCGGAGGGCTTCCCTTCCCTTCCCTGCCTCCTCCAATGACTCACTGTTTTTTGGTCTAGTCACATACTGTGAAAGGGGACTGGGGCCAGGACTCGCAGAAGCCAGCTTTGCTTCTGAAAGGTGTTTTCCCTCCGTGTGTTCATATTGAAGGGAGGAGGGAGGAGGGGGAGGGGGAGGAAGGGGAGGAGGGAGAGGAGAAAGGTGGGCATTATATGAGTGGTTAGGTCACTTGTGTTGGGGTTTCCCCAGAAGGCCTCTCTGGGGAGGTGGCGTTTGAGCAGACAAGTGGATAAATAAATTGGCTCATCGTCCACCAACGCGATACTAGATCCCAGCTACACCGACCAAGACGGATGCATGTCACCAACAATACTGACTGAAATAGAAGGCAAATTACAAAGGAATGTGTACAGGGTGACACAGTCACACAACATTTACAAACAGGCAAAATAATGCCATCTTCTCAATGGGTTTCTGATCGTTAGTAAAGGTCTAAAAACAAGAACAGGAGTGATTATATCTAACTCAGGACAGTGGTTACCTGGGGAGGGAAGGGGAGTGGGAGAGGGAAATGGTTT
>NW_005370552.1:1388268-1390362 GCF_000412655.1 Myotis brandtii | reverse complement strand
AGGGAGGGAGGGAGGGAAGGTGAGAGAGCTGCCAAGGATACAAACTTTGGAAGCGGCAGTTTCTTTTGACTGAAGCCTGCGCTGCGCTTAAAATGTAACAGAGTCTGGTCTTCAGGCGCATCATGTGCCTCAGCCTAGAAGGAAGATCATGCGTTTGCAATGGTTCGCTGTGTACCCGGCTTTCCTCTGCGGATAATCCTGCTAGTGGGTGGCACCCTGATCCTAAACGCATTTTGGAGGCAACTGCAGGCTGGCTGATCCGTCCCAGGCTTAATTCCTGCCTCTGCAACCCCACCCCCAACTCAGAGATTTGCAAAATCTATTCAAGTTCTAACACGGTCCCCAACCAAAGGCTCCATTTCACTTCTCCAGAAAGGAGCACCCCGTGGCCCGTCACAGGCCGGGGCTGATGGAGACTCAAGAGGGAGCAAGGAAATGCTGTCCTCCCTTCAGCCTCTCTCCTGCTCATCTTTCATTCAGTCTCTCCCATGTGCTTCCCCCCCCCCCCCCCCCCCCCCACGATGGCTCAGGACAGTCCCCCCCAAACTTCCTGGCTCAGGCTGGCCTGAGGGCAGACAGACCGACCGATACAGAGCCACGCAGTTGGTCAAGTGACTGACTACAACACGGAAGGGACGGTCCCTAACAAACGCGGCTGGGAAGGCTCTGTCTCCGTGGGCACGGGATGAAATGGGACCCCACCTCACGTGATACCCCCAAACCAGCTCAGAATGGAGCCAGGACCTGCGAGCAAGAACTAAATCTCTAAAACTCTTCGGAGAAAGCACACCAAAAGCATGAGCCCCCAAAGCAAAAGCAAATGGAACTTTTTCAAACTGAAAAGCTTTCATGCTGCAGGTAATTACCATTAAGAAAGTGAAAAGACAACCCAGAGACGAGGAGAAGAGCTGTACCTGACGGGGGCTGGAGAAAGAATATATAAAGAACTCTTACAACTCAATAATAAAAGGGCAAATTAAGCTACTCATTAAAAAAATGGGAAAAGGACTTGAATAGACATTTCTCCAAAAAAGATAAGCAAATGGCCAATAAGTACAAGAAATTATGTTCAACACCAAGAGGCATCAGGGAGTGTAAAGCAAAGCCACCAGAGAGACGGCTCCGAACGACACGGCAGCTTTGGAAGACACTTGGCCGAACTTGAACATGTGAACTGAGGCCCCGGCTGGGTAGCTCCACTGGCCAGAACATCATCCCACTGTATCAAGGTTGCGAGTTCGATCCCCAGTCAGGGCACATGTAAGAACCCACCAATGAATGCATAACTAAGTGCAACAGCAACTCTCTCTCCTCTCTCTCTCTCTCTCTCTCTCTCTCTCAAAAATCAATCAATAATTTTTTTAAAGTTAAATGAGAATTTTCCAAATGCCCCAGCCACTCCTCTCAAGAGATATGAAAACATATTCCCACAGAAAGACGTGTACACAAATATTCATGGCAACATTATTCAGAAAAGCCAAAAAGTGGATAGGAACCAATGTCTCCAGCTGATGCGTGGATGAATGTGGACATGTGGTCTAGCCATACACGCATGTTACTTGGCAATAAAAAGGAGCGAGGTCCCGACACATGCTCCCGCCTGGTGACCCTTGGGAACGTCCTGCTGAGTGAAGAAGCTGCACGCCCAGGACCACATGTATGATTCTACGTGAGTGACATGTCCAGGACACGCACATCCACAGAGACAGAAAGTAGACTCCTGGCTGCCAGGGGCTGGGGAAGGGGAAAGGAGGGGAGTGTGGAGTTTTTTGGTGGTGATGGTTGTACAACTCTGAATGGACTGAAACCATTGAATTATACACTTTAGCCCGGCCGGTGTGGCTCAGTGGTTGAGCGTCGACCTATGAGCCAAGAGGTCAGGGTTCGATTCCCGGTCAGAGCACAGGCCGGGGTTGCAGGCTCCATCCCCAGTGGGGGGTGTTCTGGAGGCAGCCGATCCATGATTCTCTCTCATCATGGATGTTTCTCTCTCTCTCTCCCTCTCCCTTCCTCTCTGAAATGAATCAATCAATCAATAATATTTTTTTAAAAAGAGACCGATTAGACTCCATCTTTTGCAAGAACGTCAAAGAC
>NW_005370552.1:1386131-1388234 GCF_000412655.1 Myotis brandtii | reverse complement strand
CCGCCGAGATCTTTGCAGACAGCAAGCATCCCGTGAGTGTGACCCAGGGCCCGCACTCAGTGCCGCGGGGCCACAGGCAGGCAACCCATCCATGTGTCTCTCACATCGATGTTTCTCTCTGTCTCTCCCCCTCCCTTCCACTCTCCCTAAAATCAATGGGAAAATATCCTCAAGTGAGGATTGACAAACAAAAAAAGAAAGTTTCTAGAATCATGCTCCCCTTTGGTCCTGATGTTTCTGTCACATGCACACACACACACGCACACACACACACAGATGCACATGTGCGCACACACATGCACAGATGCACACACATACACATGTGCGCAGATGCACACGTGTGCAGATGCACACACAGTAGTGCACACACAGATGCACACACACACGCACACACACGCACGCGCGCCCCACACCCTGCTGTAGGGCAAAGAGACCAGATCCAGAGCCCCAGCACAGCCGCTCCCAGGGGAGCAGCGCGGGAGGGCACGGAGGGGCCCTGGCTAGTTTCCTGGGAACTAAGGGGAGGCAGTGTTCAGCAGAACTTAAACAATTCTTTTAATTTTAACATTTTCAATCTTTTATGACACAACTGAGCTGGAAGCCCGCGGGAGGGGGAGGCCGGCTGCTGGTGAGCACCCTTCCCACTTGCTGGGCCTGCGCGCAGAGACCTCTGGTCCGTGGTGCAGTCGCTTCTTACACAGGGTTTCACATGGCTCCGCACACTCTCTTAGGATGTTGGATGGCCACCTGCTTAGTTACTGTGCTAGGACTTAGTTAATTAATGCCCTGCGGAACCTATCAGGAATGGCTTTGGACTTGAGGGCCAAAACCAAAAAAAATGAACAACCACATGTCAATAAACTAGTCGGAGCTTAAATAAGACAGAAGCGGAAAGCTCATTCACCTCAGGGAAGCCCAGAGGTGAGCCTTGCGCTTTCTCTCTCTCTCTCTCTCTCTCTCTCTCTTCACATCCCATCTCTCTCCCCCCCCCACCCCCCATCCCATCTCTAGTTCAGCCTCTCCGTGCGCTGCTTCCCAGCAGGGCTCGCTGAGGGAGGGGGAGGCATCTGTTCTGGTGGACGGGATGCCCAGGCCCACGCAGACGAGGAGGCAGGCACTGAGTCTCACTTCCAGGGCCCTCTCTGGAGACGGGAGAGGCCCTTTCCCCACACACCAGGCCCAGTCCCACCCCACTTCCCCACACCTCCAGCTGCCATTTCCCCCTGGCCGGGCCCACGTGATGTTTGGAGTCCCCAGCTCAACCCTCCCTCCCTGCTAACTGAGACCCCCAGTGGGACACCCGCCACCACTCGGCTCCCCCACCCCACCCCGACACCTGTCAGCTCCGGCTCATAGTTCTTCCTTTTCTGAGGCCCTCCAGGTTACCCCCAAATCAGCCTGTGTTTGGCTGCAGTGTCTCTCAGAACTGCTTTCCTCTCATTCTCCAGGTCAAAGGTCATAGGCCAGAACCCAGGCCATTCAGTGTCCAGCAGCAAGGCTGGGTGGCTTCAAATCTATGCACCCCTCCCCCACTGCTCTTTCCCTCCAAGGCTCTCAGGGACCCTCATTCCAAGTCCGCTGTCCACCACCACCACCTGCCCTTCCACACCAGCCTTCCCCACCTGCCTCCTCCCAGAGGTGTGGCTGCCCTTCACCTGCTCCCCTTAGCTTTCTCAGAACCCTCCCTGGCGTCACACTTCTAAAGAGAAATAAAGCAGCCCGGCCGGCGTGGCTCAGTGGTTGAGCGTCCACCTATGAACCAGGAGGTCAGGGTTCAATTCCCCGTCAGGGCACGTGCCCGGGTTGTGGGCTCCATCCCCAGCGTGGGGCGTGCAGGAGGCAGCCAATCCATGCTTCTCTCAACAATGATGTTTCTCTCTCTCTCCCTCTCCCTTCCTCTCTGAAATATATAGATACATATATTAAAAGCGTAATATGCAAATCGACCGAACGGCCAAACAGTAGAACAACTGTCCAGACGCAGCCGAGGCTGCAAGGGCCAAGGCAGCTGGTCCTACTCTTGCATGAATTTCATGCATAGGGCCTCTAAAATACACACACACACACACACACACACACACACACACACACATATATATATTA
>NW_005370552.1:1378144-1386052 GCF_000412655.1 Myotis brandtii | reverse complement strand
TATATTTAAAAGTGCACAAATCATAAATACAGATCTCAGTGAATACATGAATTTTCACCACTGAACACACCCATGTGAGCAGCATGAAACAATATAGCTAGCACCAAGAGGTCCCCTTCAGGCACCTCACCAAGGGCCATCCTAGCTTGCCTTCTAATGTGATGAGTGAGTTTGACTGGGTTTTATAGTCTATTTAGTTTATTTAAATGGAATCCTACTGGTCATATCCATTGTGTTTCGCTCCTTTTGCTCAACATTTCATCTGTGAGATGCACCCGTGTGGTTCTGCGTGGCTGTAGTTCGTGACTCATTGCTGGGTAGTGTTCCATTGTGTGAACAGTCCTCTACATATCGATTCATTTGCCTGGGGGCAGTCGCCTTATATTATTTGAGTCCCAACAAAATCTCTTGGTTTGGAGGACACTCTCAATGACTTGATTCTGAATAACAAAGTACTGTTTGGGGAAGACCCATTAACCAGAAGTGGCCTCAGTCAATGCTAGTTTGTAATGCTCAGAGAGGTCGCCTAACAGAATTGGCTTCCGAAAGGGAAAGGGAAAGGAAAATACAGAAAAAGGGGCAGTGTTGTCTTCATCTGTCCGGGCTGCAATCATAGAATACCATAGAGTGGGTAGCTTATAAACACGCATTTCTTTCTCATGGTCCCGGAGGCTGGGAAGCCCAAGATCAAGGCAATGACAGGTCTGGTGTCTGTTGAGAGAACACACTTCCTGTTACATAGATGATCACGCGGCCAAATCACTGACTCGATGGACGGATGGGTGGATGGATGAATGTGGACTTAAGAAAGGATGGGCTTTGGAATAAGGATTTGAGATGGGGGAGGCCATTGGCAGAAGCCAATAAGGATGCTATTGCAGTGGTCCCGCCAGAGAGGTGGGAGCCTGGGCCAGGGTCAAGGCTGTGGGGAATGGACAGAGGAGGACGCTTAGAATCAGAATAGTGTTTTACAAGGTATATAATGAAACAATAGAATTACAAAGGAAACCAATGATATTGAAGTGTGTTATCAACATACCAATATATACAAATCTCTGATGGTCATTTTGGCCATAAATTCTCTGGCACTCCCCCTATTGCGAGGCGGGGTCTATGTCCCTCCCCTTGTATCTACACCAGTGATGGCGAACCTTCTGAGCTCGGCGTGTCAGCATTTTTAAAAACCCTAACTTAACTCTGATGCTGTGTCACATATAGAAATTTTTTTATAATACCCTCTAGGTCAGTGATGGCGAACCTTTTGAGCTCGGCGTGTCAGCATTTTGAAAAACCCTAACTTAACTCTGGTGCCGTGTCACATATAGAAATTTTTTGATATTTGCAACCATAGTAAAACAAAGACTTATATTTTTGATATTTATTTTATATATTTAAATGCCATTTAACAAAGAAAAATCAACCAAAAAAATGAGTTCACGTGTCACCTCTGACATGCGTGTCATAGGTTCGCCATCACCGACCTAGACTGACCTTAGGAAGAGAGTCGCTTGACTTTGACCAATAGAATGCGGCAGAAGCAACATGCTGGCATTTCTCAGGGGAGTGAGGCCAGAGGAAGCCTGGCAGCCACCGGGTGAGAAGCCCCACTATGCAGAGGCCACCGCGATCCAGGGCTCACTCGAACCCACGACAAGGACAGGCTAGGAGATGCCTGGAGGGACGGAGCGACCAGAGGCTTCAGGAACCCAGAGGCATTGGGATCATCCCTCTGTGGCCTCCGACACTGCCTGGAGCTGAGACCAGGCAGCCTGCCAAGCCCCGCCCAAATTGCAGGTTCAAGAGCAAAAGCAACGATTGTTTTCAGCCACTAAATTCTGAGGCAATTTGTTACAGAGCATAGACAAGCGGAACACTAATGGATGTGCCTCTGTATGACGAATTAAATCAGAAGACTCAGCAGCAGGCCTAACACATATCATAATTTCAAATTAGCGATGCGATCAATACATCGAGAGATCGGCATCGCCTGTGATCAGCTGCACCTGTGATACGATATGAAAATATCTGTGATTTTGATCAGGGACCAGGTCACAGGTGCCGCTAACACCGACGCGACTGTTGTCCACGTGCAAGACGGGGACGCGCTGAATTTCAGTTCAGGTTTAGATTAAAGCAAAGCCAGTCCCGTGAATTCTAGCCCAAGCTCAGAAGCCCTGTTTTAGAGAAACCGGGGCACCCCTTCGATGACTGAATTCTGTCCTTTCTTAAGAATTTAGTGACGCCGCTTTTATAAGCAGCTGAACAGACTGTATTTTTAAATGTATTTTCCCAGAAGCTTTCAAAATACCCCTCCTTTCATTCAGCCCCAGAGCCGTGCAGGCCAGGCCACAGAACACAGCTCGCCAGAGGGAGACAAGGTCTATGGTGATTGGAGAGCCGGGCGCTCTCTCCTGGCCACTGAGACTGGGGGCACTTCTGGCTTTGCTCTCTCAGCACCTTCCTGTTCTCCCCAAGGCTAAGGCAGTGAAGAAAAGGCCCCATCGCCTCCTCCAGGGAGCTTTCCCTGAGCTTTCCCCTTCCAGGATTAAGTAACACTCTTTCCTCCCGGGCCCACCCTCCCCGGGAGGGTGCCATGTCCTCCTCACACGTAGTGAAGGGCAGCGCCCGTGCAGGCAAGTGTATGCACTGGAACAGACCTCTGTGGTCTCTGAGGGTCCCTCTGCGCCTGTGCCCAGTCACCCCTCCCCCTCCCCCGAGAGGACAACCCTTGTCCCGACCTCTAATCACAAAGACTAGTTTGGCCCTGAATCAGACAGTAAGTGCCGTTTTTTTTTTTTTTTTTTAATATATTTTCCCATTGATTTCTAGAGAGAGTGTAAGGGAGCGGGGGAGACAGAAAGAGGGGAACATCGATGTGAGAGAAACACATCCGTTGGTTGCCTCCAGCATGCACCCCGACCAGGGCCAGAGATGGAGCCTGCATAGAGGTATGTGCCCTTGATTGGAATCGAACCCGGGACCCTTCAGTCTGCAGGCTGACACTCTAACCACCGAGCAACACCGGCCTAAGCTTTTTGAGGAGTCTTATCTACACTACCAAGTCCCTGTTCCTGGCACAGGAAGTCATCTGAGTCATCTAGGTCACACTCCAAAAATTTTATCATTTCAGTTGTTGAAAAATACCGCACCGAGAGAAAGGAAGTTATTTCATCTTTAAGCAGCACTTCGGGGCATACCTATAGCAGATCCACTCCTCCAGAACTGAATCATTCCAGGTTTGCTTTTCACGCTTTGGGTGGCTTCTTGCAGGGTATGAATGTGTTTCGTTTCGTTTTGACTCTGTCTCCCAGAATGGTCCTCTCTCTGAGTTGCATGGTAATGAGTTCTTACAAAGATCTGACTTTCAACTGCAAAGTGATCAAAAGAAGTACTTAAAACTGCTTTACTGCTCCTGCTCCTTTATCATCACTGTTATTGCCGGAAACATTATTTTGCCATCTATATTTAGTTCACTGTTTTACTCCCAGCGATGTGATTTAAGTTATTCCTCGTGGCTTTTAGAAAACGGTTCTCCAGGCTGAGAAAAATGAATGGGTGTCTTCCTTTGGGGGTTGAATGAGGCACAGCCACTCATCTGGGCAAAATAGAAATGAGTTTAGTGCTATTAGAACGGCTTAGAGCTATGTCCCGATGCAAGACGACTCACGCATTAGTCATTTATGGCTGCACAACCCATCACCCCACTATTTAGTGGCTTAAAACAACAAACACTTATTATCTCAGAGTTGCCTGTGGATCAGGCATTCAGGAGCCGCGTAGCTAGATGCTTGCGGCTCAGGGACTCTCGCGAGGTTGCAGGCAAGATGTTGGCTGGGGCCGCAGTCACCTGAAGGTTCCACTGGGGCCCGGGATCTGCTTCCAAGATGGCTCACTCGCATGGCAGTTGGCAGGAGGCCTCGCTTCGCCGACGCATGGCTCATTCCACAGGGCTCCTTGAGCGTCCCCACGCTAGGGCAGCTGGCTTCCCCCAGATAGCAAGGAGAAAGCCTTTATATCCTAATCGTGGATGTCAGAGACGGTCCCTTCTGTCATGTTCTGTTCATTACAACCGATTCATTAAGCATTGCCCACGACTAAGGGAAGGAGAGAAAAGCAGGCTCCACCTTTTGAAGGGTAGAGAATCAAAGAATGTGTGGACACATTTAAAAACCACCACAGGTAGTAAATAGGAGAATGGAATGCAATCAAGTGTTGGAGCCATGTGGGTGGTAGAGTGGAGAGAAAGAAGAGGTTTGAAACAATCAGGGTAGGATTTACCTTGAACCTGGAACCTGATGTTGAGAAACAAAAAATTCTACCGGAAGGGTACGGCCTTGGATCTTCAGTTGTCCTGGCAACTATAAATGGGGGATTAAAAAGGGCTCTGTAGGTCTGTGCGGGCTGTAAGCAAATTCTCCCTGGAGATTTGTATGGCCCATATCCCGCGTCCTGGCCTCCATTTTCCCACTGGCCACAAATATGATTTATATCATGTGGCGAACCATTGACCAATGTTAAAGGCTAATGCTCAAAAGAAGGCAAAATCATGCCTCTCATACACATATAAAATGAACGCATTACTAAGGTTTTATTTGCCTGGCAAGCGTGGCTATTTAACTCACTAAGTAGAGGAAGGGGTGAGGTATTATTACCAGTTTAAAGGAGAATCCCAAGAACAGAACTATTTATAGGTCAGGAATATTGAAATAAATTTACAAATGGAAGCAAAACTGACTGGGGTGGGCGTGGTCCCTTCCCAGGTAAGGACCTTGGGAAGGTGGAGAATTGAATATGGAGAAGATGAAGTCAATCAGAGATACTGGGGTGAGATTTTGGTGTTAAGTTTAAGAATAATCTATGAATGCCATTTAATTGGTAGTGTTTATGAAAACTTGATGGTAGTAAAGAGTCAGTTTACCCTCTGATTTCAACTTAAAAATGTATAATAGACTGGAAACTTTCAGTAATAAGGTAAAAGGAATTAAAATTTGATTTGCAAAGCAGAGTTGAGTTGTTTAAGACAATGGCATATTCACAGATTCAATTTATGTGACTTACAAATGTTTAAGAAGGTTTTGCTTACTAAGGTCATAAGTTTGTTCATTCAGGCATTCAAATGGTTAAAAAGAAAAGAAAACAAATTCAATATACATATTGCAGTCTAAAATGTTTAGGAAAATTTAGCTAAATTTACAAATGGGGGGGCAGTTTAAGGGAATTTAGTCTGTTCAACTTGTCTTGATTGAGCCTTAATCAAAGCCCTCTCTTAAGAATGATTGCTCTAATTTTATATAAAAATAACAAGGTTAGCCCTAATCAGTTTGGCTCAGTGGATAGAGTGTCGGCCTGCGGACTGAAAGGTCCCGGGTTCGATTCCGGTCAAGGGTATGTACCTTGGTTGCGGGCACATCCCCAGTGGGAGGTGTGCAGGAGGCAGCTGATGGATATGTCTCTCTCATCGATGTTTCTGACTCTCTATCCCTCTCTTTTTCTCTCTGTAAAAAATCAATAAAATATATTAAAAACATAAATTGCATCTTCCCCTAGGGTTTAAAAAATAAATAAGTAACAAGGTTAATAAATGAAAGCTAAAGACTTGTGAAAGTCTAGATTTTAAAATCTGAAACTTTAACAAATTAATAGTAATTTAAAAAGCCCAATGTGCCCCAGCTGGTTTGGCTCACTAGATAGAGTGTTGGCCTGCGGACTGAAAGGTCCCGGGTTCGATTCCGGTCAAGGGTATGTACCTTGGTTGCGGGCACATCCCCAGTGGGAGGTGTGCAGGAGGCAGCCAGTCGGTGATTCTCTCTCATCATTGATGTTTCTATCTCTCTTCCTCTCCCTTCCTCTCTGAAATCAATAAAAATATATTTAAACAAACAAACAAACAAACAAAAAACCCCAATGTAAATGGTCTTTTCTATACACACCCACACAAATTTACTGGGATATCAAATAATTCCCATTGATGTTTGGGAGGAAAGAGATGTGGAGGAGTGGGGTGTAAAACAAAAAATGAAGTCACATATTTTGTTTTCTTTTAAAATGGATATGCGGCAGTTTTAAAGCAAAGCCCCAACATTCTTTGGCGTACCTCCCATAGGGAGAGGAGGGAGGGCTCCGTGTCCCCTCCTTTTGAATTGCGCTCTGGGACTGCTTGACCAATAGAACGAGGCGGAACCCACACTGTTAGTCGCCAGGCTCAGGCCTTAAGTAAATGGCAGCTTCCCTTTCCTCTTGGGCGCTTGCTCTTGGCACCCGGCCCCCATGCTGGGAGGAAGTTGGAGCGACCCTGCGGAGAGGCCCACATGGAGGAGAAGCGGAGCCAGCACCAGCTTGCCAACCACGTGCGAGCCATCTTGAAAGGGATCCTGGGGTCCCAGCGGAGCTGTCCCAGCTACACAGTGGGGTGTGGAGGCGAATTGCCTCTGTCAAGCTCTGCCCGGATTGCAGATTCTGGAGGAAAGTAAGTGATTATTGCTGTTGACACCACTAAGCTTCAAGGTGGTTTTACCCAGTAACAGGTAACCAAAACCAAGGTGTGACTTACACCAACAAGATGTAACTCACTGGTAAAGTGCGCCAACCACGCATATAGCCTGATGGATTTTCACATTTTGTATGTAACTATGTAGCCATCGCTTAGAGATGTTTCCAAACTTAACTGGATTAGAAACAGTCTCTCCAGCATCCATGGATGAAATGAAAACAGGCTGTGGTGTGCGGGCCAGGACTAAGCGAAGACTCAGGGGAAGACACCCAGATGTTAGTCTGTCACCTCTGGGAAGGACGCTTAAACCTCCCATCAGCAGAGCCACCTCGTTAAATGCAAGGGCCAGGCCTCTGAGGCCTGATTGGGTACTTACCATCCTAACTGTCCAGAGCAACTGCGGCCAAAAGGACTTTGGGGAATCTTTGAATTGGGCGGGGCAGCCTCCCCCGCTCCCCAGTCTGCTTCCCCAATGGCCTACTTCAAACTGTGGGCTGATTCCCATGGATCACTCTCAGCCCTAATTACCCCAGAGCAGCCTTTCTTCCTGGGCCTGGAGCAAGAATTTTAAGGTGCTCCCCACAAAGCAAGTCCCTGAGACCAAACAATGGCGGCGATTCCAGGAAAAGCCCAGACGAGGAGATGTCCAGCCCGTCTCCTCTCCTCCTTGGAGACGCAGGTTCCGGGCCGGCTGGGGATCTCCCCAGGTAGGAACCCGAGTTCCTCCACTAAATAGATTTTCCTTTTGTTGTCACATTAATTTGCAACTCATTAATAGTGACAGAAGTGAGGTACTGCGCCGAGGTCATTTGCATATTCATGAGTGACTTATTATTAAACAAATAAGATTTTCCTATCTTCGAGAGCACCCAAAGTAAGGCTGAACAGTACATTACACCGGCCTCGATGCTTTATTCTTTCTTTAATATGTTAATAGATGCAGTTGATTTCTTTAAGTAAATACGCATCTATAAAACAACACGTACTTTATAAAAAAGGAATCATTTAAATAATAATCCATTAGCAAAGTTGGCAACAATTTAAGAGGAGCAGCCCATTAATACCAACGCGTGAGAATCAATTTGCGAATTTTAACTCGGTTGGATGGTGGGCCCTGGACGACCGAGGAGGCGGCCTTGGGAGAGTGTGTGCTCACTCACAAATATATTTTAATGAGTTTCTGGAGGCGAGTACGCGAGGCCTTCCGTCTTCGGGGGCGGCTCCCAGGAGGTTGCGTCCTGTCCCCCATCAGCGATCAGCTTTCCTCTGGCGTCTGCAGGGCACTGGATCGTGAGCTGCACGCAGGCCCCAGCGCTAGGTCTACCCGGCCGCTTTCCCTGTGCCCAGGGCCCCTGACAACACCGGTTAACGGGGTGGGGGCGGGGCGGGGCCTGGTCTCCCGGAAAGGCTCCCACACC
>NW_005370552.1:1376729-1377697 GCF_000412655.1 Myotis brandtii | reverse complement strand
CTCAGGACACAAGTGCATTTGTGTCGATCCGTGGCGGGGATTAAAGTGCCATACGGCCCGAGCGAGGGGGGCGAGGCGGGTGGAAAACAACTCCCCGCGCGCACAAAGCGCGCATTGTTCCAGCGCCTCCATTATGCCGCGCAGCCAACAGCCCGTTTCGCAACTGCCCGCCGGCGCGCGCGCGCGCACACACACACACACACACACACACACACACACACCACAGACACCACAGACAGATACACACACACAGAGACACACACACAGGCACAGGACACACACACAGACACACAGACACCACACACAGATACACACACAGAGAGACACAGACACACAGGCACACACACAGATACAGAGACAGACAGACACACACAGACAGACAGACAGACACACAGGCACACAGACACACACACACCACAGACACCACACACAGATACACACACAGAGAGACACAGACACATAGGCACAGGACACACACACAGAGACAGACACACACACAGGCACACAGACACCACACACAGACACACACACACACACAGACACCACACACAGATACACAGAGACACAGACAGACACACACACACAGACACACACAGGCACAGACACCACACACAGAGGCACACACACATAGAGACACAGGCACACACACAGACAGACACACACAGGCACACAGAGACACAGGCACACACACAGATACAGAGACAGACACACACACAGGCGCACACACACACACACACACACACACACAGGAATTCGTCCAGGCCCGGGCCGGGGTGGGTGCGCTCCGCAGGGACTGGGAGAGGCTGCTGGGGCGGGGAGTGTGGGGGCTCCAGGCCTTTAAGCGCGGCTATTTGTCGTTCAGGGCTGGGCTTTTTCATGTCTTCTCTCCCTGATCCCCTCCCAGGCTGTTTCCTCCCCCCCGCCACCCCCACCCCCGTCCCCCGTGGGGGGGGCTGGGGCGGGAGCGC
>NW_005370552.1:1373227-1375771 GCF_000412655.1 Myotis brandtii | reverse complement strand
CGGCCTTGCTGGGGAAGCGGGGAGGAGGGCGGGTGCGAGACTCCGGAAACCACGGGCCTGCGGCGTGGATCGCTGACCTTCAAGGTCACCGGGTGCGGGGAAACCGCCGGCCCAGGCCAGAGCCAGGGCACAGGCTACGGCTCCAGTTGGAACCCTACTGGGGGGTGACGGCTCCTCAAGGAAGCCCAGAGGACGTGAGAGAAGACAGTCGCACAGAGGCCACCCCCAGCACCAACACTGCCCTCCATGGAAGGAGCGCCCTTCCACTCGGCCTTGGCGCCCACAGTGCGAGCTGGGCCCGGCCTCCTTGAGTCCCCAGCGTGTGTGTGTGTGTGTGTGTGTGTGTGTGTGTGTGTGTGTGTGTAAGAGGTGGGGTGACAATGACAGCAGCTATGTTCGTTTCCGCTGAGACTAGGGAGGCCGAGGAGAGGCGGCCAGCCTAGTAGGCGAGAGCCTGGCTTGGGAACCGGGAGGAGGCTCCGGAGCGATGGCCCCCAGCGCCCCCTTCCCTCCCACCCTGATGCTGGGCGGGCCGCAGCCCCACCGAGACCCGGGCTCCTTCCTTTGCCCCGTGTTTGTTTAACCTCGGCACCTCCGCGGCAGCTGCGGGTAGAGGGATTCCTGGCCACGAGGATCCTGGGGGTGGACCCCAATCACCGCCCCTACCCCTTCCAAGCCGGAGGCCGGAGGTCCCAATGGGCAGGCGTCTCCACCATTGAATTGGGCCTGAGGGCCCTCAGGGGTCGCCTGAAGGGGACCCTGGCAAGGCCCCCTTTGTTCCCGGGAGCTGGGAAGCTGACTCACGCTGCACGCTGCGGAGCTGTTCTCGGCAGCCTTGCCCGAGCTTTATTTAGACAGGCTTTATTTACAGTACACATGTTTTCGGCTCGTTTTTCTGGAGGCGGGAATGGAAACTGGGCAGAGCAGGCGCTCTCCCTGTGCGCCTCACGTTTGCAAGAGGCGGAGGCTCGGCGCAGTCTAAGGATCCCACTCCTCCGGCTGTGTTCACCCGTGAGATCCTGGGGAGGACAGCAGTGGCCGGGTGGGTGCCGAAGGGGCGGGGGGCGCTCCTCGGGGGTCAGCCCTCCTGTAGCCTGTGCGCTTCAAACTGCACGGCATCGAGGAAAGGTGGGACGTCTGTGCGCCCATTTCACAGACTTCAGGGAGAGCGAGAGCTGCAGGTCAGACTGACCCCAGCCGAGGGAGAAAAGCATCTTGAACTCCATTATCTGGGCTTCTTCCTTACCAGTTTGGCGCTCCTGGGGCGACCCACGGCATGGTTTCTCTGGATTCTGTGCAGGGCCTTGTCCTGACTCCGGCGCAGAGGGCACAGGCTGGCTGGGCGGCTGGAAGGCCTGTGGTGGCCAGCCTGCAGTCACGCCTGCTTTTTGGCAGCGGCTCAGTAAGTGGGGTGGTCCGGTTAGGGACTGCAGGAAATTGTCTGAGCTAGATTAAATATTTTACAAAACCTTCGGGGGGCCTACGGTTGACTTGAAGCTGGCAATGTTAAACCAAACACAAGTTAACGAGTTCTCTCTCCTGACTTTTTAGGGAGAGTTCAGAGAAAACGCAAGGTAGTGCTCGCCCGTTAGAGGAAGCGAGTTTAATGGCCTTTCCTCTCATTTTTCTCCACTTTGAGAAACTGCAGTGGTCCCCAGGGCTGCTTGCAGAGCTCTCTAAGGGGGGGGGGCAGGAAGGCCTCCCTAGGGTCCCTCTTTCAAGGGTGGCCGCTGACTTGATCTCTGGTGGCCACTGAATTCAAAGTCTGAGCCCATTTGCTTGCCTCTGACTCCTGTTCGGAGTGAAGCGCGCCCCCCCCCCCCCCCCAGGTGCTCCGGCCCTAGGAACTGGGGGGACACAGGGCAGCCCCTGGGGGAAGGTCTCTGCAGGAGACAAGGCCTCACAGCCACTGCCGGGTTTCCTCACCCTCCTGGAGTCTCCAGCTACACATCTGAACTGCTTTCTGGTGTCTGTCTGCAGTGTTTCCCTTCCTGAACCCCCACACCCTTTGGTCCCTGCCCCTGGCCTGGGGGTGACTGCTCCCTTGCGCAGATGCCCACCCCACCCCCATATCCGAGCTGCAGTGTAGGAGCTCCGCAGGCCAGCCAGGAGCTGTGGCCATTGGAGAGAGGGGCCGGCTTGACCTTTGCAGGAAGGGAAGGGAAGGCTGATTCACAGCTCAGCGCTGCGGGGAGACCTGGGGCTGCGCGGGGAGCCGCAGGCATTGCCACAGCCCGGCAGCACTGGCGGGAGGGGGCCTGGGAGAGGAAACCAGCTCCGAGGCAGAGCTGCTGTGTGTGTGTGTGTGTGTGTGTGTGTGTCCGGGCGACATGCACGATCCTCCGCAGGAGGAACTGCCTGTGGGGGCTGCGGTTGCTGCCAGTGCAGTGCAGTCCCGGGGGGCCTCACCGAGGCTGGGGCCCAAGGTTAGAGCTGTCATAGAGGATGGGGGTCTCCTGAGAAGACAAAGGGTGCTGCTTTTAAGAGGCCCAGCCACCTGGAGACTGGCTCATCAGAGGGGGGTGGGGGGCCCCCAGCAGCTTT
>NW_005370552.1:1372640-1373125 GCF_000412655.1 Myotis brandtii | reverse complement strand
GGCCGGAGAGCTTAGAGCCGGGTCGGGCTTTAAACAATACTTGGGTGGCATCTTCCCGGGGAGAAACAGCAGGCCCGTCACCACCGTGGAGTCCTCAAAGGCCTCAGCGACAAAGGTCTCGGAGCCAGCAGCCCAGGCCCACCTGGGGAGGGAGGCTGTGGGAAGCGTAGGCCACGCCGGTGGCTTCCCAGGCTCTGGGGGGAGGTGGGCAGTCATGGGGTGCCCGCTGTCATTTGGGGGTGAGGGGGAGTAGGCGCCGCCTGAGCTTCGCTGCTGGAAACCATTGTTTGAGTCTGCACCCAGCGCTTCTCCAGCCGGGCTAATTCTCCACGTGTCCAATTTTCGTGTCTGAAAAAAAGCAGCAGCAGCACAGAAACAAAACCATATGACAGGGCTGGGCTGCAAACCTAGAAGAATCGAGCGGGTGGGGGAGGTGGCGGCTGGGAAGGGGGAGGGGAAATGATGTGTGTGGGGGGGCGGCGGCG
>NW_005370552.1:1371662-1372168 GCF_000412655.1 Myotis brandtii | reverse complement strand
TCGCCGGCCTGGGGCTTTGTTCTCCCGGGGCTCACCCCTCCCACCTCTAAGTCCTCCCCGTCCCCCCCTTCCCATCCGCGCACACAAACAACCTGAGTTCATAATCTCATTAGCATAGGCCTGGGTCTGGGTGACCGCCAGGCTCCCCGCGCGCCCGGCGCCTCGCTAGCCTGGGGTTCCAGCAGCCTTACGCCTTAGGGGGCGGGGAAGCCGTGTGTGTGTTGGGGTGGGGGGACACCCTGTTGGCTTTGGGCAGGATTGGGACAGGCAGTGGAGGCCGCCCGGGGCAGCCGGAGTCGCGGGAGGAAGGCCCCTCCCAGCGCCCAGTTGCCGTGGTCCCCGGAGCAGATGGCAACTTTGTCTCCTGGTGTGCGCGCAGCGACTTTCAACACATTCAAAAGGCTGCGCTCAGCCTGTCGGGGAAGCCTCGCTGACATTCAGAACCGATTAAAGACCCGAGACGGTGCCAGGCGCAGTGGAGAGTTATGAATTAATCATGGGGGTTA
>NW_005370552.1:1369489-1370991 GCF_000412655.1 Myotis brandtii | reverse complement strand
TAAATCACGCACACCCTCCTAATCTTCCCTATTTATTTCCCGGGCCTGCCTGGCCACAGATTTCTGCAAGACAGAGCAGTCTTCGGGTTCCTCCTGCTTCCAGAGGGGCCATAAAAAACAGATGGTCTCATTAGGAACAATTTATGCATATATATTTCGGAGAGTTCAGCAGAGCCGGCGTAGGTTTGCAGCCCCTGCGTCAGGCAGGAGCAAAATATCACCACTTGCAAATGTTTCCAGTTTGCAAAATAATGGCCCATCCAAAGTAGCTAAGCAACGAATTACTCAAACACTAGAAGGTTAGATGCCAATATTATCACATTCCTCGTGTTCCTTAAACCGTCCTCCTCCGCGGTCACTGGCTTTCGGAGGGAGGCTCGCGGGCTTCGCACCCCTACGCCTGCGGCTTCCTTTCAACGACTATTTCCAATCTCCAAGTCAAATCACTTATTAATTATAGAGGCAACTCGAGCAAACCCAATTACCCGTAGGCAGGCCTTCCCAGATGGGAAGTCTGTCTCGCCGCTCCCACGGTGGCCCAATTTCTGGGGAGCCTTTTTTGGCGTCCGATTTCTTTTTGTCAGTGGTCCGCCAGCGGCCCTGAAGGTTTCCTCTCCCCGATGCCTCTTCCCAGAGGCAACTCCATTTTCTCACCCAATTCCCTTTCCTCCTTCCGAGGAGACATCCCCGCCCCTTAGGAGGCGCTGCCTTCAGGCTAAATTTACCGCAGTGCCAGGTTTCAGCCTAAGGCGCTGCAGACCTGGCGCAGGGCTGGCGGAAGCCCCGACAGAGCCCTATTCATTTGCAAAGGCGGACGATTGAGGGGGTGATTCGCTCGCTAGGCTGTCCCTCCACTCTTCTGTCCGCTCTTCAGGCCTAGTCCGTGGCGTGGGCTCACCTCGATTTGTGAGATGCGGCCCTGGACTCCGAGGGCCCTGGACTCCGCCTGGAAAAAGGCCACTTCACTTTCCATGCCGCCACAGTTCTGCCCATATGGTAACAGGGATGCTAACCGCCAGGCCTTGGTGCCAAGCAGTTTACATACACGTGTCTTCTTTAGACCTCGCAGCCACGCTATGGGCCTCATCGCTCCCATTTTGCAGATAAGGAAACGGAGGGTAGGAAACTTGGCTCAAATCACGTAGTCGGTTGAAAATGAAGCCTTTACACCCTTCGGGATGGTATAAGCATCGGGGTGGGGGGCTGGAGGGGAGCGGTTTGCGTGCCCCCACCCACGCCTGGCGGCCAAAGGCTTTGGGGGTCCAGGCAAGTGATCTAGGCGTCGAGATGGGTTTGGAAAGCATGCGGGTGAGACGTGGAGGAGACCTGGGAAACAGGGGCGCTCTTGGGATTTTGGGTGCTAGGGTGGTGCATTGTCTGGGGGCAAAACACAGCTGCAGGGGTTTTGCAGCGCGTGGAGAAGGGTCCTGTCTAACCATCGGGACCACGACAGCTTCTCCCAGGGATGTGGCGCGCGTGGGACACGTTGCAGGGTGCTGAGG
>NW_005370552.1:1362218-1368417 GCF_000412655.1 Myotis brandtii | reverse complement strand
CCTCCCCTGCGGCCTGAACTGTTCCCCCTGGCAGGTGACGGCGCCCCGCGCGCCCCGTCGCGCGTTGGTCTTTATACCTCGTGAGTTCAACACTAATGAGTTATGGGTTGGCCCACGAAAACATAATGTGTAAATTAGGAATTTAATGATGTGTAAGATTAAAAGCTGCGCAGGGTTGCATTTATTTAAGGCTGCCATCTTGTGTTCACGGAGAAATTACTGGAACGACATTGACCCCCCCTTGCCCGAGGACTGGAGATGGCGCGGGCGCAGGGTGGGTCCCCGGGCCTTGGGGTGGTGGCACTTGAGGCCTGAGGCAGTCTGTGGGGCTCAGGGACAGCTCTGGGTGGCTGTGTTCACAGGAAGCGGCAGAAGGGGGGTGAAGCCCCCCACCCCTTTCCCGCCGGGATTGGCAACAGGCAGAGGGTTTGCCAATTTCTGGGAAACTTACTGCTCCCTCCTGTCCTGGTGCCCTCCCTCCTCTGGGTTGTCGGGGTTGATTTTAGGAGTAATTTATGTCTCCATTTCCCTTCCTTTGCCCAACGTTCTCTCATCTCATTGACATTTGGTCCATCCGTGAAGCAACCAGAGCCCCTGGCGCCAGGCGGGCCTGGGCCCTGCATCCTGATCCCCAGGGTTTACACAGATGGGGCTTATTTTTGTGGGAATTTCCCCCTTTACCTGTTTGCAAATTCTAGGGGGGATTGAAAGAGACTCCTGCCTTTATGCTCTGACACTGGGGCTCCCTGCTCCAGTCAGCGAGCTTGGGGACAGGCCAGCGGCCACCTCGGCCCTGCTGGGCCCTGCTGATGCCTGCAGAGCTGGGAGATTTGTCTCCTGCAGTTTGCTTTTCCCAGCAAGAGCCCGGGTGAGGTATGTGGTCTGAGGCTCCCTCTCAGGTGCTCCTCAGACCCAGGCGGGGCATGCGATGCTGCCTCCGGAGGCTGCGCAGAACAGCCACCAGGCCCAGCCTTCCATCTGGTTTTGCGCCGGGGTGACTGGCAGGTGGGAGGCCTGTCATGGCCACCAGATGTGAGGCCTCTTGGCCCGTCTCTGCCTAGCCCCGCGGCAGCTGAGAAGAGCGAGGCGAGGCTGGGTGCTCCTGGGACCCAGTACAGGGCTCCCCGCGAGCCCCCAGGAAACGGGTTTCTCCCTACATGGCTGCTCTCTCCCTGGGGCAGCCTAGTGCTTTGGGGGATGTGGGAGGAGTAGGAGCCGATGAAGAAAGGGCTGGTTCCTGAACTTTTCTTTAAGGAATGAGGGCTTGTCTTGATAAATTACAGAGTCCCAGGGCCCGGGGGGACATCAGGAGGCCTCCGTGTTATCTCGGCCTGGAAAGAGTTAATGCTCGGGCCCCACACTTATCTAACCAGTCCCTGGCAGGGTATCACTTCAGAAGTTTCTTTCTCTCTCCCGCTTGGCTGGGAGTTTCAGAAAAGCCTTGCGCAAGTAATCATGATAATCCTTGCAAATTCCTGAGGGGCTGAGGCCATTTGGTGTTCCCACTTGAGTCCTGTAAGAAAAGATAAGGAGAGAGAGAGGCCGCCTATGGGAGAGAGCATTGCAACACACACAGCCTCTGACAGCTTGCCTCCCTGACCTGCTATATGGCCCAGATAAACTTGCTAAGTGTGTCCCGGAGTTTCTGAGAAATGGTACCGCCAGGCCGGGTGTTGACAGGGAAGAGAAAGATCAAAGGGAGGCCAGGTGAGGGCCAGGTTTCCCCTTTTGGTGACAACGGGAGCGGGACACCTGCCCTCCTGGGGGGCAGGGGAGGCGTATTTCACTGGGAGCAGGTCCGAGTGGAGGGCCTTTGAGGTTCTCTGATAAGACACCTGGCTATTGGGAGCAGAGGGAGGTGTGTGGTTTCTTGGAACTCCTTCAGACAACCTTTTTTTTAAAAAATATATTTTTTATTGATTTCAGAGAGGAAGGGAGGGGGAGAGAGAGAGAAACACCAATGATGAGAGGGAATCATGGATCGGCTGCCTCCTGCACACTCCACACTGGGGATCGAGCCTGCAACCCGGGCATGTGCCCTTGACTGGAATCGAACCTGGGACCCTTGAGTCTGCAGGTCGACGCTCTATCCACTGAGCCACACCAGCTAGGGACCAGACAACTTTTGTTATTGGTGTCTGTTGCCTGACTTCCCTTCAGCCCAGGACCTCCCCGCTGTTGCCCAAGTCAGCATGTCCCTAGGCCTCACTGGCCCTGATCCAGGCCTGAGGACCCCAGACATCCTAGCCCTTTAAGCAGCCTGGCCTCCTTCAGGACAAGACGACATTTTCCCCCGAAAGAAATTCATTGAGCTCTCGCGGTCGGCTGGCCAGACCTGTTCGAGTTTCTAGGGACATTTTCCAGGTTCCTTTAGCCCTTTATGCACCAGCCCCAGAGAGGCTGCAGAAGGAGGGGAAAGAATGCCGACGGGACCTTTGTAGGTGTTTGCTCCTTCTGTTCTGTAGCTGATCTAGCCCTACCCGCTTGGGCAGGCCTCCTCCCCTCTCTGTGCCCTGGGCGGGGGGTGGGGTGTAAATGGTCTCAAAGGGCCTTTTCAGCTCACACATTCCCACAATTTCTTTAATGAGACTTGGAGAGAGGGAAAAGGCAGTTTTTGATGGATTGGGATGGTTTTGGTATTTATGGCTTTTGGGGCAGCTCCTCAGAACACTATGGGTGACGGTTTTGGCTTTGCCTATCCAACATTTGCTCCCCCTTCTAGATTCGGAACCCACACTGTGTTTGGGGGAACCACTCCTCTCTGAGCTCAGTCTGGGTGCTTTGTGGGAGGGGACTCACTTTATCTCCCGGCTGCAGAGCGGGATGACTGGAACGTTTGGGCCTGCCCCTCCCCCCCTCTGGCCACGGGGGTTGCTTCAGAGATAGGTCTGTGACCATAGTGGTCTCAGAGAGACAATTTCAGAACTTGCTGCTTCTGGTGGGAGAATCGTGCTTTCTACTGAGGTTACCAACAAGATAGGCTACAGGCCTGGGCTGGGTGGCAGCCTGAGAATGGAGCCAGCAAAGACAGAGCAGAGCCCGGTGACAGAGTCTCCATTGTTTGAGCTCCTGGATCCCATTGAACCTGAAGCTGTCCCTGCCCCAGGCTATTCAGTTATGCGTGCCAGTAAATGCCCTTTCTTTGCTTAAATCCCTTTGACCTGGGTTTTCTGTCACTTGCAGTTGAGAGTCTTGATTTACTAATGGCAGTCACTACCCCAGACAGGCTGAGAGGAGTTAGATCCAGGAGGCATGGGACCAGGGTGGGGGATGGGAAGCCAGCTTTGTCGTCATTTTCACTTTCTTTTTGTGGCCTCTTTAAATCTTTCCAAAGGACCCGCCCAGAAGGGAACCCAGTGCGCCGGGCATCTTTGCCCCGGCGGGTGCCAGGGGAGAATGTGTGCTTTCCTTTGTGGCGGAGCCTGCTGATTTCCTTGCTCTCATTCCAAGGACATTTTCTTAACTCCCATCCATTCCCTTAATCTGATTTTCTATATTCGACTTCAAAGACACTGCCCAGGCCTTAGCAGACAGTGGTAAGTACCTGGTAATTGTTTGTTGTTGCACGAAGTACATTACTTCCTTCCTCTTGTCTCCCAGACATCGATGCTTTGTCTCCCTTCTTTTGAGCCGTCCTAAGCCCCACGTGTTTCACAAGCCTTATCAATATTTGAGAAAGAGGTGGCCATCTTCCGGGCTCTGGCCTACATAAGTGTGTGTGGCCTTCTCTCCCCCATGCAGCCAGCCCTGTCGAGCCCTGGACCAGGAGATAAGAGACCTGCTGTCAGGCAAATGCTCCAGCTCAAGCATGTCAAACTTGTGGCCAGCAGGCTGCATGCTAGTAAATGAGGCATGCGGCCCGCGGGCCATGAGTTTGACATGCTTGCTCTAGCTAGTCTTGTACCCATTTCAACTCCCTTCCACTTTCTCATTCTCTACGACAGAGGCGAGATAGTGAAATTGCCCAATGCCGGGCGCCCTGAGGATTAGCAATGGCCATGTGACTCCCAAAGAAGACAAAACCTTGAATGGGGAAGATCTTTAACCCCATCTACTTCCTGTAGAGAACACGGACGCTGTGCCTGGAGGTGCAGCGGCCATCTTGGTACCATGAGGGTGAAACCCACAGGCAGTGAATAGCAGAGCAAGAAGATAGAAAGGGTCTGTGTCCTTGATAACTTGTCCTGGATTCTGTATGTTCCTCTGGACTTCTGGTTACAAGAGAAACACAAACCCCTTATTCAGGCCACTGGTTTTATAAGTGTAGCTTTGTATCCTTTTCTGTCGTCTCTACCCCTGTGCAAGCCTTACCATTTCAGACCAAGTCTCCCGACCTACAGGTCCGCTCCACCTTCGAAATTTCCCACATTCCCCCGGCCTGACCCCAGATATAGGAAGGCTGCTTTGTTATACTTGAAGACTCTAATGGTTCTTTCCTGAGTCTTTTTAAAAATTTCCTGCAAATGTCAAGAGGTGAATGTGCTGCTCTGATAACCGAGATCCCGTGTAATTGTCCCTGAAACAAAGAAACGAGCAGCTCAATAGAAAAGTCTAGAAAGAGATTTAAAACGCGATGAGGACTTATTTCATGACAAGCTACAAATAGTAGCTGAAGGAATGATTATTTAATAAACGCCATTAGCACACGTTACTGCTCGGGAGAGGAATTTGGATTTGGATCACACCAGACCCTGCCAAAAAAGAAATTCTGGATGGGTGAGAGTTAAAGACAGAAACAAAAGAAAAATATAAACAACAACAAAACCGGAAGTAAATGGAACCTGTTTATAACATCTACAGGAGGGCCAGGTGGACTGCCTAGAGAAGGCCAGGAGTGTGCCGTTTTGACATGAGAATGCAGACAACTTCAGCAGCTGAAAGCGGGTGTATTTTTGGGTTCTGCATTCTTTCCAGCACTGGTGTATGTGTCTGTCCTTCCATCTGGACCTCACTGTCATGATGACTGTCGCTAATAAGCCTTCACATCGGGTACAGTGACGATCCTGTCTCTTGACCTTGAGCTGACTGAGCTCACCAGCCCCTCTAAATGCTGTGTTCTGGACCCTGTCCCTCACACCTTCTGTGAGCATGCGTAAACTCCTGCTGGCCTGCCTGGAAGGTCGAGTCCCAGGCTGCACGTCAGACCAACTCTTCCATTAAGATGGATCCCAGTTTGCCTTTTCGGTGAAGCCTTTCTCGGTTGCCACTGCTCCTCACTCCAATCCTCAAGGTGATCGTTCCCTCCCTCTTGACTTCCCTGCACTCTATCTGTGTCATTTGCTGGGACTTTAAAATGTTAACCTTTTAAAAAAGATATTTTTATGAGTTTCAGAGAGGAAGGGAGAGGGAGAGAGACATAGAAACATCAATGGTGAGAGAGAATCATTGATCACCTGCCTTTTGCATGCCTCCCACTGGGAACCAATTCCCTGATCATGAATTGAACCGTGACCTCCTGGTTCATAGGTCATTGCTCAACCACTGAGCCACGCCGGCTGGGCTAAAACGTTAACCTTTTTGTGTTTGGGCTTTCCCAAATGTAACTGTAACTTCTTGATTATGCGTTCCAGGTGTGGCACACGGTGTGTGGTATATAGTAGATACTTTGCAAAAGAGTCATCGCTAGAGAAAAAGAATAAAGCAAACTCCTTTCCCAGTTTAGGAAGTCACGTGTGTTTGGGATCACAGGTGGCCAAAAGCATGCCTACGTCCGTTTGGTACTGGGAGGTCTGGAAGTTGACTAGCAAGAAGGCCTCTGACACTGTATTGGTGGGAAGCCACATCTTCTGCAGAAACAACGTGATAAAGGCTCTCTGTTGAAACAAGCTGGAGTGGATGTAATGGCTATCGCTGTAATACAGCTGCATAACAAATGACCCCAAATCCCTGTGGCTTACCACAGACGTGGATTTCTCACCCATGGCTGGTGTGGCTTCTTTGCTCCAGGCTAGGGGTTTTGAATGTAGGTCAGCTCCACGCAGCTCTCACTTCAGGGGCCTGGGTTGAAGCAGCAGCAGCTGCCCGGAGGCATGTTCTCAGAGTGGTGGTGGGAGTGTGGAGGCCGGCCGAACCAAGTGATCACATTTAAAACCTCTGTATCATGTTCACTTATATTCCATGGAGCAAAGTGAGTCACATGGCTGAAGCCAACATCAGTGGCGTGGGAAGTACCCCTCTCTGGAGGCACTGGAGTGAGGAG
>NW_005370552.1:1359459-1362161 GCF_000412655.1 Myotis brandtii | reverse complement strand
CCTCCTGCATGCCCCCCACTGGGGATGGAGCCTGCAAACTGGGCATGTGCTCTTAACCGAATCGAACCTGGGACCCTTCAGTCTGCAGGACGACGCTCTATCCACTGAGCCACACCAGCCAGGGTGGGAGTGCATACTTGCTGAGCAATGGCACAGTCCACCGCAGTGCACATGGTGCATAAGCAGAGACTGAGGGCCCAGCCACTAAGGCCTGAAGCCAGAGGGGGGGAGTGACCTGCGTGGGACCGCCCCTTAGGCCTAGATCAGTGGTTCCCAAGCTTGTTTTTTGGCCACGCCCCACCTAAGCATCTCTATTTTTCTTAGCATTCTGTTCTCATTTATACATACAATATCTATCCAAATCTTTCTGGAGTAGGGTGGTCATCTTATTCAGCTGGGGCTGCTGTAACAAAACTATCGTAGACTGGTGACTTAAGCAACATTTATATCTCACAGTTCTGAAGGCTAGGAAGTCCAAGATCAAGTGTCATACCCCACATAAGCATCTCTAAAATCCTGATGCCCCGCCCCCCCATGTGACATATAATTCTTATTAAAAAAGTGAGCACCTATTCATGTGGAGGAAGCCTAAAAGGCCATTAACCCAGTGTACGCCATCAGCGTCTATAGACGCAGCAGCGGACCTTCCCCACATGCCTCGCGTCTAGAGCCGCCAACCGCGCACATCAACTCTGGCCACCCAGTTTTAAAAGCAGACTTGTTGGTGACATCTCTGGGTTTGTAAAGAAAATTACGGTGACTTAAATTCGTAAATATTCCGGTGCACATGGAAGAAATGGGCATGGTTTCCGTTTTGGACGCGTGGCAGTTAACCGATGAACTTGGTCTAAACAAGCTTCCAAAGAACATGGCATCCGTGAAAGAGAAAAATAAAAGAACGAAAGGACAGTGGAAGGACTGAGGAAGCAATCACTAAGGAATTGTTAAAAAATAATGTGAAGTGATAGAACAAATAGCAAATAAAGTTTCAAAATATAGAGAACTGAAAGGCATAAACATGTCACAATATGTATGTATCTACTGTAGATGAGACCCCTAGAAACATAAGAAATGCAAAAAATTCACTGTTAATAACTTTCTCGAATTGCCCCCCTTAAACATCAAATTGCCCCCCTGTGGGGCGTGTCCCACACTGGGAACCACTGAGCTAGAAGGAAGCGGGACTGGGTGGGGCTGTTGCCGGTCCTCAGTGAGGGGATGCTGGGACCCGGGTCGCATGGCAGCTGCGGTTTGGCTGGGGTGTTGCCAGGTTTTCCTCGCTGCGTCTCATGGGAACAGATTCCAGGGGGTGCCAGGCGGCCAGGTTCCGTGAGCCTGAGGAGGGGCGGTGACGGATTAAAGCAGACAGACAAGAATACAGCTGGGGCCAGGTGGGTCTCCCGACACAGAGACCCAGCCTGCAAGCCGGAGCTTTATTTTATAGTCGGAGCACACAGCAAAACAAGGGAAGCAGTCAACATGTTTACAAAGTTCTTGGGAGTTTCACCTTGTTTGGGCAGCACTTGCTGCACCTCCCACAGCCATTAGCTCTGCCCTCCAGGCTGGGACTTGTTTGTGGCCCTGCCACAGGTCAGTCTGAGGCTTGGCCCTATAGCCGCTCCCTACAAGTGTGTTCCCATATCTCAGAGTCAGTGTGGGGCAGGGGAGTCCGAGGCTTGGCCCTATAGCCGCTCCCTACAAGTGTGTTCCCATATCTCAGAGTCAGCGTGGGGCAGGGGACGAGACCAGCCCCTCAGGCAGCTGACGGGGACCCCCCGCAGGCCCTCCGCTTTGGGCCATGCCTTCCTGCCAGGCCTGCTTCCGAAGGTTAAGGGGCCAACGCTGGCAGCCATGAGAACCGGGGACACACACCTCTTCCCACCTCTGCAGTCCGTGATCTCAACTTGGTGGCTTGGAGTCGGCCACGGTGGGGGGATTTATATCACAGGAATCGGCAAACCTGCTAACAGGGATCCCCCCCACCCCCCACCCCCGTCACTTACCAGCACATCTCTACTGCTGAGGGACAAGTCCTTGCCATTGAAGCCATAGAAGAGTCTTTCTTGAGGTTTCTCAGAAGTCTGCTGTCATCCTTGTCAAGGCAAACTGAGAGTTTGTGAGATGGGGGTGGATATGGAACCAAGGGTGTGTGTGAGCATGTGTGTGTGCGTGTGCGTGTGCATGTGTGAATTGTACCTTCCTACGTTTGTGCAGCATTAATTGTAGAAAAGAAGCCCTCAAACGTTAGATTTTTAAATTCAGCCAGCCCCGCGGCTGCTCCCATGGGCGAGGGAGGGCCTGTGACGGGAGGGAGGGGGAAGTGGCCGGACCCTCCGGGCCGCCCCTATCTCTCCTCTTCCATTGCGCACACGTGTGTCATCCATCACCTGAAAAGGTGATAAATCTCCCCGGTGCTGAAAAGCCCCAGAATGAATTGAATGGAATTAAATGTGCGCCACGTGAGAAAGCTCCGCTGGCGGACTCCCCTGGTCCCTCCGCAGATGCGCGGGGCTTGGCCACCGCCAGGAGACGGGAGAGACATTGATCGAATGAATGAATGAATGAACGCGTGCAGGAATGCATGCGGGAGTCGGTGAGTCGGGAAGGTGGGAGTCGTTCTGTGCGCCTCTGCCCCTCTTCCTGTGTTTTCATTCAGCAGATGTTTCTCGAACACCGCTTTCTGCAGGGCCCCCAGCCCCCCT
>NW_005370552.1:1349407-1359422 GCF_000412655.1 Myotis brandtii | reverse complement strand
GGGCTGCGTGATCCACGATCCGCACATTAATTCCTGCTGGGGCTGCCGCCACCCCCGTGGAGCCTTTGGCATGGCGTTGGCACTCTCGTACGGAGAAAGGAATAATTTTGTCTCCTGTCACGTAGCAAAATAAAAGCTCTTGGCAAGCATGAAGCCTGGGAGGCCTTTACTGCCACACGTATAATTAGAACTTTGGGCTAAACCCATCCCCGAGGAGCAAAACATTACATTTTAAGGCGCATGCTTTTTGATTTATTTATTTAAAAATCTTTTTCCCCAGAAAAGCAGTTCCCTTCATTTCCTCTGATGACATCACAGCTGAGCACAGCACATGGCTCCTCGCCGCTTTAAAGGGGACGCTCTGCGTGTCGTATTTGACTTCAGACCCTCGTGAACCATGACTAGAACATTCCAGACCTGCGCTGGCTCGGGGCCGCGCTGGGCGTTTTCCTCCAGGTGCAGGGATCATGACCAGGAATGCCTTCCTCACCCAGGCCTGCTCCCCGCGCCGTTCCCGTGTGGATGTTAATTTATGTGATCACTTGAATACAAACGCTCAGCTGTCTCCATAAGTTATAGGAGCAACCATCCCAGGGAGCAGTGGCGACACGGAGAGTCAATTCTTGTGTAATAATTTCCTATTCGCGCCAGGGATGCCAAACCACCGCCCCTCTGGATAAAATGTGAGCCCGTGCAAACACTCCCCTCCCCCTTTTCCTTATTGTGCATTTTATTTCTCCATAAAACACGTCTCTGTCCTGGAAAAACCAACCAACCCGGGGCAAGGCTGCCGCTATGATGCGGGCCCGAAGCTTCTGGCTTGGCCACGAGCAGGAGCCGGGAGCGGGGAGCAAGGCCGGGGCTGCTCTCTGGGGCCAGCCCTGAGCGGGAGGCAGTGGGACGTTTCCAAGCCCGGGACTGGGAGAGGTCACCCGGCCCCAGCTCCCATCTCAGCGGGAAGCCTCTGTTCCTTCCACACGTCCGCATAGCTTTATTGACATATGACTCACATACCAGGCACCTGAATGGCTTTGAGGACATTCGCAGAGAAATGCAGCCATCACCACTTTATATCACCCCCCGAAGAAACCCATCCCCATTAGCAGTCACTCCCCACCTCCCCGCTTCCCCCCCAGCTAACCACTACTCTACTTTCTGATTCCATAGATGCGCCCTTTGGGGACATTGGGATCATGTGCTATGCGGCCTTTGTGTCTTTTGCAAACAACACCTAGGGCCTCGAGGGTCCAGCTCTGGAGACACCGTCCCTTGGTGGCATGAGCAGTGAGCAGTGTGACCTTGTCCTCCCAGAGTCCCCTCCTTGGAGGTGCACTGATACCCCTGCACTCGTCCTTAGCGGGGCCCCCTCCCCCCTACATGTCTGGGAATAGATAGTGGTGATGGTGACACAATGTTGTCTGTGGACTTGGTGCCACTGAATTAACTGTGTGCTTAAAATGGTTAAAATGATAAACTTTATGTTATGTGTATTTTACCGCAAATCTATACTAATAAAAGCGTAATATGCAAATCAACCAAAGGGCCGAACAGCAGGACTACCGTCCTGACGACCACGCTATGACACGCACTAGCGCCAGGCCCACCATTGCCCCGCCATTGCCCCACGATCGCCCTGCAGAGGGAGGCCCAGGCCACCGGCAGGCGGGGCGATCAATCAGGGGGCTCCGTGGACCTGGGGAGCCGGGGGTGTGTGGTGGGGGACATGGGCAGTGCCAAGCCAAGGCGGGTGCGGGCAGGGGGGCGGGGCCAGGACGGTGAAGCCAGCAGCCAGGGGAAGGAAGGCCTACCCTTGCACAAATTTTGTGCATCGGGCCTCTAGTTATAAAATAAAAAACCCAAAGGGAATTGGAACGCGCATACACTGCGGGTGGGACAGAAACTGGTGTAAGCCTGTGGGAACCAGCCTGGCCGTTTCTCTGCTGTTCAAACAGAAACTGCACCCACGGAACACTAGCCCCAAACACGGAAGGGAAATGGACAGAGAACACACAGAACACGAAGGCCTGGCGTGCAGGGGGCGGGCCACACCAGTGCACCGGGCCTGCCTCTTCAGCCGGGTCCTGAGCCACTCGGCTGGGGCGGCTGCAGGCCCTTCCCTCTGCCCTCTCTCCCAAACCCTGTTGCTCCTCACCTGCTGAGCCTCCCGACAGATGCTCTGAGTCTGTTCTCTTACGTTTCCTGTCTCTCCTGTTAGGGTCCATGCTCTGGAAGAGTTTCTTGACTTTTTTCTTTCAGGCCTTCAATCGATTTCTTTGATCCTGTCCCCATATTTTTAATTTCCAAGTGCTCTTATTTTCTCTGATGGGTAGCACTGCCCATTGCAGTACGGAGGCAGTACACATGACCCTTTCTCCTCCTCCTCCCACCCGCCATCTTTTTCAAGTTCTCTGTTTCCTCCAGGGTCCGTTTTCCTGTCCTTTGTCTTCTTCTCAGGGTGCAGATGAGCAACCACAGAGCACATCTCTCCCACGTGGCCGGGGCACATGGGCCATAAGTGTTGTGCGCAAGGGTGGGGATTGGTGGTGGGTGAGCTCCACTTAAGGGGAACAGGAGGGCAGTTGGGGTCTCCCAAGTGATGGATCATGGGGGGGCTTCCTTCTAAGGCACTGGTATATACACAAGCTGCTCCCCTTCTCAGAAATGTGTTCCAGCCTTGGCCGGTGTGGCTCAGTGGATAGAGCGTCGGCCTGTGAACTGAAGGTCCCGGGTTCGATTCCTGGTCAGGGCACAGGCCTGGGTTTCAGGCTCCATCCCCAGTGTGGGGCGTGCAGGAGGCCGCCGATCCATGACTCTCTCTCCCTCTCCCTTCCTCTCTGAAATCAATACAAATGTTTGAAAAAAAGAAAGAGAAGAAATGTGTCCCATTTCTTCAGAAACCGGTCGACCCTGCTTTGTTGTTATGGTTGTTGGGAAATGCGGGCAGAAACTCCAGTGTCAACTCGAAGAAACCCAGAAGTTTGCTCCCGGCCCTCCGACCCCAGCGGTGGGGTGGCGGAGGGGGCCAGCAGGTTCGCGGGTTCCAGCCACATTTCCCATTCCCACTCTCAGGGGACCCCGTCGGGCCTCAGCCCGGAACCTCTTTCTCGCACCTCCCTCCAGGGAGGATTCCAGCTGCGCGCCCTGCTCTGCGTCACCTGTCACCACCCTTCCCTCTGCTCTCTGTCTTCCAGGAACGTGTTGAAATCCCTCATCTGCTCACACCCTCCCCCCGCCGGCCTCATTGTGGGTTTATACCTTTTTTGTTCCTTCGCGATCATATTAAAGGGCTGTGGGAGGAAGGGGAGATAAGTGCGTGTGCTCGGAGTATGTAAAACAGATCATCTACACGCATTCTGCGCAGTATCTGCCCCACAAATGTCAGCTCCTCTTAAAATTATCACCTGCCGTTGTCATGTCTCGGGGTGTGAGGGAGAGGTGTGGGGGGCAGGGGACAGTGGCTTCTCCCTCCTGGGGCCAGGAGACAGGGAGCTGGGCTGTGGGCTCTCTCGCGAGTCTTCTGGGTCTGCTAGCCATCGTTTTTTTCTCTTAAAAATTTATTATTTGAAATTGCTTTTTAATTGCATTAATAATGAATGAATACATCCCTCTGTGAAATATGTAAAACCTGAAACAACCGCACGCCGATTCCCATCCCCTGCGGCCCTGGTCTCAGCTTGGGTCCCGGGAGCGGCCTGACCCAGGAGGGAGGGCCAGGCCTGTATCTGGGAGGGGGCCCCAGGGAGCCCCAGGGGAGGGGCGTAGAGGTGAGGCGGGGGAGGGGAGGAGAGGAAGCCAATGAAGGAATGGCCATCAAGCAGGTTATTACTGAGGTGCAGCCCTGCCGGAGTCAGCGGGGTGAACTCCCCTGCTTGCTTCTTGGCGGCTCCGCGTGGGCTGCGGGCCTTTGCCCCGGCTTCGCCGTGGATGTGCCTCTGGGAGGCCAGAGGGCCCCACACTCCACTCCAGGAGCACAGCGTCTTATCTTTTCCTAGTATTTTGGAGGTGAGCGTGGGAAGGTTCAAGTCTTTTTTTCTTTTTCTAAATATATTTTATTGATCTCAGAGAGGAAGGGAGAGGGAGAGAGAGATAGAAACATCCATGATGAGAGAGAATCATGGATCGGCTGCCTCCTGCACACCCCCCACTGGGGATCAAACCAGCAACCCGGGCCTGTGCCCTGACCGGGAATTGAACTGTGACCTCTGGGTTCATTGGCCAACGCTCAACCCCTGAGACACGCCGGCCGGCAAGTCTTTTTTTCTGAAAGCCTCCCCCACCTCCTGCCCTGGGAAAGCCCTATCCCACCCATCAGGCACTGCGCGCTGGACCTAGTTTGTCCTGGTTTGAGTTGGCAGATGGTGCGCATCTCTTTCCAACACTGAATTCAGGGTATCACACTGGCAGCCTGAAATCAGCCAGGGTGGCAGTGTTTACACCACAGAAATTGGCCAATGCCCAGGCCAGGGCTTTTCTCCCTGGAGAGCCAGGTGTCAAACATTTGGTTCTACACCTTGTATACCAGTAACTTCCAATGTAGAGGAGACCTGGGGGCTAGAGAAACAAGCTAAAGGACATCACACGGAAGCTGCCTGATAAATCTAGAAGCGGGGCAATTTGCAGAACTAGCTCGCTCTCTTCAATACATTGGGGTCATTAAGAAAAGGATTAGCCGGAAATATTTAATGACATAATCAGATGCAGTGTCGGGCCTGCAATGGATACTGGTTTGTACAGCACAGGGTCCACTGAGGAAATCTGCGTGTGTTCTGGTCATTCGATGAGATGACTGTTCAGTGAAATGGAGACCCTTGACTGGAAAAAGCAGGTTGCTTATTATACTTATAATACAAATATACAGAGGCACACACATATACAGAGAAAGATCCAGAAAAATATCATGGTAGGCAGCATCCTTTTTTTTAAAATTTTGATTTATTGCTTAAAGTATTACAAAGAGTATTACATATGTCTCCTTTTTTCCCCCCTTGACCTTCCCCCGGCCTTCCCTACCCCCCAGTGTCTTGTGTCCATTGGTTATGCTTATATGCATGCATACAAGTGGTAGGCAGCATTCTAAACCATTGCGCCACAGGATTCCACACCCTCATCCTGGAACGTGTGAATGTAGTGAGATTTCACTTCTGTGATTGTGTCCTGTGATTTGGCACCGTGGACCTTAAGGTACGGAGATTATGCTGGTGGGCCTAATGTAATCACACGAGCCTTTAAAAGCTGAGTTTTCTCTGGTCCTTAGCCAAATAGGAAGGCAGAAGGAGAAGTCAAAGAGACTAGAAGCATGAGAAGGTTAGATGTGCTGTTTCTGGCTTGAAGATGTGCAGGACTCAGAGAATGACCAGCAAGGGAGTGGAGACCTCAGTCCTACAGCCACAAGGACCTGAATTCTGGCAATAACCCTGAATGAGCTTGAGAGTGGCTGCTCCCTCTAACCCGCCAGATAAAAGCCCAGCTTGACTGAACCCATGACTGACTTTGTGAGACCCCAGAGCGGAGAACCAAGTCCACCCGGACTTCTGACCGGCAGAAGTGGCAGGTCATACATGGGCGGTGTTTTAAGCTGCTAAATTTGCGGTTATTTGCTACCCAGCAGTGGAAAACCAAGACCGATGTGCAGTTAGGTGTTAATGCTGGTGATGTCTGGGGCGCGGGTGAGAGTGTGAGGTTTCATTTTACCATTTTTGGTGGTCTGTATTTTCTAATGCTCTACAGCATGCCTGTTCTGGTATATTAAAAGGATATTTTAAAAAACCTTTCAGATTACTGGGGGGAAAGCCCTCCCTTTCATTTTCTCCCTGCCCGAGACAACCCACCACAGCATTATTCGATACCTCCTCCATACTCGCTGTATTTTATACCACCTATGTTATTATTAACATAATATTTTTTATTTAAATCGTGTGTGTTTTTCTTAAAAAAGAAAACCAACGCTAAATACTTTAGTCTCCTCCTGAGCAGTCGTGGGTTGGCTGCGTGGGTTCCCTTTTTCCTCCCACATCAAAATACATAACAATTATTTAAAAATAGGGGCCTGTGTACCTCCATCGGTATACAAAACAGGCGCTGGGAACGGCTGATCCCAAATAATCCTTTCACGGCTTGGCCTTCAGTTGAAAACAAAAGCCTGGGAGGGGGTTGGCTCCCGGGTGCCTGGCAACTTCAGCTGAGGCCCCGCCCACAAAAGTCCAGAGGCTGGGCCGCCTGGGCCCGGCTACTACTGTCTGGGGCAAGGAGGGAAGGAACCTATCACAGGAGGGAGAGCCCGGATTTGTGCTTCTGGAAACTGCCCAGCCCAGTCCACTCCACGGCCCGGCTCAGGCCGCTCTGCCTCCCGCGGGAAACACAGACCACGGGAAGTCCCAGGAGTCAGGCTTCGACCCAAAGACCAGGGGACAAAGCAGGACTTTTTGTCCACTTTTGTTTTACTCAGAGGAAGGAGGGAACAGCAGAAAGGAGTTAGATACTAAATTTGGGTGTTTTGTTGTTGTTGTTAATCCTCACCCGAGGATATTTTTCTATTGTTTTTTTTGGGAGAGTGGAAAGCAGAGAGGGAGAGACAGAGAGAAACATCAATGTGAAAGAGACACATGATTGGTTGCCTCCTGCACGCACCCCAACCAGGGCCTGGGCTGGGGAGGAGCCTGCAACCAAGGTATGTGCCCTTGATCAGAATCGAACCCGGGACCCTTCCGTCCACAGGCAAATGCTCTATCCACTGAGTCACACAGGCCGGGGCTAAGTTTGGGTTTCACAATGGCTGAGTCTCCTGGGAAATCTAGACCAGATTTTTCCTGGTCAAAGTGTGTACCAACTGGGTAACTTGAGTAAGTTACTTAACATCTCTGTTTATCTTCAAAGTGGGAATAATAAAAAGGTGGGTTTTGCAGAATGCTGTGATGAAGTTAAAAGCAGTTCCAACTGCAATTCTATTCACTGCCCCTGTGGTTCTCGGTATCTGTAGATGGAGAGGCACTGGTTGCGTAGCCTCTTCACTGGCGTCCCCCTTCTGCTCTCACCCCTGGGCAGTTTGCTCTGCAAACAGCCAGAGAGGCTCCTGAAACCACAGTCAGATCCTGTCCTTTTTGGCACAGAATTTGCCAGAGCCTCCCTGTGTCGCTTGAGTGGAAGCTGAGGACTGTAGGAAGGCTGTGTGTGATCTGGTGCCCGCCTTCCTCATGTCCCTGAGCTGTCCCTCCTCCTCCTCCACTGCAGCCTCCCTGGCCCCTGCAGTTCCTGGAATACACCAGGCCATTCCCACCGCAGGGCCTTCGCACTGGCTGTCCCTGGCCTAGTCCTTCCCCATTATCCACGGGGCCTCTCCCTTCTCTCCTCAGGGTCTTAGTTGAAGTATTGCCGCCTCAGCAAGTACATCCCTGCTCTCTCTTGTGAAACCTGCAGCCTCCCCACTCCCCCTCCCCCTGGTCCTGGTTCCTGCTCCCCTCCCCGCCTTATTTCTCTCCCTCCCTCTTCCCACCAGAAAACACACTGCATGTTTTGCTTATTTGTTTTCTACCTTTCTCTCCCGCAAGAATGCAAGCTCCATGGCTACAGGGATTTGAAGGAATCTGTTTTGCTCACAACAGTTTCCCAGGGCCTAGAAGAGCGAGTGACATATAGCAAGTACTTAGTGATTATTCGTTGCATAACTAATGAGTGAGCCGGGAAGGCTTAAATGGGACCACGCGGAGGCCCAGACTGGCCTGATTCTCAGAGGGTAACGCCTCGGGCTCACGCCCGCCTCGGCCTGGGGAACCTGCTTCTCTCCCAGGACCCCCCGCGGTTTGACCAAACCGCCAGTGGCCACGCTGTCTGCCCTTCAGCAGCCTCAGTGGGCTATGCATTTGCTGGGTTTTCAATACGTGATGTCCCCCCGTGGACAGGACGAGAACCATTGAAAATCATTCAAGAGAAACTTATGGCTGTGTTTTCTGCCAGCGGCTTTGCAGGCCGCGAGCACCTGGGAGTGGGTAGACAGCGTAGGGAAAATGCACGTCCCATGGCCTTGCTCCTCCCGCTGTTCCCAAGACCCCATCAAAGAGCCGCTGTTCCGGTCAGGGGTCAGGGATCAGGGCCAGTGGCCTGGGTGAGGCGTTACTTCTGAAGTTGCACTTCAGGCGGCTCAGCAGCCCGAGGGGCTGTGGCAGGTCCTTTCCCACTGTCCCCTCTGCTCCCTGGAGGCTCAGCCTGGGCCCCTCCTCTTTTTTCTTAATCCTCACAAGGATATTTTCCCATTGATTTTTAGGGAGAGTGGAAGAGAGAGGGAAAGACAGAGAGAAAAATCGATGTGAGAAAGACACATTGATTGGTTGCCTCCTGCCACCCCCCAACCAGGGTCTGGGCCAGGGAGGAGCCTGCAACTGAGGTATGTGCCCTTGACCGGAATCGAACCGGGGACCCTTCGGTTCCCAGGCCAATGCTCTATCCACTGAGCCACACCGGCCAGGGCTGGACCCCTCCTCTGCCCAGTGTCAGGGTTAGCTCTGTCCCCACCCGGCTTCCAGCAGTCTGCTGTGATGAGGCCATGGCCTTGCTGGCTCGGTGGGTCTGACTCACGTGGTTAGGGGTGGCCCCTGGGGTTCATCTATATCAGTGGTTCTCAAGCTTCTGGCCCTTTAAATACAGTTCCTCATGTTGTGACCCAACCATAACATTATTTTCGTTGCTACTTCATCACTGTCATGTTGCTACTGTGATGAATCGTCATGTAAATATCTGATATGCAGGATGGTCTTAGGCGACCCCTGTGAAAGGGTCGTTCGGCCGCCAAAGGGGTCGCGACCCACAGGTTGAGAACCGCTGCTCTATATAGTCCCTTCAGCCCTTCAGTAGCGGCTCAGCATCAGGGCGGGCTTGGGAATGAGCCTCGGGGCAGCTCTGCTCCTGCCCCCTTGCCTTGACCTGCCTTTGCAGCAGCCCCGGTGCCCACCCCCTGTGGGGAGTTTCTCTGGTGGCACAGTCTACCTGGGCAGTGCCAGGGCAGGCTGCAGGGAGGGACTGGGGAAAGTGAGGCGGGCTTTCCACTGTCCTCCACAAGTCCCCAGAGGGACTGAGTCCGACCCAGTTGCCCACAGTAACAACTGCTTTGATAACACACTTTGTGACGTCTTCCCTTTCCTGCTCACTTCCTCATTCTCCTTCCTGTTAGCATCACCGAGATTGTGGTGGATTAAAGATGGCTGCCAATTCTTCATCAGTTTCCCTCACCCGGAGGTAGAGTGTTGTTCAGATTGACTTGTGCCCCCTCCCCCAAGATATGTGGCAGTCCAGACCCCCAGTACCTATGGACGTGGCCTGGTGTGGACAGGGTGGTTGCAGAAGAGTCAAGTTAAGATGCGTCACACTGGATCAGGTGGGTCCTAAATCCAATGACCGGTGTTCTTCTAAGAAAAGAAGGTGAGCCCAGCCAGTGTGGCTCAGTGGTTGAGCATTGACCTATGAACCAGGAGGTCAGGGTTCAATTCTTAGTCAGGGCACAGGCCCGGGTTGCGGGCTTGATCCCCGTGAGGGGCGTACAGGAGGCAGCCGATCCATGATTCTCTCTCATCATGGATGTTTCTCTCTCTCTCCCTCTCCCTTCCTCTCTGAAATCAATAAAAATATTTTAAAAGAAAGAAGGAAAGAGAGAAAGAAAGAAAGAAAACATGAGCCTGGCTGACGTGGCTCAGTGGTTGAGCGTCGACCCGTGAGCCAGGAGGTCATGGTTTGATTCCCCATCAGGATATTGCTGGGTGCCTGTCTTGCCCTGAGGGGGCTGGCACAGCTGATTTCCTGTAGGCCCCAGGTTTTCAGTGGGGGGAGGAGAGGGAGAGGCTGCAAGAGCACCGAGTCCCATGTCCTTGCTAGGAAGGTGGCTGAGGGCTGGAGGAGTGTGGCGGTAACAGCGAGAGAAAGAAAAGGATCGTGGCACCTGTGTGTAGCCACTGAGCGTGGCATGTGCGGCGCTGACCTGCGCAGACATCGCTCCCCAAACCTGGCAAAGTGGGCGCCGGCGCCCCGGCTC
>NW_005370552.1:1334326-1336425 GCF_000412655.1 Myotis brandtii | reverse complement strand
GCCCGGCCTGGGCTGTCAGTCCGCAGGCCAGCTGGGTTTTGCTGGAGGAAATGTGATTAAAGTCGGTCTCTCTGGAGAGGATCTGCTTTAAAGAATCAAAGGCTGGAAGCAGGAATGCTCATGGCGTGCGGGGGCTCCCGCAGCTGCAGGTTTATTTCCTATCGGCCCTGTGCCCGGCGGCCGTGGGAATAGGAGGCCTCCCGGCGAAAACCTCCCTGCGAAACCCGGGGCTGGGCGATTCGGGTGCAGCTCGGGGAGATGAGAGGGAGAACAACACCCGGTTTCAAGCAAATGGCAGGTTCGCCGGCGGCTGGATACCCGAATCCTCGCCGCGTGGCTTCCGCCTGCGAAAACCACGAGCCGCGAGAGCAGGCGGCTCATCCCATCTTTAATTGCACCTGGAAAGGGGCTTAATATCCCAGCCAATTTCTCCATCATCTTCTGCAAATCTTGGGCTGCTCGGGTCCCCGGGGGTTTGGGTAATAAAACGGGATGGTTAAAGGGCATGTTTCTGCATTAACGAATCTTTCCGCGCTGCCTGGGCCGCGCATTATGTAAATGTTTACTGTAATTAAGAGATGAAGTTGTCACGGAGCCGCATTTTGGTGGCTGGTGTGGGGCTCCTGCCGAGCTCCAGCCATGAGCCGTCACCCGACAAGGAAGAGGGACAGGAGGACGCGGAGAGAGGAGGTGGAAACGGGTGCGCGGCTCCCCGGGGGTCCGGGCTCGGCCACGTTCACGTGCCTCTGGCCACTGCGGGGTGTCGGCCCCTCGCGTCCCACCGCCTGGGGCTGAAAGTAGGATTTCTCCTGCTGGGTCCCAAAGGCAGGAGGGGGATGGAATTGCCGGTCCCTGGCCTGCTGTGCGTGTGTGTCCAGCGGAGAGGACAGTGGAGCATTCCAGCATGAAAAACAACACGAAGTCTAATTTCCATCCAGTGAAACACATTTGTGAAAAACCAGCTTTATTGAGCTATAATTAACATACAATAAACTGCACGTATTTAAATGATACAATTTGATCTGTTTGGACACATGCATCCACCCGTGAAACCATCGCCGCAGTCAGGATTGTGAATGTATCCGTTGCCCCCAAGGTTCCTCGTGAGCCCTGGCAATCCCTCTGCCTGCCTCTCCCCCCGCCCCCGCCCCCAGGTCCCCACCGGCCTGGTCCAGTCACTGCAGAATAGTTGGCATTTTCTAGAGTTTCATGTGAATGGAATCCCGCGGTGGACTCCCTGCTCCTTCCACTCAGCACGGTTGTTCCGAGGTTCGTCCGCGGTGTGTGCCTCCGGGTTTGCTCCCTTTATTGCTCACCGTGTCATCGACGACACGCCGCGACCTGTTTGCCCAGTCATCCATCGGTGGGGGTTTGCGTTGTTTCCAGCTTGGGGCTCTCGCAAACCTGCTCTGAATGTTCATGGACATAGACTTTCCTTTCTCTCGGCAGATCCCCAGGCGTGATTACAGCTGGATTGCACGCTGGGGATGTGTTTAACTTTATAAGAAACTGCCGCACATTTTCCGAAGTGGTGGCACCATCCCCCACGCCTGTAAGAGATGTTGGGTTTGCAGCATTCTCCCTCTTGATCACATTGTGTGTGTGTTATTGTAGGCGGTGGGACCCTCACTAGGTGTCTGACCGGTGGGGTCAGACTAAACCTGGGTTCAGCCCTGGCTGGTTTGGCTCAGTGGTGGGGAAAGGCAGGGGGGTGTTCCCAGGAGGCAGAGCACACTGGGTCCTCCATCCTAAGGGTTTTAAGGCAGAGATTTTAGGGGCGGCCCCAAGGGAGGATCTCAATAGAACATACAGCAGCTTCCCAGGTGTGGTTTTGCTGCTTTCCTGGGCCTGGAGCTGAAATACAACTGAGGCCTGGATGTCCTTTCTAGGGAGGAAGGGTCAGGGTTACACTTAAGACTTCTGCGTTTTACTAAAAGTAAATTATCTACACTAATAAGAGAGAAACATGTACATTGGTGTCACTCCGCTACACCCACCAGCCAATCAGGACGAGTATGCAAATTAACCCAACAAAGATGGCGGTTAATTTGCATATGCAGGCGCAGAGCAAAGACTGAAGACAACTGAAGACTGAAGAC
>NW_005370552.1:1333703-1334286 GCF_000412655.1 Myotis brandtii | reverse complement strand
GTCCCGGGTGCCGGAGGAAAACCAGTGCCAGCAGCCAGGGGAAGGAAGGCCTATTGCACGAATCTCTTTGTGCAACGGGCCTCTAGTCTATAATAATAAAAGTGTAATCTGCTAATTAGACCAGATGTCCTTCCGGATGACATTCTGGATGAAGCCGGGGCTGCTGCTGGGAGGGCTGGGGCGGTAGCCAGGGCTGCTGCCTCTGCCCTCGGAACCCCTTGCATGAATTTCATGCACCGGGCCTCTAGTTTCTTAATAAAATACTATAAAAAACTTCATAGGGAGAAGATTCCCTTGAAATTAAATCATGTTACTTATATCCCTCCAAATGGCTTTTCCAAGCAAGTCAGGCCTCAGCTCTGGTAATGGGCCCTTTAAGAAAGCCTGGGAGTAGCTGGGAGCAGGTGAGGCTGGGCCTGGGAGGTGCGCTTCACTTCCAGTGGAGGGAGGCGAGCCAGGACCCAGGCTGGTGCCAGGGCAGGTGAGTCATCCAGGTTCCTGGATCCTGGAAAACTGTGCCCTGGGCTTTGTTGCCAGGCTGTTCTTTGAAGTCGCAGAGATGAAAGCTTTGCAAGCTGTGGCC
>NW_005370552.1:1327442-1333614 GCF_000412655.1 Myotis brandtii | reverse complement strand
TGGGGCAGGGTGAGGGTGAGGACGGGATCTCCCTCTGCTCACCCTGTGGAGGCAAACCCCAGCCCCCGGTGCCTTCCGAAGGCCTTAGCTGGAGGATGGCTGGTCATTTCTGAATTAGCTTCCAAACCACAGTGCCTGCCAACCCTCAGGCTGGGGGCCCAGTGCACCTGGGCCAGGGGTTCCCCAGACAGGGCCTGTGCTCCCTGCTACCCAGGGCTGTTTGGAGGTGCTGGGCAAGTTGTTGATGGTCATGACATCAGGGGGGCCGTCTGAGGTGAGTGGCAGGGACAGTGTGTGGGGCAGCCCTGTGCAATGGACTGTCCCCCTGCCCCCCCCCCCCCAATGCTGCCAGTGTCTCCCCGGTTGAGAAACAAGTTGTGTTGATACATAACAATGAATTGACTGCTGAAGTGGTAGATATGCCTGTCCTTCCTCCCTCCCTGCCTCCTTTTCTTCCTTCCTTCCTTCTTTTCTTTCTTCTTTCTTTCTTTCTTTCTTTCTTTCTTTTCTTTCTTTCTTCTTTCTTTCTTTCTTTCTTTCTTCTTTGCCTTTTTTTAAGAAAAAATATCTTTATTGACTTCAGAGAGGAAGGGAGAGGGAGAGAGAGATAGAAATATCAATGATGACAGAGAATCACTGACCGACTGCCCTCCAGCAACCCAGGCCTGTGCTCCGACCAGGAATCAAACCGTGACCTCCTGGTCCATAGGTCAACGCTCAACACTGAGCCACCGGCCGGGCCGCCTGCTCTTTCAATCCCTGTGCTTCGTCTTGGGGTTTCATCAGCCCCTTCAGAGTCCGAGGGTGGAATCCCACACCTCACTTGGGGCTGATGGGGAAGCAGGTCTAGAGCATCCACAGGACCAGACCCCTGCTTTAAAGGTTACCCTGTGCCTCGCCTCCTCTCTAAACTTTCTGGCATTTGAACAGAGTATTAAAGGCGTTTAAAGAGCAGGGCTGGTTTCGAAAGCAATAAAATCATTTCTTAGTCTCATTGAATTTGAATTTTCATTTGTTCGAATCCACTGTCCACCCGGTATTTTAGGTAAATAAACCGCTGCTGGTCGGGCCGCGGCGGCAGGAGATGGAGGCGCTGTGCTTGGCGTGACCCATGCGGGTCCGGTGACGGCGCAGGGGAGGGAGCGCAGTTTTCTGCCATTAAATATTAACACTGGGCATTAATAATGAAGGCTGACAGCTCCCTCTGCGTGTTGCTGAGCGTCTCTCCGCAGCCCGCAGAGCCAGCAGGCCCGGCCCTTCCGCGCCTGAGCCATGCGGCCTGAGCCCCCTGCTCTCTAAGGTTGGGGGGGTGTAAGCAAAACAGCCCCCAGATGTCACCCGGAGGCAGGATCGCTCCCTCCCCGGCTCACCCTCCTCCCTGGAGGCAGGAAAGCGCGGTGAAAGGGAAAGCAGCGGTGGATGGGGAGGCGGATGCAGGATGGAATGGACCGCAGGGCTGAGAGGGGAACCCCCCTGTCAGAAGTGGGGGGCGGAGGAGGGAGGTTCTGGCTTCAAGAGAAAGGGGGCAGGATCCTGGAGGCTGGGTGCCTGGGAGGCTCAGGTCAGCCAGCACTCCGCAGCTCGGCCCCCACTCCGGCGCCTTCTGGCTTTGTTATAAGCTGAGCAGCATCTCGCTGTCCTGGGCCAGGAGGCCTCGCACTGGTTAAGGGGGTGGCAGTGTCTGTGCCACACAGACTTGGGCCACAGGAGCTCTGACCTCACCCCCCGCCCCCCCCCCCCCCCCCACTTCCCCGCAGGCCCAGTGTCGCAGCGCACTGGCTGCCAGGCCTGCTTAGCGCCCGTGACTTGTGGACAAAGGAACGTCAGGGCAGCCCTTGACCTTCCGCCCAGGCAGCTCGGCTGGCCGGAGCCGTATGTGGAGCTGGGAAATGAAACACCCAGCGATCTCTTGTGCAATAAAATGTACCAGGGCTCAAATGTGACATTGCCCCTCATTTCCCACACTCCACTTCTGCATGATCACGTGTGCACTTGGCTTTGACCACACCATGTCCTCCTGGGTGTACCTTTTCTCCTTTCCCTCCTGCCCTCCCCCAAGGGCTGATGGTAGGGAGTGGAGGAGAAAAATAGGAGACGAGCAGAGCCCAGCCAGAGCGGCTCAGGGATGGTCAACCTAGGAACCAGGAGGTCAGGGTTCGATTCCCGGTCAGGCACATGCCTGGGTTGCAGGCTCAGTCCCCCGGTGGGGGGCGTGCAGGAGGCAGCTGATCCATGATTCTCTCTCACCATGGATGTTTCTATCTCTCGCTCCCTTTCCCTTCCTCTCTGAAGTCAATAAAAATATATTAAAAAAAAGAAAAGAAAAAAAAAAGGAAGACGAGTAGAGAACTAGATGGGTGTCAGAACCTGCGTGTAATCGTGGTGAGTTTAAATACGGCCTTTGCAGGCCTTCTTGGGGGATCCAGTCCACTTCGAAGTGGAGGCCAGAGTTTTAGGTGAGTGCAAAGGCATAGAAGCTGAGGAAGAAGCTCATGCACTCCGAGAAGGAGGTCAGAGCCAGGAACCCCCGGTGACACGAAGAGCACAGGGCCTTCAGCGGGGTGTTGAGGCCCCGGCCAGGATCCCTCCTTCGCTGCCTCCTCTTCCTTCTCAGTGGCCCCAGCAGCGTTTGTCTGACTTGAACCTGAGATTGGCCATGGCAGCTGAAATGAAAGAGGAGGTGGGGCCGGAAGGGGCCATCAATGGTGGTAATTAATTGCGCTCGTGGCCACCTCCCGCCTCGCACTTGAGGCTGTACAGGTGCTCTGCAGACTCCCATTACTCAGGCCTCCGGTGCCTGCTGGGGGGTTTGGGCAGGTGTCTGGCTCCAGGGCCCTGTCTTTCCTGTATCAGAGCAGAGCGGGAGGGGTCCAGGGAAGGCTGGGCAGATGGGATTCCTTCAGCAGGCGAGATGGTGGGATTTCTATGGAGACACACTTGTTCGGTGTTCCCAAGCTGAAGCGTCATTCCCAGAGTCCTCTGTGAGGTGCTACAACCAGGCCCACCCAGTGTGACCATCCACTGGCGTTGGCATCAGAATGGAGACTACCGCCTTTTCAGTTGCCGGCTCCCCAATGCAGTGCGAACATGGAGGACTGAGTGCTTTCTCGGATAGAAAGCCAGTCAGGAGAAAGAAAAGGCTATTTTCATAAGCAAAAAAGTTAATGAGTAATGGTTTCTGGAATTTCTCCTCAGAGAATATAGCCTCGTCAGCTCTAGGCTTCTGCCTCCTGAATAATTGTTCTCAGTAATAATACAGAACATGTTCATAATAACACGTCCTTCTGTGTGTTCAAGAAAGTAGCAATTTATTCCAGGACCAAAGGGGGAAAAAAAAGGTTGCCTTTATTCATCTTGATGCCTGCCCACCCCAGGTATCAAGCAGTGAGATGGCTAATTAATAAGCTCAGGCATTTTGGAGGTCTTTAATGAGCACCTATAGTATACCCATAAGTGGGGGGAGGTGCAATGAGGGAGACATAAAAAAGAATATTTACAGGAAGATAAGCCCTAAATACATGCTGAACTTGCTTTTCTTAAGTGCATTTTTGAGAAAGATACGGTGGATTGACAGTCAGCATCCATTTTAACCTGTTAGTGAAATTTCTCAGACTCCCTTGCAGCTAGTTTTCCAGGTATGATGAGATTCAACCAATGAGACATTCTTGTGTGAAACTTGACTTTAGATCTCAGGAAAAGAGGGAGAAGGGGGATGAATTTTGCTGATATGGATCATGATTGAGGATGCATGGTTCTCAAGCTGTCAGCAGTGGCTTCCAATTATATAACGGCTCCCTGATCAGCACAGCTCAGTTATGTGGTGTGGTCTTGGGGGACGCTCCTGAAAGCTCAGCATTGAGTGTGTCTCTTCAGCCCTCCAAATAATCCTATTAGCCTCTTAATACCCCACAAGGAATTCCTTTTTGTTTAAATCAGCTGAAGTGAATTCTCTTCTATGTCACTGACCCCTGACAATATAGCTCTGCTCACTCACGCTTCCACTCCCACTGCCTCTGGTTTCTACCCCCCACGCCTCTACCCCATCCCATCCCATTTGATCTCATCTTTCTTAGATAGGTAACTCATTCTTCACAACTCAGTTCAGATGTCATCTCCATGAAGGTTTCCTTGATATGTATGCCGCCTCCCCATTCTTTGTGCCTCATAGCGCTCAATGCATCCCTTCATAGCACTCCTCACACTGGATCGGCCTCACATTGGCCACCATCTTATTCTTTGCCTTTCTCCCCCACTAGACTGTGAGCTGCTTGAAGGTAAGGAGTGTGTTTTTTCTTGGTGCAGTTCTTTGCACATAGTAGGTGCGCAATATAACTTTCCTATTGGATGAGAAAACAACCCATGGTAAACAGTCAAATGAGAAACAGTGCGGTTCAGACCTGAACTCGGTAAAGGCAGAGCAAATGGCAACATCATCAAGGAGAAGAAATGAATGATCCCAAGCCAGGAAAGCCGCTTTTCTGGGTCTGGTTTCCTCATTATAAGGTGCGGGGTGGGGCTTCATCAGTGTTTCCTGCTGTGCATTCCTCTGAACATGACTTCCTTAAGGTGTTACTTGAGAGACCCGGGTGCTGTGAGCAAATGAGTTTGGGAAATGTTGGTTCAGCAAAGTTAAAAAGATCTTTCTGCTGCGGAACTTTCCTTTCATGTGCTAATGTGCGTTGTGACTCTTCTCTGGAGAGTTCTAGCATGCAGTGTGGTATCAGTTGTCTTTGTTTCAACAACACTGCAGAACTTTAAGAGCCTAGGCATCGCGGATGTATTGGTCCTGTGTCTACAATCAGCGGGGGTTGGCTGGGCGCGCTCATGTGTCTGCCCAGGGCCGGCTTGAAGTGCATCTAAGCTGGGATGACGACCACAGATCTGCTCTGTCCCACCTGCGTCTCATCCTCCAGCAGGCTCTCTGGGCCTGTTTCCATGGCAATGGCAGAAGCTCAAGAGAGTGAGCCCCAAAGTCCAGCCACTGCAAGCCTCTGCTTCCCTCGGGTCATCTAGTACCTTATTGGCCAACTGGCCAAGGGCTGGATGAGTCACCCCTCCTGGGAGAGGGCCCTGCAAAGCTCCATGGGAAAGGGTGTGGACTCCTGGAGGGTCACCAGGAATTGGGGTCACCAAGGCACTCTACACAGTGTTTCCCAGAGCCACTGACTAAGGAACCCCTTTATACACCCAACTGGCTCTCAAGCAGATGGGGTGGGATTTGCCCAGAGGTGGCGAAGGTGGGACTGGAGGCAGGTCCTTCCATCCCACACTCCATCAGGAAGTCCACCTCAAAGAAGTCCCCTGCCAGCTGTTCCCATGATGCAGCTCTTCTTCACCCCCACCTCTCCTCACCCCCGTCTCTTGTCCAACTGTCCTCACTCCCGGAAGCACAACTTCCCCGAGAGGCGCAGTTCTAGGAACAGCGCGGCCGGAAGTGCCCTTTTCCTGTGCTCTTACTCCAGGAAGGCAGCTTCCCGAGCTGGAGTGGGGGGGCCCCCCCGGGCCGGGCACGGCGCCTGGGCCTGCCCCTGGGCTCCAGGCTGCAGGCCAAGTTCCTGCCATTGAAGAGAGGAGACAGGGCTTTGAGGGTTGAGGTTACTCTCGTTCCTGGGCTGCCCACCTACCTCGCAGGTCGGGGCGATGTCTGCCTGCCCCCTCTGCCCTCCAGCTGAGCTGAGCACCATTTCGGCCCTGACTTCACCAGATGCGAGTAGCAGTGACAACCGGAACCCTGGCAAGGTGGGGTGCCCTGAGAGCTCCCTGGCACCTCTGCATTTCTTTTAAATATATTTTTATTGATTTCAGACAGAAAGGGAGAGGGAGAGAGAGAGAAACATCAATGATAGAGAGAATCATGGATCGGCTGCCTCCTGCACACCCCACACTGGGGATCGAGCCCACAACCCGGGCCTGTGCCCTGACCGGGAATCAAAACGGGCCCTCTCAGTCTACAGGCTAACGCTCTATACACTGAGCCACACCGGCCAGGGCATCCTCTGTATCTTTCAGGCTGAATCCATCCAGCAGCCCTGCCTGCCTCCCTAGGTGCTCAGTGGTGGAAATGCTTCCTGTTGATGCCTCCCCCGTCTGGTGTCCCCAGATCTCAGGGAGGTGGAGTTTCAGACCTGACACCCGGGACTGCTCCAGGTTATCAAAGCCCACCCGACCCCTT
>NW_005370552.1:1325279-1327189 GCF_000412655.1 Myotis brandtii | reverse complement strand
GGAAGGGCGGGGGCCCAGGTTAAACCCCCCCTTTCCCTCTCAGGGTGGAGAGCACCTGGAAATGTGTTGCTGCGATTTTATCAGAAATAAATGCAGCGAAATTTATGCATAAAACATACTGAAAGGAAACGCAGGGCTGTAGCACCAGGGGAAAATCCTTAGCTTGCAATTATAGGTAATTTACATTTCTTTTTTATTCTTTTTTTGGTAATTTCCAAATTTCCCACAGTGGCTACAAGGTATTGTTAAATCAGGGGAAAAAAAGTGACAGAGAAAAGAATAGGGGAGTGGTACATTCACGTTTTCTTAGATAATTGTTCTGTAATGCTTCGCTGTATATTCAATAGACTCACAGTTTAGTAAAACAAAAAGTATAAAAGATGGAAAGACATAAAATTATTATCAGTGCTTATGTCTAGAAATATGGTTTCTTTTCTTCTTTTTTTTTTACATTACCTAAAGGAATGTATTAATTTTCCCCCCCACTGATTTTTAGACAGTGGAAGGGAGAGAGAGAGAGAGGAGAGAGAGAGAGAGAGAGACAGAGAGAGAGAGAGAGAGAGAGACATGGATTTGAGAGACACATCAATCAATTGCCTCCCCATGAGCCCTGGTGGAGGGGCGGGATCAAACTCAGTCTGCAGGCCGACGCTCTATCCACTGAGCAAAACCGGCCAGGGCACCCTCCAAACCCAGGCACATGCCCCCCTTGACCAGGAATCCAACCCTCGACCTTTCGGTGTGCCGGCCGAGGCTCTTAACACTGAGAAACACTGCCAGGGCAGGAATGTATAATTTTTTTAAGCATAAGGAAAAAGTAATGGAAAGTGGATGTATTTTTAGTTCTACCTTTCATTCCTCAATAAACACGTATTGGGCATCTACCAGGAAGAGACAGTGACTGGCTCTGGGGCTACACAGAAAAAAGCAAACAGACCCAGTGCCCGGGCTCCCGGAGCTGACAGCCTAAGGTGACCTGTGGGTGTATAAACTTGCCATCTGCCAGATGGCCATGACATTGGGGCATCTGGGAGGGTATAAGGGCCCTGACTTGTCGGAGGCCTCTGAGAAGTCTGTCCCACAGAAGCCACATTTGAACTGAAGTGGGAAGAGGAAGATGGGGTGAACTAGAGGAGCAGTATGCAAAGTGCTTTCCAGGCTGGGGGTGATGCCAAGGCCCTGAGGCAGGATGGACTGAGGCCTGGAGAACTACCCAGAGGGGGTGCATCCCACCCTGAGGGAGTCTTAGGGACCTTTCAGTTTATGGCTTTATCATCGAGATGCCACCAATTTTTTTTTAAGGAAACAGGTAGGGTGATAAATTGGACACTTATTTTTTAAAAATATTTTTATTGATGTCAGAGAGAAAGGGAGAGGAGAAGGAGATAGAAACCTCAATGATGAGAGAGAGTCATGGATGGGCTGCCTCCTGCACGCCCCCCACTGCAGATTGAGCCCACAACCGGGGCCTGTGCCCTGACCGGGAACCGAACCATGACCTCCTGGTTCATAGGTCAATGCTCAACCACTGAGCCTCGCCAGCTGGGCAATAAATTGTACATTTAAAAGTAACTGCAGGAGAACCGTTGGGAAAAAGGGAGACAGAAAACACAGAGACCTGTTAGGAGCCCAGGAGGCACTGAGGGAAGTGCTGGAGACTGGAGACCTGGTTGCATTTTAACCTACAAAGGGGCTCTGGGTGGCTGGTGGGTGTGCGCCTGCGTGGCTGCCTGGGTCTCTCTCGCTGACTCAATGGCCAGGCCCAGCGCCGCCTTGGCCGGTCTGAGCAGAAGGGGGGAAGCACAAAGACTGATCACTAAAGAGCTGAGGTATCGGTCCTTCCCCGAGGCGGGGCCTCACACTGTTCAAAGTGTGACTTGCTCCAGCCACCGAAAGTCTGGAAAAGTGGG
>NW_005370552.1:1323560-1325135 GCF_000412655.1 Myotis brandtii | reverse complement strand
GCGGTGACTACAGAACATTTTAGCGAAGGGATGTTCATTAATCAAGCGGCTACAAAAAGCAGTGTGCTGCGCCTCCTCATTTGCTTTCTGACCTTTTTGGACATAGGAAGTGCCATCTCACAGCTCCCCGGGGAAGGCGTGCGTAGGGCATCCCTCGTGTGGCCCCCCCTGCCGCCTCCTCCCCACACACTGGGCTTTCTCAGCATCGATCGCGCCCTGAGCCTCCTCTCTCCCTCGCCGGCCCGGCCTCGGTGGCATCTGCCTCCTGTTACTCAGCGTCGGGCTGTCTGCGTGGAGCAGGGGTCCTCTGATTCATATCTGGGCCAGGCAGTCTGCATGCGCGGAGGCTGAGTAAACATTCCGTTCTGCACGTAGGAATACGGCTGTTTCCCACATGTCTACAGTGCCGCTGGGAGGAGGCGAATACGGTACCTCCGAGCTCGCAGAGTGCCCAGTTGCGTGATGTCAGGCTGTGTGGTTCTGAGCAGATCTAAACACGCCGCGGGGACGGGACCTCTCCGGACCTCGGAAGACGTGGGCCTCGTGTACCCGCTGGGAAGCAGCGCTCGGAGGGGGACCGGATGTTTCTGTGGGCCTGCGCGGCAGCTTAGCCGGCGGCTCTGATGTGGGCGGTGTGTTCAGAGATGCCAGCTTGGAGGAGGGGAGAGGATGGAATTGGATTCAAGGATGCTCACCCATGTCTCTCCCACTTTCTTTTCTTTTCTTTTCTTTTTTTTTTTTTAACATTTTTATTGATTTCAGAGAGAGAGGAAGAGAGAGGGAGAGAGATAGAAACATCAGTGATGAGAGAGAATCATAGATCAGCTGCCTCCTGCCCGCCCCACACTGGGGATCAAGCTCGCAACCCAGGCATGTGCCCTGACCGGGAATAGAACCATGGCCTCCTAGTTCATAGGTCGGGGCTCAACCACTGAGCCACGCCGGCGGGCAGTCTCTCCCACTTTCCCGCCTAGCTGGCGGTGGGAAACTCTGGTGTAGGGTTTAGAGCAATCGCAGTGACTCATGTAGGCGGGGATACGCATGGGATCCCAGGCTTTGTCTGCAATATTTTCTGCCACAAGATGAGCTTGGGCAAACATGCATCAAATCCCTGTTGGTTCTGTGCTCGATGTTTTGGCCTGCCTGCCATGGCAGACCCTGTGTGCTGTCTGTACACACTGCCTTCTTCCTGGTTTTCCTTCGCTATAGAGCAGTGGTTCTCAACCTTCTGGCCCTTTAAATACAGTTCCTCATGTTGTGACCCAACCATAAAATTATTTTCGTTGCTACTTCATAACTGTAATGTTGCTACTGTTATGAATCGTCATGGAAATATCTGATAGGCAAGATGGTCTTAGGCGACCCCTGTGAAAGGGTCGTTCGACTGCCAAAGGGGTCTCGACCCACAGGCTGAGAACCGCTGCTATAGAGGCTGGAGCGCCAAAATGAGTGGTCTCCCAGGCTCCCTTGCAGCTGGTGGTGCCATGTGACCTAGTTCTGGCTGATTGGATGTAAGAAGCAGCTTTTTAAATATATATATATATGTGTGTGTGTGTGTGTGTGTGTGTGTGTGTA
>NW_005370552.1:1317740-1323519 GCF_000412655.1 Myotis brandtii | reverse complement strand
GAGAAAGCGATAAAAGCATCCATGATGAGAGAGAATCACTGATTGGCCGCCTCCTGCACGCCCCTCACTGGGGATCTAGGCTGCAACCCCAGGCCTGTGCCCTGACCGGGAATCAAACCAGGACTCTCCACCACTGAGCTGAGCCATGCTGGCAGGGCTGTAAGGAGAAGCTTTTGCTCAAGGGCCACCTCGGCTGGCACGCCCTTTTAGTGCTTTGTCCTTCCCGCTTCTCCATGCTCCCAGCTGCAATGCCGACTTGATGCCTGGAGGTCCAGCAGCTCCGTCCTGTGATTATCAGGACAAAAGCCACATGCGGAGAATGCTGCCTGGAGAAGAAGACAGAGGAAACCTGGTCTTCGGAGATACCCTTGGGCTGCCATACTCATCCTGAAGAGGCGTCTTCTTCGTTTCATTTTGTATTAAGCAAACAATCCCTCACTTGGTTAAGCCATGCTTGTTGGGTTTTCCATAACTTACTGAATGTGAATTTAAAGGACACATGATTTGATCCTCAGGACAACTCGATGGGAGAGAATGGACCTCTATTCTACAGAAAAGGAGATGGAGGCTCAGAGTTTTCAAATAATCAAGGTCAGGTAATTAGTTAATTGCAGAGTTAGAGCTGGAATGCAGGACTGTCCCCACCATTCCAGCCCGGTGGGGGAAACCCCGTAGGGTACGGAGTGGGACACAGATGTTTGCTATGAGGCTAATGAGTAGCTGTGAGAATTTTCCCTGCTATTGTGATTGCTGTTTTTGCCATGACCACAAACATGCTCTCTGTTTTGGGTTGAGTAGTGCCCCCCTCCCACTTCATATGTTAAAGCCCTAACCTCCAGTATCTTCGAATGTGACCTTATTTGGAAATGAGGTCTTGGTAAAGATAATCAAGTTCAAGGAGGGGGGGTCATTAGGGTGGGCCCCAATCCAATCCAGCTGGTATCCTTATAAGAAGGGGACATTTGGACACAGACACTCATAGAAGGAAGGTGATGTAAAGAGACACAGGGAGAAGAAGGCCATCTACAAGCCAAGGAGAGAGGCCTGGACACATCCTCCCTCATAGCCCTCAAAAAGAACCAAGCCTGCCGACACCTTGACCTTGGACTTCCTTCCAGCCTCCAGACTGTGAGACAATAAATTTCTGTTGTTTAAGCCACTCCGTCTGCAGCGCCTTGTTACAGCAGCCCAAGGAAACTAATCTGTCTTCCTAGGTGAATTTCTCTTGTTCTTATTGATCCTCCCTCTTGCCTTGTGTGTCAGCAATTGTAATCATGCTGTGTAACAAGCAACCCCCAGAATCTACGGCATAGAACCAAGAGCATTGATTCACAGTCGTGCATCGGCTGGTCAGCGGGTTTGGCTCTAGGCAGTGGGCTGGATTCAGGTCTGCTCCGTGTGTCTCACATCCTCACTGACCATCAGGGGCCAAGCTCAGCCACACCAGCACATTTGAAGCCTTTGCTTGCATTAGAATCTGCTAGCACCTCATTGACCAAACTTGGTTTCATGGTCCAGCACAGGTCACTGCAGGGAGGGGTGGAGGGGGCAGCAGTATACTCTGACTCACAGAGGGAGAGGGAAGGGGGTGAATAGCTACTAAACTAAACTAGTAGCTCAACTGATCTCCCTTAGAGGTGCCCTGGCCTTGGAATGAACCCAGGACTCCCCTGTGTCCCCAAGGCTAACCGTTGTCCTGGCTTTGAGCTTTGTGTCAATGAAATCTACAACGTGTGTTCCTTCGTCCCTGAAAGTTTCCGTGCTGTTGTGCAGAGTTCGCTCATTTTCGTTGCTGGCTGCTCCTCTGGTAGCCGCTGGTGGTGGCGTTTCCAAGTCAGTCAGTCAGTCAGTCGTGCGCTCTGAGCGCAGAGAGTGGCTCTCTTTTGGGAGTCCTGGGAAAGCTTCCTAGAGGTGACAAAGCTGAGCTTTGAAGGACCGGGCGTATAGCCAGTGAGAAGGGGGTTGTGTATTCCACACTGGAGAGTTCAGAGGGTGTGAAGGGACATTGGAGCCAGCCAGGGTGCTCCTGTTGGAGCTGGAGTGTGTGTGTGTGTGTGTGCGCGCGCGCGCACAAATATGTGTGAGTGTGTGAGCACAAATGTGTGTGTGTGCGAGTGTGTGTATGAGTGTGTGCGAGTGTGCGTGTGAGTGTATGAGTGTGAGTGTGTATGTGTATGCGAGTGTGAGTGTGTGAGTGTGTGTATGAGTGTGAGTGAGTGTGGGTATGAGTGTGAGTGTGTGTATATGTGTGTGCGAGTGTGTGAGTGTGTGTGTATGAGTGTGAGTGAGTGTGGGTATGAGTGTGAGTGAGAGTGTGCGAGTGTGCGTGTGTGTGTATGAGTTTGTGTGTGTGTGTGTGTGCACGCGCACAAATATGTTAGTGTGTGAGCACAAATGTGTGTGTGTGCGAGTGTGTGTATGAGTGTGTATGTGTGTGCAAGTGTGTGTGCGAGTGTGCGAGTGTGCGTGTGAGTGTGTGTATGAGTGTGAGTGTGTATGTGTATGCGAGTGTGAGTGTGTGAGTGTGTGTATGAGTGAGTGTGTGTGTGTGTGTGTGAGTGTGTGTATGAGTGTATGAGTGTGTGTATATGTGTGTGCGAGTGTGTGAGTGTGTGTATGAGTGTGAGTGAGTGTGTGCGAGAGTGCGTGTGTGTGTGTGTGTGTGTATGAGTGTGTGTGTGTGTGTGTGTGTGCACGCGCGCGCGCGCGCGCGCGCGCTGGGAGAGATGCAGGTGGACGGTGGTGTGCGGGGCGGACCGGCAGAGCTGGAGGACACAGACAAGTCTGAGCTCGCTCCTGAGAGTCCGGAAGGCCCCGGGAATCATTTTAAGCTGATATTAAATGACGAGATCAGATGAGCTTTTCTCGAAAGGTCACTTCTTACAGATGGAGTGTTTCTCCCACCGGCGCAGGGATCCAGGGGGGCACTTGGAGCGGGGCCTTCCGCGGCCCTGGGCCCCGCTCCCCTCTCGGGCCCTCATTAAGTTGCAGACCCGCCTCCGTTCCTGCAGGAAGGTCGCGGTCCGGGTCTGGAAGCTCACATGTCCCGCCTCCTGGGGACTGGCCGGGCTGAAGTTCGCCTCTCAGTGTCACAGAAGCAGAGAGGAGAGGCTAGGGACAGAGGTCTCACCTTGACAATGGTCCTCTGCATGATGAACAAACCCCAGGACGCGCCAGGAGATCTTTGGTCTCTGGGACTCGCTTCCAAGCACCCCAGGGCTGGTGGGACCCCGGGGCCGGTGGGAGCAGGCAGGGTTGTTGAAGCTGGTGATGGGCCCCAGCATGGGCCCAGCAGATCCTAATAGGATGCTAAGAATTTTGCATATGTAGGAAATTCTCCACAGTAGAAAGTTTAACAAGACATCACACCCTCAATAAAAGCAGAGCCTCCCCTTCTCCGTCTTCCTTTCAAAAAACCCATCGCGTTGGGCACATTCCGTCCCAATAACTTTAAAAGCAATATCTTTTGACCATAATGTGAGGATAACAGCAAGATTATTAGCAACTCACACAGGACGTAAAAGCAGTAATCTTGTTTTTCAACTTATTGTAGTGACTTAATGGTCCCATATTTTACCCTGAAGTGTGGAGAATGAATATTGAAAGTGTGTACCTCCGCACAAAGCTATTATTTTTAACATTCGACTTTATGGACTTTATGAAAGTGCAGAAGTGTTGGCGTTCCTAAGGCAAGCAGGGAGGCTGGACTTGATTGTTTCGGAGGATTTGGAAAAACACCACAGTCGCCTTTCATACCCAGCCGAGGGCAGCGGGGCTCCCTGAGGACAAAGAGTGGCAGAGCTCCAGGGCCACAATGGCCAGGCCTCCAAGCCTGGTGTTGGATGCACCTTCGCAAATGCCCACCAGTTCCAACAGGCTGTCCATTGGCACTGCTGCAGCTGCGGGGATGCTGAGCGCGAGGGGGCTGGGGAGATGTCCCGGGCTCTGAGGAGCCTCTGAGAGCAGTGGCCCCGCAGACACGGGTACCCAAGCACAGACAGAGCCTCTGTGGATGCCCAGAGGCTGGGGGAAGAGGTTAGGCGGAAGCTCTACAATAAAAATCAGCCAGCCCTGGTCGGTGTGGCTCAGTGGATAGTGTGTGGCCCTCGGACTGAAGGGTCCTGGGTTCAATTGTGGTCAAGGGCATGTACCTCGGTTGCAGGCTCCATCCCGGCCTCGGTGGGGGTGTGTGTGGCAGGCAACCAATGGATGTCTCTCTCTCACATGGATGTTTCTCTCTCTCTGTCTCTCCCTCTCCCTTCCACTCTCTCTAAAAACCAATGGGAAAATATCCTCAGGTGAGGATGAACCAACAAAAACCAAAACCAAGAATAAAACAAAACAAAAAGTTGCAGCCAGCCAAGGCCCCAAGGATGGCTGCCCTGGCTCTGTGGGCTCCATCGCTGGGCGGAGGTTTCTAGAAGCCACCGCCAGGGCCTTCCCAGAGGGAGGCCGTCTCAGGAGTGAGGAGTGACAGGCCTTTTTATTGAGACTCACAGACACTGGTGGGTGGGTGAGGGGGGAAGGGGGTGGCTCTGCTGGCAGGGCCATAGTGGGCGGGGCATCAAGGTCACCCTGGTCGGCAGCTGCCTCTCCCACAGTCCAGGGGGGCATGGGGGGAGAACCCGGAGGTGCTAGGGCGGATGTGAGGGCAGGCCCAGTGCAGGGGGCCTGGGAGCAGAGGAGCCGAGAGGCTGGCAGCTCCTGGGGCTCATAAAGACTTTGGACTCCTCGGCCCCGTTTCCTCCGCGCCTGCTCTCAGGGACGCCATCCCTCAGTGGTTCCCACGGGAAGGCGCTCACTGCTCCAGTCTTCAGATTGCTCACCTCCCTTCCTCAGGCGCCAGCCTGCGTGCGAGCCCATCGCCCCGGTCACCCTGTAGCTCAGAGCCCTCCCGTGGCTCCCTACAGCCCTCAGATCAAAGCTCAGGTCCCTGCTCTGACTGACAGGGCCTCCTTATCTCCTTGGCCTCACGTCTGCAACCCAGGTCCCTTCCGGGGGAGACCCTCCGAGCACCCCCTGCTCCTGCTGCCCGCGCTCCCCCTCTGCGGCCATTCCCACCCTCCGCAGTGCAGCACAGCACAGCCCATGGTTTCTGTTTAGTGTCTGTCTGCCCTCGTTCAACGACAAGGTCTAAGCAGGCAGGGACTTTTCACCTGCTCAACTCACTGCTCCCTCCCCAGAGCTCAGAAGAGAGCCCGGCACATGGAGGCACATGGTGGATACTTGTTGACTGAGTGAATGAATGAATGAACACACTCAGTCTGGCACCTTTGGCCCCTTGGTCTTCAATGGCGCCCCTTCCCATAGGTTCAAATCTACCTTGTTCCTGAGCGGGTCTTCCCCTGCCTTCCCTCTCCTGTCTCTGCCGGACCCCTCTGTGTTCTTTGTCCCCATATTGTGACCTCCAGTGCGCTCTTGACCTGCTTCCTACAGTCCCCGACAGCCATGTGCCCAGTCACATCCTCACTTCATCTCCTTGGCTGCTGCTGTCCAAGCTCCCGTGTGTGCCCTCCCCAGGTCCCTGTGTCCCCCCTGCTATGGCTCAGCCCTCCTACAGGCCAGAGAGTGTCCTCTGCCTCCTGCTCTGGTCTCGGGGTGCTCTCTCCCTTCAGAGGTCCTCCATCAATCTCCTCAATCCAAAATCAATGAGGAAAAGCCCAACAGCGAAGTGCATGGATTAGTTAAAGGAAAAAAAGCAATAAAAAGGAGAAGAGGAATGAAGAAAAGTCCAGCTTCTCAGCTCCTTTCCAGGTCAGCTTCTCGCTCTTCCTTCCTC
>NW_005370552.1:1314474-1317534 GCF_000412655.1 Myotis brandtii | reverse complement strand
CTCCTCCTCCTCCTCCTCCTCCTTCTCCTTCCAGAGTGCACACGCGGTTACACAGGGCTTCCCTGCAGCCAAACTGGATCCAATTACCCACATTCATGAGGGTCTGGCTGAGGCAACAGAAACCAGTCGAGGTGTTTACACATCGGGAATCTCATCCAGGAAACTGGCTCCCAGGAACCTGCTCGCTGTGGTCAGCCAACAGGAGCTGGGCCCACAGAGAAGATGGAGGAGAAGCAACTGATGCTGGAGATGCTGCCCCAGGCAAAGAGAGGGGGAAGAGATACCCTGGTCTCGCCCTGTGCTTGCCCTCCCAGCTCCCACCTGTACCTCAGTTGGCTGAACTTAGAGGCCAGTTGCAGAGCAGCCTGGGAGATGTAGTTCCCCGCTATACTGAGCAGAGCAGGCGAAGGGCAGGGGATGGACCTGAGAGGAGACAAATACTAGACACAGTCTCTGGCCAGGAAGCCTTGTGCAGCTCTCCTCTCCCCACTGAGTAAACTCCAAGCTCCTCAGTCTTTGCTCTGGGTCCTCGCTGTCCACTGCGCTGGCCTTAGCTGCCGTTGCCCTTGAATGTGGGTGATGTGGGGACCCCTGCTGCCAGGGTCTTCCACCTCTGTCCCCTTCTCTACTCAGTGTCGTCTGCCCAGAAGTCTTTCCCTTCCGGCAGTGCCCAGGTCAGCTGCCTCCTCCTCCAAGAAGCCTTCTCGCCCTTCCCTTCCAGCCTCAAACACACAAATAAATGTTCTGTTTTCCTTCCCCAGCACTTCCTGCGTTTGTGCCTGGCCTCGTTTCTTCCTGTATCATAGTTATTAATGGGCTTGTCTCAGCACCCCCATTACACTGCAGGCGTCCTTAAAGTCTCGTTCAAAATGAAGCCTCCCAAGGCCCCCCCGCCCATGCACAGCACCCTGCACCCAGGAAGGGCGCACTGCCTTTTAGTTTAATGAATGAACAAATACATAGCAGGCGACACCAGCAGGTAGCAGTGCCTCCTCAATGCAGGTGAATTAATTTGGACTTTTCAGCAACGCACGCCTTGGGGGAGGGGCTGTGACAAGGCCAGGGAGAAGCGAGCTGGGGAGTCGTTCAGGGCGGGGAGCAGATGTCCACATTTGCCTTGTTATTACTTCAGCTATTGTTCCAGGCTTTTTCTCTTAGAGAGAAAAGAATCCGCCCATGTTTTCATGTTGTTCTCATTGAAATACACCCACAGGCTTTGAAACGAACCCGCTGGTGAAGTGCGAGGAGGGGGAGGGCGGCGGTTTGTTTCTTCGCCGGATTCTGTGCTGCGGCTCCCAGGGATGGGCTCTCCTGCCCAGCGGGAGCACGTGGTGGGGGCACCGCCTTGGGTGAACCCAGGGGTGTGTGTGTGTGCGTGTGCGTGTGTGTGTGTGTGTGTGTGGAGGGGGAGGCCTGGGCACTGAAGCATGGAAAATGTCTGTAAATTCATGTTTGTAGGAAGCATTGTTCAAGGGCTTACCTTTTCCGGGCCGTCAGGGGGTTGCAGGCAGAGAGAAGAGATGCCCTTCGAAGCTGGGCGCAGGGAAAGGTGACTTGGGCGTGGGGACCCCTATTAGCCTATTTATTCATGAATTCATTTGTTCATTCATACCTTTAATGAGTGGGAATGGAGGATCCACCAGAATGATCAGATTTTGGAGCTGGAACCAGTTTAAACCCCGTATTTGGAAAATGAAGGCGCACAGCCGGTTCCCAGCAGTGTAAGATTTGAACTGCGGCTCCTGCTTTCCAGTCCTGTGCTGCTGGGGTTTGTGGGGGCTTCCCTGCCTTCAGAGGTGTTCCAGGCCCGGCACACTTTGCATCAGGTTGGGGGGTCTTTCCAGCAGGTGTAGAAATGACCCTCTCTGAGCAGAACTGGTCAGACCCCTCGCACTTGAACCTGCTCGATCCCTGACCGGCAACTCACAGACCGAGTCCCACACTCTGTGTTTATAGAGCTGCGTCAGCCTGGGGTGTGGACAGGAGTGACCTGCGCTGTCTAAACAAACCCGGAGCTCCTGGCAGCCTGCCTGCCGGGTGCGTGTTCTGTCCTCCGCGGCGGGGCCCAGGGGGACTCCTGGCTTCGCTCCCTCTCCCTCTGAGAGCTCAGTGGCTGAATGCAGGTCTTTCTCCTTTGGTTCCCCAGAGTGAGGCTCCCCCAAGCTGTTTCTTCCTCTCCTCCTCCTCCTCCTCCTCCTCCTCCTCCTCCTCCGCCTCCTCCTCCTCCCCCTCCTCCTCCTTTTTTAAAAATATGTTTGTATTGATTTAAGGGGAAGGGAGAGGGAGAGAGAGATAGAACCATCCATGGTGAGAGAGAATCATGGATCGGCTGCCTCCTGCAGGACCCACACTGGGGATTAAGCCCACAGCCCGGGCATGTGCCCTGACCGGGAATTGAACCCGGGACCCTTCAGTCCGCAGGCCGACGCCTATCCACTGAGCCATAGTGACCAGGGTGGCAAGAGAACCCGAGTGGATTTGACCTTCGAGGAGCCACAGGGACAGGCCCACTTTAGTCAAACGAAGGCCTGGTTGCTTCCCCTCCTGGATGCGTGTTTGAGAAATTTGGCTGCAGTCTGCCCTTTCAAACAGCTTTCCGAATAGCGCAGGAATGACGCTATTTTTAGGTCACACGCCCCGCAGAAGTTGACATTGCAGGCTCGCCTCTGGGTGACAGCGTCCCAGAGGAAACTGATTTCCCCCTTCCCGCCTGCATCTGCACCTCCCATCCTCGCGGTGTGGTGCTCAGCGCACTCCTGGCAGATGTCACCTGAAGGCCGCCCTTCGGAGACTGTCCCTACAAATAAAAGCAGGTCGTTAGGCTAGAAGCGTCTTTGTTCCCTTAACTACGGCGGTTTCTCCCTCCGCACAGCGCGCTCTATATAAAGCCATAACCATTCAGAGTCGCACGTAGACTATATAAAGGCGCTGCCTAGAGATGAAAGATGTTTTTAACCCCTTCCTCTCGGGCGTCGGTGGCAGCAGCCACAGCCCAGTTCCCAGCGTTCCAAGTTGTGCTGGGGGACTGGGGAGAGAGGAGGGGGAGGTGTGAGTGAAACA
>NW_005370552.1:1309193-1314455 GCF_000412655.1 Myotis brandtii | reverse complement strand
CTCTCCTCCCCTGCCTGCCTCAGACCAGAGCTGCTGGGACTCTACCCGGGCTGAGGTGACAGGACAGAAGGCAGCTCCGAGGGAGGGCACTGGGCAGGACTTGGGCTTTCACCTATTGATTTCAGGCTCCGGTCCCGGCGCCCCACTTCCTGGAGGGGTGCCCAGGCGCTGGACCGCAGGGCCAGGGTGGCAGTGCTTCTGGAGGACCAATGGTATTGGATTCTGAGTGACCGTCAATGTGGCTTTTATAGTAAAACAAGCACAGGGCAGTGTGAGAGGTCTCAATGTCACAGCTGAACGCGGCCAAAGACATGCCCAGCCCGTGTGCTCAGTGATTAGGGCATCAGCCCAGGGAACAAGGGGTTGTGGGTTTGATTCCCGATCAAGGGCATGTGGGAGGCAACCGATTGATGTGTTCCTCTCACATTGATGTTTCTCTCCCTCTCTCTCTCTCTCCCCCCTTTCCCTCCCTCCCTTCCACTCTCTCTAAAAATCAGTGGGAAAAATATTTTCGGGTGAGGATTAACAAACAGGAAAAGGTACCCACGAAGTCTTGAAACCTTTTCAATGGCATTTTGAAGGACAAGGAGAGGTGTCTATATAAACCGATCCATTGCTACATGACAAATTATCTCAAAATTTGGTGGCTTCCAACAACCTGTTTATTATCTCAGAGTTCTTGTGGGTCTCTTGGGAGGGCTTTAGTCCGGTGTTGGCTGGGGCTGCCATCAGCCTAAGGTTCAACCCAGGCTGGAGGGGCCGCACGGCTGTGGGCAGGAGGCCTCAGCCCTCACACATGGGGCTCCTTGGAAGCTGGCTGGCCCCCCTCCTAAGGGGAAGAGTGTCAAAGAGCTTGTGGGCGTATCTTTCACAGCATCACAGTGTGCCATGCGGGGCGGAGGCTCCACCAGCTGTTTCCTGCCCACCCCCTTCTCACCTGGCCAGCTGGTGACCCCTGACCCTGACCCCTCTCCTCTCTCATTGTGCATGGTCACGTGACCCATGAGAGCGGATTCCAGAAGCAGCGTGGCTTAGCTCAGGATGGCCACAAAGGTCACGCAGAACTGGGCAGAGCAGGGCGCTTCGGGCTGTGGGCGGTGGCCTGGGGTGCGGGGCCTGAGGCGCTGGTATAGCTGCACCTCAGATGGCTAACAGCCCAGGGTACATTGTGGCTGTATTTTTTAAAATATATTTTTATTGATGTCAGAGAGGGAGGGAGAGGGAGAGAGAAACATCCATGATGAGAGAGAATCATGGATCGGCTGCCTCCTGCATGCCTCCCACTGAGGATGGAGCCTGCAATGCGGGCCTGTGCCCTGACTGGAATCAAACCGTGACCTCCTGGCTCATGGGTCAATGCTCAACCCCTGAGCCACGTGGCCGGGCGTGACTGTTTTTGTGCACATCTGGGCGTCCTCCGTGCTCTCAGCACCCATGGCTGTCTCATAGGACAAAGGCTGGTAGACTGTGTGGTGGTGACACTCTGGCCTCACCAGGGGCTGGGCTCAGACTGAATGGCTTCTATGGCCAACGGCCCCCACGGGGATGTCAGCTCAGAGTTGGGGCGCGTGAGTCCCAGTGGTTCCCATGAGCAGGCAGGCCTGGTCCCATAAGGAAGAAGCTGATGTCAGTCTCATTTTACAGAGGAGGAAACCAAGGCTCAGAGAGGTTGAGCAACTCGCCCGAAGTCACACAGCTAGTAAGTAGCAGAGCCAGGCCTTGAAGCCCAGCCGCGTCCCTTGCCCTGAACCATTTCTACACTGTGTTTAGCATGTCACTTAGGGCAGGGCTTCTTCAATTTGTCACCAAAGGGTTCTAACTGCTTCCTGCGGGTCTCAAGTTAAAGCTCAAAGCAGCACCTCGGCGAGCTGGGCACATGAGTTGTACACATGATGCCTATATAATTTTATTAAGCCACATCACTCCAATAAATTCAATAAAAAATAAATTTAAAAAAGAATACGTGTGGTTTTGGAGTAGGGCAGTGATGCTGTGGGCATACATGCTGAGCGTTTCCCATGGTTAAGTCATGGAATCATCTCAACTGTCTTGTGGGAAAGTAGTATTAGTCCCATTATATAGATGAGAACAGTGAGGCTCAGAGAGCTAAGACCTTTGCTCAAGATTGCACAAGAAGCTTGGTTGTTGGGGCACCATCTGTGTTTTCATCAACAACAGGCTGCTTCTGCTTGGAAATAAAGCAGCTAGGTCAAGGTCCTGGCCTTGCTTCTGACGAATTACATCACCTTTGGCAAGCCAACCCTCTGGGGGGCGAGTTTTCTTTGTGAAATGGCCTATGTCACGGTGGCCCCCTCTCCTGTGGCAACAGGAATGGAGCGTGTGTCCCTGGCCTGGCCAATCAGAGTGTCCCAGGCCCCTGACCACAGTGATTAGGTAAGGAACAGGCATGCGATTCCAGCCAGGCCAATTGAAACTGCCTCAGGGAGGCCCCTCTCCCTTCCTACCGAGGCGGGCAGCTGAGCCAGGAGGCTGCAGATGTGGTGCTGCGGGACTGAGAGCCTACAGCCAGGCTGAGCTAAGCCAGGAAGGGAGGCAGAGCTCTGGGTCCCCTGGATCCAGCCATGCCTGAAGGCATTCCTCTCCCCTCACTCCCCAGTTCCAAGAGGCAGGAAATTCCCGTTCTCAGCAGCTAATCTGACTTGGGCTTGTGTTGCTTGCGGTGCAGCGGGCAAACCTGGGAGTTGTTTCTAGCATCTTGGAGCCCTGGAGGTGCCCCGCTGGCTCCCGCTGCAGGTCACGGCAGACGGCTTGCTTGCAGGCCAGTGGCTTCCTCCGTCTCCGGCCTGAGGAGTTCCTGCCTTTAGGTCCATGCTTGGCCCGCATGTATGTGTGCGCATGTGCATGTGCACCCACATGCACATGCAGGGTGGGGAGGGGGAGGTAGTTGTAAAATGTCAAAGAATTCATGGCTCGGGAGTGACCGTCCTCCAATGGGGGACGGAGATGGGTGGATACACACTCCAGCTCCCTGTCCCTCGAGAGGACAATCTAGTGGCGTCTTCTACACAGTCGCTGTGAGGGTCCCCAGCAACACTGAGTCCCAGTCATCCACAGGGGGACCTGCTCCGTGAAGAGCCTTCTTTGGCTCTCGTCCCTGCCCTGTCTCCTTCCCCGCGCTCTCACCTCTGACTCCTGGGCTCACCTCTCAGATAAACCACCTGCACGCACAGCCTTATTTCAGGGTCTGCTTTTGGGGAAGAGAGATCTAAACCTTGTCCATCAATATATGGGGTTTGATTTTCTGGAGTGGACAGATCTTAATTGGAAAGTCTGAAACTGCAGGGTTCCCAGCCTTAGCGATTTTGTGAATCAAACATTCCCCACACTGGACGCGTGAGGGCTGCGTAAAGACTGGGCAAGGGGGGCCCAGACCACAGGACAGGGCTGACAGCTGTCCAAGACGCCAGGAAGCTGATGGGACAGAGGAGGTTCGAGCATTGGGGCCATTTGGGGGCCTCAATTTGGAACTTTGAGGGGTCCCTGAATTCCCCTGGAGCCCAGGGTCCAGAAGTGTCTGGAAGGACAGGAGCCGGGAGCACCCAGATCACTGAGCGATGGGCCTGGTCTCCAGCCCTTGGTTTTGTTTGCCTTTCCCTCTGCCTTTGTTCTCTCGCCCGTTTATTTTACGTGTAAACGCGTCTCTACCTCCACTGAACGGGGGGAGAGTTGGCCATGGCTTGGATCCCACCTCTTCCCCCGTGAGGTCCTGGCCCCTTAGCTCCGCGAGTCTTCCCTGGGCCCCAGGAAGAAGGTGCTTCTGTGGCTGCGGGAATATTGGGCTGCTGCGGCTCTGCCTCGTCCGCTTTCTCTCCTCCTTCCCAGGGGCCTCTGCTCCCTCGCTGTCCTCCCCGTCACTTCTGCAGGGCTCGGCATATGGGAAATGAGGCCTAAGCGCGTGCTGCTATCACCAGTCCTAATCCTTGTGAACCCGAGGACTAAGCAGGGCTCACATTTTGTTATTATTATGTTAAAGAAGCGCCTAGCAGCCATTTCTGCATAGGGGCCACTCATGCAAATTGCACTTAACCCGAGAAGCCAATCTAAGGACTTGGGTTTCAGCCTCCAAAGAAAAAATATAATAAAATTTAGTGAGAAAAATCCCCAGTGGTGCTCGCTTTGTGTGGTTTTCTCATTCTCTGAGGCTCTGCCTAAAGGTTTTCCCCAAAGTGGGGATGGAGGAAAGCAGTGGTGTGTCCTTAACCTACTCCTTTGGTCCCGATGCAAATGGCCACTGCGGAAGTAAGCCCTGTAATTAGAGACACAGAGAGGTTATGCAATTTGTGCAAGATCACACAGCTAGGAAGTGACTGAGGCAAGGTTTGACCTCAGGCAGCCTCATTCTAGCTTCCCGGCTCCCCTGGCCTCTGTTTTTGTACTTCTCACTTCCAGGTCTTCAAACACCCTTCCCCCACCCCGGGCAGCCCGAGGGCTTCTCAAAGACAAGCGAATGGTGGGGGACAGGTCACTCAGCCTGGTGGCTCTCAGGCTGCCCACGCCCCCCCCTGCTCTGCGGCGGAGGGGACCTTTGTTTTGGAAATGCGGCCCTGAGCCTCCTGCAGGCTCTGGGTGGGCTAGGTGAGGGTGGGGGCGGGGTCTGGAAGCCAAGTTGTTCCTCCGGTTGGGCTGCCTGGCCTGGCGGGGGGCCTGGCCCTATTAGAATACCTTCATCCTGACTCCCACCGGAAGTTCCTCGTTCCTGCATAATTACATTAAGCTTTTATGATGGGGATCTGGGCTGCTAGCTGCATTATTTTGCTGGGGCGACTGCATTCCTCGGATCTGGGTTTACCTCTCTCTCTCTCTCTCTCTCTCTCTCTCTCCCCTGGAATGCGGGTCGTGGACAAGTCCTCCTGCCAAGCCCAAGCTGTGGGGTCCCCTGGCAGCACTCTGGGGGCAGGTGAGGAGCCAGAAGTCCACCCGAAGTTTCCCGAATCCCGGGGTCAGGAAACCTGTCCTGCCTGCAGGGTAGAAGGTGGAAGCCTGGGTCTGAAAATGGCCTGAGCCTTCGCCAGCTGACATCTGCTTGCTGGGGCCTCGTGGGGGGTCACTGGCTTCTTAGCCTGAACACCCATCCAGGGGCCCCCTGCACTTTGCTTTCCAGATATTGACTAAGCTGGTTGTCTGTTTCACACACGTAACTGGTGTGTGTGTGTGTGTGTGTGTGTGTGTATGTGTGTTGTAAGCAACCAGCGCATAAAAGGAGGACCCAGTCTCACACCAATCTCATAGTGGATTACTTAA
>NW_005370552.1:1304127-1309159 GCF_000412655.1 Myotis brandtii | reverse complement strand
CACAATAACCACAACATATGAAAAGATGCTTACACGCTCACTTATAACCAAATGAGGGTATTGGGAGGTTTGAGCTCTATGGCCCTTCCAAGGAGGACAGCAGTATCAGGGAGGAGGTGAATTAAAAATATATGTATATTATTGATTTCAGAGAGGAAGGGAGAGGGAGACAGAGGTAGAAACATCAATGATGAGAGAGAATCATGGATCGGCTGCCTCCTGCATGCCCCTCACCGGGAATCTAGGCCGCAACTGGGGCATGTGCCGTGACCGGGAATCGAACCGTGACCTCCTGGTTCATAGGTTGACGCTCAACCACTGAGCTATGCTGGCTGGGCTAGTTTGAAGTTTTTAAAGCACATACTTACTTTTTGAATTCAAACCTTACATGTTTTACAAAATTTAAAAATCAATGCATCCCTCTCGTAAAAGGCTAAGGATATAGGGAAAGTAATTATAATTGTTATTTTTATTGACTCTGTGACTGTATGTGCCTGACCCTGCTCTGAGATCGTGATACGGCTCATCTCAGTGACTCTTCCCAGCAACACACTGAGAGACGGACTGTACTGCACTGGCCCCTTTTATAGATGAGGAAACTGAGCATTGAGAGACTGGATAGCTTCCCCGAAATCACACAGCTAGTCCAGGGGCGCTGGGATCCGGAGGCAAATCTAAGTCCCCCTCACCCCATTTTACCTAGAGATGATGACTGTGCCGGTCTTAGATAGTCCCTGTGCTGTGTTGTGTGCGAGTGCGCATGTGTGCACGTAGGAAGGCCTTCAAATTGCAAATATGTGCTGGAATAAAGTGCCCTGACAATGTCCCCCTTCATCCTTTTCCCTCTTCCTTGCTTTGGCCCTGATTTGGGAGTTTTTGACCACTTTTGGGGGGCTTCCCAGGACAGAGCTGGAGAGTCTCCTCTGCCCGGGTCATGAAACCAAAGACTCTAGTGAAAGAGAAGGCCTCTGCGTGCCTGTGTTTTCCTGCTGAAGCAGGGGAAACCAGGAGGACTGCCTGGTGGAGGCATCCTTGGAAAGAGATGCTCCTCAGAGGTGACGCTTATTCTGCACCTGGGGACTCACTGGGTGATGTGGCAAGAGCCTCTGCTCCAGCTTCCCAAACGCCTGCAGGAGCTGGGCCTGCGCCTGCTTCGGCGGAGTCAAATCCTGTAGCGGATTTTTAGAAAGTGCTGTGGACAGTGTAATAGAGAAAATGTTCCGGATACAGGAGCCAGCTTCGGGGAGGGCTGGCCAGCAGTCAGCGCTCAGCAGAGCGATGGTCCAAGAAGTGCAGAGCAACCCAGCAAGCCCTTGTCCTCACCCCACCGCACCCGACCCCACCTTCCCCAGCTGCACACGCCTCATTGTTCAGGGACAAAGGCGGTTCTGATTTGTGGAAAAGGAGGAAACAGAAACTCAGTCGAATTCATCTTGCTTGTAAGTGAGCGGTTGGCGCTGGCCCCTGAGTCGGGGAGTCACAGGCGGGTGGCAGCGGAGGACCTGGGGACGGCCTGGTGGGAAGGGAGGGGTGGGGGCGGGCAGCAGGGTGCGAGCAGTGGGTGATTTATGGCGCCAATAAGCACAGCGGCTCCGTCTTTGCAGTTTCCCCTCAAGTTATGTCTGAGCTCAGGCCCCTTGGAGCATCCCCCGTGTGTGCTGTGGTGGCGGCCATGGCCCGCTTGGGCTCAGGAACGTGGCTCCTCTGCGCCCTGCTGATGAGCACCCCTCCCCGCTGGGGGCCCAGGGAGAGCCCCCCAGCCCTGTCTCCAAGCTGAGGGGCAGTGGGAAGGTGTGCCATTAAACCTGGACAGTCCCTGGCTGGTGTGGCTCAGTGGATAGAGCGTTGGCCTGCGGACCAAAGGGTCCTGGGTTCGGTTCTGGTCAAGAGCACCGGTTGCAGGCTCCTCCCTGGCGCGGGCCCTGGCCGGGTGCGTGTAGGAGGCAACCAATCGATGTGTCTCTCTCACATCGATGTTTCTCTCTGTCTCTCCCCCTTTCTTCCAGTCTCCCTAACTCTGTCTCTCCCTCTTTCTTCCAGTCTCCCTAAAAATCCATGGAAAAATATCCTCGGGTGAGGATTAAAAAAAAACCCCAAAACAACACACACACACACACACACACACACACACACACACACACAAAACACAAAACACAAAATAAATAAACAAGACCTGGATGGGCCCGGGGACGAATTGATGAGCAGGGGTCTGGCTTCCTCTGGGACGGAGCCTGGCCTGTGTAGACTCAGGGCCTTTGGAAGGTGGGCCAGTGACTAGCATTCCCCCCAGCCGGCTCCCAGCAGCTGGAGCCCGGCCCCCGCCCGGCTGCTGGCCGCCCTGCACGGCTATTCCCCCGCCGCGTGGGCCGCTCACCCTCCCTGTGGGCCCAGCCACGTCCCCTGTGTGTGGAGGTGGGGGTTGCAGGAGGGACTACTGACCGGGTGTCTCCTTGCTCCCGTTCCCCCCCTGCTCTCGGCGCCTCGGGTCCACATGGAATGGAACCCTGGCAAGACGGCCTGGGCGGGGGTTGAGGGACTCCGCTACAGGTCCTTCTTGGGAGGGCCTGGCTGAGAGCAAGTTGCCAGACACCCTGCAGTTTAGTCTATTCCTCCCTGGAGAGTTATGAGTTCTCTTCCAAGACTTCTGGAATGTTCCTAAGCAGGGCTAGAGTGAGAAAGGAAACACAGCCTGGCTCCCCTCCCTTCCTCCCTCCCTCCCTGCACACTCCCCATGCACCAGGATTGATTTCCTATCAGAGCTCAGTCATTTCCAAATGGTCAGCGGCCTCCAGACTGCTGGGGTCGGGGCGAGGGCCATGGACGAGGCCACCGCCTTCCAGGTGTTGGCTCGGAGGGACCACCAACCACACAGGCCCAGGCAGATTTCTTTTTCGTGTGTGACCGGGAGGGTTTCAGGCCCCTTTGGCATGAAGATCTCCCTGGCGTTGAGGGAAGCAGCCCTGTGGGGTGTGACAGACGGAGGCAGCTGGCACTGCTGAGGCCGCACTGCACAGAGCCACCTGGAGGTCTACCAGCAGGCCGGCCGCAGGCTGGTCCACCGCACTGAGCTTGGGCGCAGATAGAACTGGGTTCAAATGCTGGCTCCACGATGGGAATAGAGTGAGTTCTTCCCTTTCCCTGAGCCCTAGTCTCCTGGTGTGTAAACTGGGGACAAGAACAGATTCCTTCCGGAGTTACTGAGAGAGTTCAACCAGATAAGACTGGTAAGAGCTGGCGTGTCTCCTTGTCCTCTTTCCTCGGGGCCCACCATCTTTCTTTGGATACTGGGTATTCCCAGGCACCCACAGGGGCCCTGACAGTTTATCTGATAAACCCATTCCTACCTGCGACTGGGCCTGAAGCTTAGCATTTTATAACCCATCTCAGCCTTGTGGGATGAGTGTATTCATTAAAAAAATATATTTTTTTAAAATTGATTTCAGAGAGGAAGGGAGAGGGAGAGAGAGAGAAACATCAATGATGAGAAAGAAACATGGATCAGCTGCCTCCTGCATGCCCCACACTGGGGATCAAGCCTGAAATCTGGGCATGTGCCCTGACCGGGAATAGAACTGTAACTTTCCAGTTCCTAGGTCGCTGCTCAACCACTGAGCCGCGCTGGCTGGGCATGAATTTATTCATTTAGTAAACATTTATTGAGGTACTACCTAGCCTCTACTATACTGGACAGGCACATTTGTTATCTAGCTCCATTTGTACCAGCACTATGAGGAAGAGATTAGTATCATCCCCATTTTACAGACAAAGAAACAGGTTCTGAGGAGTTGAATTACCTGTCAAGGGTTCCATAGCATGTCCAGGTTTAACTGGCTCAGGCACTGGGATAGGCCCTGGGGCTGTAAAGTGCAGGCAAACACATCTCAATTGCAAGGAGTGCCCTGTCTAGGGGTGGAGACAGGCAAAGACATCAGATCACCAGCAAGTAGTCATGGCAGTAGGCACAGGGTATTGTGGGCACAGAGTAGGGACACCTGGGGACATTTGGGAGAATAGAGTTGGGTGCATTAACCCATGTTGGTGCTTCCCTGTGCGGATCTGAAGCCACACAGAACAGCATAAAGTTTATTCTCCCACCTTCTGAGGGCCCAGCCCACCTGCCCAGAATCAGCCCATCCCAGCCAGAGAGAACAGCCTGTTTAAAATGTCAAATTAGCCCGGCTGGCATGGCTCAGTGGTTGAGTATCGACCAATGAATCAGGAGGTCCTGGTTCGATTCCTGGTCAGGGCACATGCCTGGGTTGTGGGCTCGATCCCCAGTTGGGGGCATGCAGGAGGCAGCTGATCCATGATTCTCTCTCATCATTGATGCTTCTCTCTCTCTCTCTCTCCCTCTCCCTTCCTCTCTGAAATTAACAAACATATATTTAAGAAAGTCAAATTACATCCAGGGCCCACATTGGAATCAAGAGATGTTCCCCCTTATGTATCCTTCCAGAGACAGTCAAGGCATAGAGAAAGATATATGTATATGATTGCATGTAAATATACCCTTTTCAAAACTGCCAATGATAGCGCAGGAGAAGCAAACATGATGTATGTATAAGAGCAAGTCACCCTCCTGGCTGTTTCCCTTCCTGAAGGCCACCCCTGCTGCCAGCTTCTTATACAAGGTTGAACATATACATCCTTTGCAAAAAGACAAACGATGGCATCTTATTAACACGATAAAGTTCGGTGCACCCTGTTTTTTCACTTAATGCTGTCTCACAGAGCATGCTGCATCATACCTGTAGCTCTGTTGCGTTCTTCTTTTTTAAATTAAAAAAAAATCTTTATTGTTGAGATGAATACAGATATCCCTCTTTTTTCTCTCCATTGCCTCCTCTACCCAGTTCCCGCACCACCCCAGGCCTTCGCCACCCTGTTGTCTACCAGTGTACCGGTTAATAATGCGAATTTTGTAAACAAAGAAAACACGATAATTTCAAGAGAAACATCAAAAGTGCTTTATTCAAAGTAATGTCCATCGCTAGCTCCACATTTCCCCATCTTTCAGGTAATTTGTGGATAC
>NW_005370552.1:1299996-1303574 GCF_000412655.1 Myotis brandtii | reverse complement strand
TGCTGTTGCTGGTGCAGGTTCTTGGGCCTTTTATTGATAGGTTTGGGCTCCCTGACCCAGGTGCAGCTTGTTGAGGTTTTACCCTGAGCAAGGACAGGCCATTCATATGCAACAACTGATTCCCACAGCTTGGGTGGGGTTATAAATTGGATGAGGCGGGATCTCAGGGAATCACCAGGGCGGAGCAAACAGAAATGGCTGCCAGTCAGCCCTGCGACCAACAGGGAGATCCCAGCTCGGGAACAATGATCCCTGTGAGCACCTCGGTGGGGGAGAAAGCCGCCCCCGAGTTCCTGCCCCGATGCCAGACCGTCCAGTTCCTCCTGGTATGTGTCTGGGTCCCCAGAGCCTCTCCCTGCACTGGAGCTCAGAGGAAGTGGGACCTTGTACGTTCAGGTCCTGGTGCCGGCCCCTTAAGAGGAGCAGCTGGGTCCCCAGCCGCCTCTGTGTCCCTCAGCCCCAGTCCCGCTGGTTTTTACAGCCTGTCGTGTGGGGACTTCTTTTCCCAGCTCTGGGACCCTGGGCTGGGCGTCTGGTGTGGGGCTGGGACCCCTTGCTCCTCCGGGCGGCCTCCACAGAGACAACCTCCCTCCCGATGAAAAAGGCAGCCCACGTGGGTGCCGGCCCAGCCCGTTCCGCGCCTCAGCACCTCCTGCCAGCCCCGGTGCTTTCTTCTGTGCTTCTCTAGTCGTCGGACTTCACTCAGCCAGCTTTCCGGCGGTTCTGGATGATGGTGGTTCTGTATTTTAGTTGTAATTGTGATGTGGTTGTGGGAGGCGGCGAGTACAGGCGTTTGCCTATGCTGCCATCTTGGTCTCTCTCTCTGTTGTATTCTTTTTAATGGCCGAATAACATTCTATTATGAGGATGTGCCAGACTTTATTTAACCAGTCTCCTATGAATGGGTATTTATTCAGGTTGCTTCTGGTCATTTATAGCTACAAATAACCTAGCTCTGAGTATCCCTTACATAAGTTTTTACTCACATGTGGTATATCTGTATACCTTTGCTGGAGAAAAGGGTATGCATTTTAACATGAAACACCAGTAAGGCATGCGGAACTACGCAAAATCTAGGCCTGAAATCTCATCCAAAGAACGAAATCACGAAGGGTAGAATTTTGACCATCAGCAAGGGACACCGTTTCCCTGGGAAGAGTGTGTCTGCTTATCCTGAGAGTGGCCCTCCCCTCTCCCCAGCTCTGAAGCCCCAGTGCCAGCGAGCAGAGGCGGCTGGGGCGCCCTGGCTCCCGAACCCCTGAGGGGAGGGGCGCAGTGGCGTTCTCTGTGCGCAGCAGTTCCCTTTCTAATCAGTTTTCCCACCGCATCATCGGCGGCCAAGACAGACTTTCATAACTTGCTATCTTTACAATATGTCGTTCAAATTTAAAACATGCTAAAAGGGAGAAAATATTTATAGAATTTTTCTCTGGAAGGAAAAACCCCCCTGCTTTTAAGCCTAGCCAATGACATTTCTGGAAACCACAGAGGGAAAACAGCAACAACGCGCAGAAGATAAAATGGACTAATTACACAACAGATCTCTAATTTAAGAAACTAGCTGCATTCTTTTGCCCCCCCCCCCCCCTTAAAGATGACAGGGAATAAAAATACTGGGTTACCAGCTTATTAAAACAATAATGTAACGACTCCTGACCTCCCCCTCTGCAAGCGGACGTGGGTCCGTGCATGTGTACGCACAGCGGCGGGCCTGCTGGCCCAGCTGGGCCTGTGCACGGGGTTCCCTTTGGTGGGGTTTCTTGGCCTGAGGACCAGTTTCCCATGGGAAGGAACGGGGAGCCGCTGCCGGGGTTATTTAAATCTTGGATCATCCTCCCTTTTCCAAAGCTGGGAGTGTCTCCATGGCCACAGCTGTTGTGGACACTGAGCCCAGTGGCGTGACTTTGGAGCTGCCGAGGTGGGCCTGGCTAGCCTGTCCTTTGCTCTGTCCTCAGTCCTGCCTCAGGGTGGTCAGCAGAGGCTGGAGAGCCCCCTCCCCTCGTTTCTGCACATCCGGGCCTGACGGAGGGGATCTTTCTCGGCCAGAGCTGCCAGGAGCCGGAGAGTGACGCCAGCCAAAACCTCGGCGTGAACTTCGTTTCTGTTTGGATTTTTATGGAAACGGTTCCTCCCAGACATGCATCCTGTGGGAGCGCTCCGTCCCCTGCCCTTGTTGTTCTGTATGAATGGATGATGTGGACTGGTTCACGGGTTTGCAGCGAATGCGGGCCACCGGGCGCTTTTAATGAAACCTTGGGCTGCCCGGCGTGGCTCTCGGAGGCCTTGTAAGCCACAGCCTGGGCTCCCTGTGCCTGGATGGGCTTGGCTCTCTGCTCCCAGCGTGGGAATTGTGGCTGCCAAAGGCTGCCCTGCTTTGCTGGGGGATTTGAGGAAGGGTCTTTACTCCCAGGCCTGCAGTGTAGACCCGAGCTAACGCCGGCGTGAGGGCCTTGCAGAACCAGGATGAGAAATCCTAGTGGGCAACAAAGAAGTATGGTGAGCCCTGGCAGGTGTGGCTAAGTGGATAGAGCATCGCCTGTGGATAGAGCATCAGCTTGTGGACTAAAGGGTTGTGGGTTCGAGTCTGTACTTCGATTGCAGGCTTGATCTCCAGCCCCGGCATGCGGGAGACAATCAGTCGATGTGTCTCTCTCACATCGATGTTTCCCCCTCTCTGTCTCTCCCTGCTCCCTTCTACTCTCTCTAAAAATCAGTGGAAATATATCCTCAGGTGGGGATTCACAAAAGACAAAGAAGAATAGCGAGAAAGCAGAGATGGGGCCCTGAGGAAGGGTATGTGGTGGGGGCAGGTGGCTCCACTCTGGGCCAGGGCCTAGATGGCTATTCTCAGCATTGACTTCAGCTGAGGCGACGGCCTCAGTTTCCCTGCCTCGCCTTCTCCGACTCAGTAGGTGCCAACATGTTGATTTGAGCACGTGCTGTCCATCTTCCCAGAACACAGCAGGGTGGGGGAGGGGTGCACACCCAGAGGGTTCGGGACAGTCCACCCCTTTGGGGACCCAGGTTTCTGTCTGGCATCAGGGTGCCTCTCCCTCCCCAGAGACCCCCTCCCCAGAGCCCCGCTCCTGCCACTAACCACCCCTCCTCCCCGGTGGCCTCCGTGCTTGGGCCTTGGGCCCTGGGCCCGAGGCAGCACCGAGAGCCAGGGCGCCTACCCCCTCGCCTGGGAAAGTGGCAATCATCGCACCTTGAGTGGCCTGTCCCAGCGCTCATGCGCCTGAGCCAACCTCCTGCAAACCAGAAAGGGGGCCTTTGTGCCAGGAGGATGGGTACCCTGCGCCTCGCACACTGACACCCCCCAGCATAAGGTGTCTTGTCTGCTAAGAGCCAGGGCTGGGCCTCCTTTCCCAGAAGCGCCTGTGAGTGCACTCCCCTGGGAGCAGAGGCGCTCTCTGACCTGCCGTCTTTTCTGCTAGCCTTGGTCTCCTAGACCTTGAGGTCTGTCTGCTCTTGGGGTCCGTGGTTCCTGAGTGAGGCCAAGAGATCTCCAATTGGAACTTTCTTGAAGCTGGTGGTCATCTGTTACAGTGTGGCTCCCAGCAGGCCTTTCTTAGGCC
>NW_005370552.1:1273163-1299856 GCF_000412655.1 Myotis brandtii | reverse complement strand
TCTCTGGGCTCTAAATGGCCCTGTAAGCTGAAGACTCCCAAATACATCACATCAGCTTGGGCATCTCCCATGAACCCCTGAGTCGTTTATCCAGCTGCGGCCTCAGCCTCCCCACGTGCGTGCCCAGCAGCCCTGACACCTGCTCTTCCTGCAGCCGGTTCCAGCCCCAGCCCTTCCCACTGTGCAGTCCAAAAGCCTGGCATCACCCTGGAGGCATCCCTCTCACACCCACATGCAGCCCTTCCACAGGTGTGTAGCCTGTGCCCTCAGACTAGACGCGGAGTGGCAGCATCCCAGCCCCGCTGCTCCCACCCATCTCTCCGCTGGGCTAGTGCAGGGGCCCACGCTGCTCTCCCTGCTCCTCCTCTCAGGGCTTCTCCATCTACTCTCAGCACAGTGGCCAGGCCATCTTGTTGAAATGCAAGTCACACCCTGGCCCTCCGTGCTCAGAGCTCTCTGGTGGCTTTCTGTCGGCTCACAGTGGCCTCAAGCCCTCCTGTCTCCTACAACGATCTAAAGAACGCTCCCCGCCACCTCTCTGACCTCATCCCGGTCACTTCCTTCCTCACTCCACTGCAGTCAGCTGGTCTCCTGGGCACACCCAGCCCCAGGCCCTTTGCACCTGCTGTTCCCTCTGCTTGGAATGCTCTTCCCCGAGTCATTCACGGGGGTTGCCTCCCTCCCTCTCTTCACCTCTGATTAGTGACACCTTCTCCTACTGCCCCTCCCTGCTTCACTTCCCTCCCTAGCACTTCCATCTCAGAGGTTATACTATGCATCTCTCTATTGACCCTGATGGTTACCCATCCCTCCCCTGTTAGAACAGATTTCATTGGTTTCCTTTGTGCCTAGAGGAGTGCCTGGCACACAGTAGGTACTTAATATTTGTCGGATGAAAGAGAAATGAATGGATGGATGCAGTGGCAATTAGATAAATGTTCTATTGGCATGTGTCTTACAGGCAACGTCTGAAGGCCAAGGATGCCGACTGGCCCTGGCAGGGCCTTGCTCCCCTGTCCCAGGCCTGGGAGTGGACAGACGCCTCAGTGCTCACCGGTCCTGGAGTTCCAGTGGAGTGACCGCCCACCGTCTTCCTTTCCCTCAGCCTGCAGGTAAGCACTGGTGGCTTTCAATTTGCTCTGCTATAGCTCATAAGCCGCGGTGGTTCTGCAGGCCTGAACGCTGGGCTGTTGCTCTTGGAACATTCTAGAAAGCTCACGGGCCGCAGTGAGAGATGCATGAGGTTTAACTGCATTGTTGGTGCCAGCAGGGCTTGGTGCCCCTCAGGCATGAGAATGAGAGAGCTTTGCTTTCCCATCAGCCCTTGCAGGCTGCCTCAGCGGAAATCAGCCTCACTGAGTGAGCATTCCAATGTCAAGGTCAAGTGCTTGCCTTGCCTGGTTCTGGATGGCATTCCGTGGGCCAGGCTGCTCAGTGTGCACATCCGTAAAATGGGACCCACGATATACACCTCCCACGGCGGGTGTGCGAGGAAGAAATGAGCCACGTAAACTTGGGGAATCTATAAAAGTGTCTGGTTTTATTGTTCCGGGTGGGGCGGACTCCGTAGGAAAAGCCTGCTGCTTCGTAGGATGGCGGGACGTCGTGGGGCCCTGGGAGAATTTGGTGCACTTCTGGCAAGACCCCGCGGCCCGCAAAGCCGCCTCTGCACGCATCCGGGGCTCCGGCGTGGCTCTTCTGTGACTGGAGGGTGGCCCCCCTTTTCTGTGGGGCTCCTGGGACCTCCATCTGGCGCCTTTGGAGGCGGAAATGGTGTGGGTGTGTGTCGTGAAGGGAGTGGCCGCTGCCTTTCTTAGGTTGCTGTGTTGTTCATTTGCATTTCCTGGCGAGCTGAGCGGTTCTTGGCCAGCACCGGGCCTATGAAGTGCAAGCCTGCTCTTGCTCAGGGGAAGCAGCTGGTTGGCGCGAGGAGAGCCGGCCCGGAGGCTGGGGATCGGGGTCTCCTTCTCAGGGGGCCTGTCAGGAAGCCTCGCTGGGCCATCGCTGCCGTGTGTGGGGCGAGGAACTTGAAGTAGCTGGTCCCGTTCTGAGCTGGCGTCATTTTATACTTGTGACTTTAAAAAATATATGTATTTTATTGATTTCAGAAAGGAAGGCAGAGGGAGAGATGGAAACGTCCATGATGAGAGAGAATCATGGACCGGCTGCCTCCTGCAGGCCCCTCACTGGGGATTGAGCCCAAACCTGGCCTGTGCCCTGACCGGGAATTGAACCCTGACCTCCTGGTTCATAGGTCGACGCTCAACCACTGAGCCACACCGGCCGGGCTATACTTGCGACTTTTCAGTGAGAATCATTTCAACCTCTTTTCAGGGCGTTGCTCCTTAGTCCGAATTCCTGGGGAATCTCCCCTGTGGGCACCCCAGGCCTCCTGTGTCTCAACCTGAGAGTGTTGTTCTGTCGTGGGAGAGCACTTGTGTCCCTCACAAATTCATATGTTGAAGGCCTACCCCTGAGGGCCTCAGAATGTGACTGCATATGGAAATAAGCTCTTTAAAGAAGTGATCAGGTTAAAATGAGGCTGTTAGGTGGCCCTCACCAGTCTAACTGGTGTCTTTAGGTCAGTCTGTGTTTTTGGGGGTGGGGGGTGGGAGGAAAAGAGATTTGGGCTATTGTCATGCAGGGGCAGAAGGTCAATGCTACACTAAGGTCTGTAGGGTCTTTTATTATAAAAAAATGTTTTTATTGATTTTGAGAGAGAGAGAGAGAGAGAGAGAGAGAGAGAGAGAGAGAGAAGCATCCACGAGAGAGGAATATCATTGATCTGCTGCCTCCTGCACGCCCGCAACCCGGGCATGTGCCCTGACCGGGAATTGAACCGACAACCTCCTGGTTCCTGGGTTGAAGCTCAACGGCTGAGCCACGCCGGCCGGGGTCTGCGGGGTCTTATTCTGGGCGTCGCAGACCCGGTGTGCACAGCGGAGCTGAGCGCTGTCTGCAGAGAAGCAGGTGCATCCGCGCTGGGCAGAGAAGGAGGCAAAGATTGGGCCCGGGCTGAGCGCACACAGCTTCCCTGTCGCCTCTCGCGCTCAGATGCGGGGCTGTTGGCTGCAAAGCACTGGCCTCCCGCGGAGCAGCCGGCGAGGCGAGCGGGGGCTGGGATAATGCGGTTACACGGCGCCTGAATACAAATGCTTTCATTCACGTGCAATTGCTTCAGAATGAAGGGCTGCTCGAAACCTGACCCCCAAATGGAGCATTTTGTGTTACAAACTAAAATTGCATCCCTTCGGTTCGGAGAAAAATGCATATTGCCCTCGTCTGAAATGTGGTGATAATTATATGTCACATTATTCATCCCGTGTCATTGCTGGTCACATTCAGCGTTTGGCACGGCAGCAATTTAGGGTGTACTTGAAACAAAGGCAGTCACGCAGGAGGCGCGGGTGGGGGTGCGTTCCCGGCGCAGAGGTAGCGGGTGCAGCGCGGGGAACCCGGAGGCCGCTCTCTGCGCGGATGACGCATCTGCGATTCTGAATGTTCTCTGTGTGGGAGGACCGGCGTCGACATGCTTTTTAGGGAAAGGGGAAGAGGAAAACGGGCAAAGGAAAGCGCGTGACATATACAAAGACCTCAGAGGAGGAGAGGTGCATATGTGCGTGTGCGCGCGCCCGTGTGGGTGGGAATGTGAGTGTATGTGCGTGTGTGAGTGTGTGAGAATGTGTGTGTGTGTGTTTGAGTGTTTGAGAGTGTGAGAAGGTGTGTGTGTGAGAGTGTGGGAGAGTGTGAGAGTGTGTGTGAGTGTGTGGGTGTGTATGTGAGTGTGTGTGAGAATGCATGTGTAAGAGTGTGTGTGAGAATGTGCATGTGTGTGAGAGTGTGTGAGAATGTGTGTGTATGTGCGTGTATGTGCATGTGTGAGTGTGTATGTGGGTGTGTGTGAGAATGTGCATGTGTAAGAGTATGTGTGAGAATGTGCGTATGTGTGTGTGTGTGTGTGTGTGTGTGTGTGTGTGTGAGAGAGAGAGAGAGTGAGAGTGTGTGTGTGCGTGTGGCCAGCAAAGACAGGGTGACTTGCTCTGGCCTGAGGTGCCTCAGGGGAGGGGCATTAGCTATCGGTGCAGCAGGATTAGGGCTTTTGTTATGAGCTGTGTTAATTATCTGTTGCTGCATAACAAATTACCCCCAAACTTAGCAGCTTAAAACAACAGACATTTATTATCTCGCACGGTTTCTCGGGGCCCAGCGAGGCTTAGCTGGGTGGCTGCGGCTCGAGTCTGTCAGGAAATGCAGTCCAGATGTCAGCGGGCCGCAGCCTCAGCCGCCGGGGCTGGGAGACCCGCTTCCAAAATGGCTCACACACGTGGTTGCTGGCAGGAGGCCTCAGAAGATGCATGTCCGAGCTCACTCAGTGGCTCTGCCAGGCTGTGGTGCCCACCACGTGGGTCTGTCCATAGGCTGCCGGGTCCGTGTTGACCTGATGGGGGGAGCGAGGAGGGAGCCAGAGCCACACATGGAAGTCACAGCCTGTCTGTAACCTGAGCTCAGAAGTGACGCCCTAGCACTTCTGCTCGGCTCCATGTGTTAGAGGCTGCTCGCTCCATGCGGCCCACGCTCAGAGGGTGTGAGTGCCAGGAGGTGGGGACCGCTGGGGTCAGCTCAGAAGCTGCCCCCTGTGGGCCGGGTCCTGGGTCAGCCTCACCATTCTAGGAGGTTCTTGGACCTGCGGAAGTTGCCATCATTACGAACAAATGTGGAGAAAAAGCCTTCAGATGTGAGACTTGCAAGATCTCAGGGCAAAGACATAGTCTCTCAAAGAATCAGTTTCTGCCCGGCCAGTGTGGCTCAGTGGTTGAACATCGACCTATGAACCAGGTCAGGGTTTGATTCTGGTCAGGGCACAGGCCCGGGTTGTGGGCTCCATCCCCAGTGTGGGGTGTGCAGGAGGCAGCTGATCCATGACTCTCTCCTCATTGATGTTTCTGTCCCTCTCCCTTCCTCTCTGAAATCAGTAAAAAATACATCTATATAAAAAAAGAACCAGTTTCCCCATCTGTCCTGTAGGGACAGTAATACTGACCTCCCGAAGGTAGGGCTGCTTGAGTGACATAAACACTGGTGGTCTTGAGAACATGCCTGGTGTGCTGCTATCTGGCTAAGATCGGGGACCTGGGGCTTTTGTGGGGAACAGTTCCTGCTGTGGTGGGCTGTCCTGGCCACTCCGGCCTCTGGGGGCTTAAGGGTCAGAGTTGTTAAGGGGTTGCCTGCTGCCTGGTGATGCTCTGAGGGCCTCGCCAAGGAGGGAACAGACAGTGACCTGTAAACCACACCCTCTCACAGGCAGTGCTCAACCTACCCCATCTCCTCAGTCTCCACGGGGCCCCTGACTCCTACAGAGTTGGACCTCTCTCTGCTGGCCTCTTCTTTTGTGTTGTTAATCCTCACCAGAGGATATTTTTCCATTGATTTTTAGAGAGGGTGGAAGGGAGGGGCAGAGACGGAGAGAGGGAAATATCGATGTGAGAGAGACACATCGATTGGTTGCCTCCTGCATGCACCCCAAATAGGGCCAGGGATCGGACCTGCAACCGAGGTACATGCCCTGGACCGAAATCAAACCCTGGACCCTTCAGTCCGTGGGCTGATGCTCTATCCACTGAGCCACACCGGCCAGGGCTCTGTTTGCCTCTTAACAAGGCAGAATGGCTGGTAAGAAAATCCTTTTAAGAGTTTGGTACTTTCAGAATAATATTCTTGTTTCTGGTCCTGAGCATTTTATATTTCCTTTGCTCAGAAATACTATGGAATCGGAATTTCCCTTCTGTGTGAGGTCTGGGCGCCAGAAGTCTTCGGGAGAGGGAGGAAGGCCTGGTAACAGTGCGGGCAGGCATGGCAGGCACTGACCCTGGGACAGTGCCTCTGGCCTCGGGGCTGCTGCCTGCCGCCTCCCCGAGCTCCCATCATGCTCTGGGGTTCTGGGGCACACTGTCAGGGCCATGCGGAGCAAGCGGGAGGGACTGGGAGGGGGGAGAGTCCCAGCGTGCTCCCAGCTCTGTCATTTATTAGCGCCGGGCCAGACGGCGGCTCCCTCTGGACAGTGCCCTGCTCACTATCGGATCTCCAGGTTCTGGCACGAGCCCTGCCTGCGATTCTTTTTAATTTAATTTTTTAATTAAAGCCTAATTTGCATACATTGAAATGCGCAGAAGGTGTACAGTGCGATGAGTTTTGGCAAATGCATGCGTCTGTGGAACCTCCACATCAGTCAAGATATAGGAGGATTCCGTCGTCCCCAAAGGTTTGCCCCCCCCCCCCGGCCCCTCCCCCCCCCCCCGGCAGTCCTATTGGTCACCAGAGGCAGCCCTGGTCTGATTGCTGTCACCATAGGTTAGTTTTGTCTCTTCTTGGGTTTCCTAGAAACGGGACATGCAGCGTGCGTTCAGACTCAGTTTCTTTTTCTTTCTTTTTTTAAAAAATTATATTTTATTGATTTTTTTACAGAGAGGAAGGGAGAGGGATAGAGAGTTAGAAACATCGATGAGAGAGAAACATCGACCAGCTGCCTCCTGCACACCCCCCACTGGGGATGTGCCCGAAACCAAGGTACATGTCCTTGACCGGAATCGAACCTGGGACCCTTGAGTCCGAAGGCCGATGCTCTATCCACTGAGCCAAACCGGTCAGGACTGTGCCACAGTTTCTTGATCCATGCGCCAGATGATGGGATGTCTGAGTGGACTCCAGCATGGCGCCATTGCAAATAAAGTTTCTATGAACATTGTTGTGCAAGTATTTTCCTGAGCACACACTCTTGTTTCTCTTGGGCAAATACCGGGAAGTGGAGTTGTGGGGTTGTAGGGCAGTTTGACCTGGTGAGACGCTGCCGGGCTATTGTCCAAGCGGCCCTCCCGTTATATACTCTTGTCTGGCATTTGAATTTTGAGCAGAAGGGCAGACATTGTCTGTCCCTGGTCAGGCTTGGCCCCTGCCAACCAATGGTGCCAATCCCCAGTCATCTTCCAATGGCTTCCCTTTTGCTCGAGTTGGTCAGAATCTGATTCTGTTGTTGGCAATCCCGGGCACTCTAGCTAACTGTTCCAGAGCCTGGCACATAGTAGGTGCTGCTCTGGGATTAGGTAATGAGTCTAGAGAGTCAGGGACAAGGAGAGGGAGCAGAGCAAGGCTTCTAGATTGTGTGTGTGTGGGAGGGGGACCCTACAAAAGGGGAGTGGAGAGGGGAGTTCCAAGATACCCGGACATGCAACTGTCATTTTTGTCACTCAAGTCTGAGAAAAAGGCCCTTTTCCCTGGACATTTTGGTCCCTTCTAGTGTTAGCTGGGTAGCCTTATCAAGAGGCCCGTGGAGCAGGGCATTGAGGCCGCCTGCCCACAGCCATGTGAGTGGGCTCAGAGCGGACCCCCTGCCCCGCCAGCAGCTTGACAGCTGCTCCTGGATTCCTGACCCTCAGAAACTGTGAGATAATAAACCTCCACTGTTTGAAGTTGCTAAGTTTTGGAGCAATTTGTTACCAAGCAATAGATAAGGAATACAGCTTCCTGTCACTGGAACAGTCAGCCAACCCTGCAGACCCACCCCGCGGAATATTGAGCAGCACCGGGCTAGGTAACACCCAGGCGTTTCTGTCCCGGGGGTCTCGCCCCACAGCTCCAATGTGCTCCTGGGCACTGGGCAAACCATGTTGCCGAGCTGGGCCTCAGTGTCCTTGTCGTAAAGCCAGACAGCGGGCGCTGGCCTGTTTCCAGCTTAAGGAGTCTCACAGGCGGCAGAGGGTGGAGCGAGCAGAGACCAGAGCGGTGTTCTCTGGCTGGCGTCACTTTCACAAAAATTGAATGGATGGCGGTAACACTGGTTAAAAACATGTATGTTTCAGGCGCACGGCGTTGTACTGCGGTATCTGTACACGCTCCTCAGATGAGCCTTGCTGGTCTGGGTGGGTGGGCGAGGCTAAGTGAGGACTGTATCGCTCTGCCTCATCCATTAGAGAGAACTTGCCAGGGGCTGATCTGTAAGTGGAAGGGAAGGGGCAGGAAGGGAAGAGGAACCAGAAGAGAGAAGCCACAAGCATGGCCGTGACTCAGGCAGGGCCAGGGAGAAATTCCCTCATGCCAGGAACTGCTGATGAATTTTTAAAATAGTGCTGTCATTTCAGTGGTTCCTTGTATTGTGCCAAAATCTATTTCTTTGATTCCAAACTCCCCCCTCCGCCCCCCGCCCCCCCATACACACGCACCACAGCGCCTCCTTGCCCTGGCGGCGTGGCACAGGCTGGAACCTAAGGGCACAGGAGCTGCAGCCCACAGGCCCGGCTTGGAGTCTGGGCTTTGTCTTGCTGGCTGTGTGACCTTGACCATCAGCTCCCCTCTTTGAGCTTCGCTTTGCCCTTCTACGGTGAAGCCAACACAACAGGCATCCTCTGCGTGACGCCTCATCGTCCTCCCTCCGTTTCTAGCCACGGCAGGTCACGCGCCTCTGGAAAGGGCAAGCTGAGAGCTGCCCCCCTCCCCCAGCCCCAGGAAGGCCTTGTCCTGTGTGAGCCCCCCTCCCCTCCCCTGCGAGCCCAGGTCACCTGGGGGGTGGGGTGGTGGCTGGCTTCTGGTAGAAGCACCGGCCCCGGCTGGTGACTCAGGGGCTGGGGTCCTGTCCCTCCCACAGGGCTGTCCCCTTCTCCTTGTTGCTCCACTTGTTTTTCTGGGAACAGAAAATCTCAGCCAAGTGACTCAGCTACACTGGGCAGCAGTGGGTTGCACTGACTGGGGTGCCTCCTGGGCGGGGGCGGGGCGGATGTGCTGGGCCTTGGCTGGCATGGCTGGCACTTGCCGCCCCGCAGGCCTCTTCTGCTCCCGGGACTCAGCTCTCGGTGGACGCCTGTCTCGGAGGCTGTCATTGTCTCTTGGGGGTCAGACAGCCCCCCCCCCCCTTGGCGCGGGGAGAAACTGCCGCCCAGAGCTGTGCAGGCGGCCGTGGAAAGCGCCGAGGGACAGGAGACGTGGAAGAGCTGGCTGTGCTGCACGTGACAAACATCTGTCATCCCTGCTGATGCCTAGACGCTCTGAATGCCGAGCGTCAGAGCCATGTCCTTTTTAAAAAAATGTTTGTATTGATGTCAGAGAGGGAGGGAGAGGGAGAGAGAGAACAATGATGAGAGAGAAGCATGGATTGGCTGCGTCCTGCACGCCCCACACTGGGGATCGAGCCCACAACCCGGGCCTGTGTCCTGACCGGGAATCGAAGCTGGGACCCTTCAGGCTGACGCTCTATCTACTGAGCCACATCCTTTATCTGTCCCTGCAGCCTCTCTCCAACAGGGTCAGGGGATCTTGGCCAAGGCCCAGCTGAGGCTGCTTCTCCTCCCCAGACCCCGGAAGGGCGGGCGAGGCGAGGACAGGTGCACGCTGGCTGGCTGCCCGCCCTGGGCTGCCCTCCACCTTGACCGCACCTGGCCGGGCGCCCCTTTGCGGGATCAGCACTGGCTCACCTGTTCCACTGTCCATTCTGGGAACTTCCATCGTGTTAATCAAGCTCTCAAAGCAGTTGAGGAATAGACTGTTCACCAAATTCACTGGGGAGTGAGACATACCAGAACGCCGATGCATTCAGTACCTGGAGGAGTTTGGATCCGGCTGCCTGACAAAGCACCAGACTGGGTGGTTCAAATACACAGTTCTCACCGTCCCACAGGCCGCAAGTCCAAGATCAAGGTATCAGAGGGTTGGTTTCTCCTGAGGCCTCTCCTCACTGTGTCCTCCCTCACACGGCCTGTTCTCTGTGCCAACATCCCCGGGGTCTCTGTGTGTCCACGTTTCCTCTTCTCACTAGGACGTCAGTCGGATTGGATTAAGCCACTCTGACAGCCTCATTTTAATGCACCTCTTTGCAGACCTTACCTCCGGATGCAGTCACGTTCTGAGGTCCTGGGGGTTAGAGCTTCAACCTATGAATGGGTGCGGGGTGGGGGCACAGTCAGGTGTTGCTGAAGAATCACCCAGCTGAGCCCCGCCGAGTGGCAGGTAGGTGAGCGCAGGAAACGAGCTGTTGAAGCATGGAGGTGTGGGCACTCTGTTCTGAAGCAGCAGATAACTGGAACTGGGGGTAGCCAGGTCGAAGAAAAAAAAAAGCACCGTGGGTGGTACTCTCTTCAACAAATACATACCACAACCTGGATATAAGGGAAGGAAGAAAAACTTGAACTTGTGTGTGGTGTGTGTGTGTGTGTGTGTGTGTGTGTGTGATTTCAGCAGAAAAGTACCATGAAGAAGATGGCTCTGGAAATGGATATTTCTAGGCAGACAAAATGGGTGGGGAAAACGCTCAGCAAAGTCACTGAGCTGGGAGGGTAGCAGCCTGGGGCTGAAGCCCACGAGAAAGCCGCTCATGCCTGCCCCCGGCAGCACCGGTTCCGGCTCTCATTCGCACATTATTTCCCCCTAATTGCACCCGAGGCTGGTGGGTGCCAGCCAGGGAGGGCCTAGCTTGCATCGGGCGGCCATCTGCAAACCCCCACGTGGAGGTGGGGCCTGAGGCCTTTTCCTGTGGGGAGCTGATCCCGGCTGGCTCTGCAGCTCCTCAGTGGGGGGGGGGGGTTAGGGGCAGCCATGGCCCCCCCCCCTCCCCTCTGGAGCCTGTCCTCCCTCGCCCTTGGCCTCAGATTCAGGCCTGTCATTTGGACTCGGGGCCTCTGGTCTTGAATGCTGGGGCTCAGAGGCCGAGCCTGCCCCTGAGGACAGGGTGACCAGTGCTCTGTGTGATCCCTCAGAAATGTATGGGGCGAGATGAAACCTGAGTAGGTGGCTTAGGGGAATCTCTCTGGGGGCCTGGCTATTTTACTTCTCCTGCCTTCAGGAAGGGGCTGGGTTGCTGGCCACCAGTTCCTGGTGAGGAAAGGGAGGCTTACAGAGGTCAAAGGGGCCCTGGCCAGTGTGGATCAGTGGCTAGAGTGTCGGCCTTCGGACTGAAGGGTCCTGGGTTCGATTCTGGTCAAGGGTATGTACCTTGGTTGTGGGCTCGATCCCTGGCCTGGCCCAGTCAGGGCGTGTGTGGGAGGCAACCAATCAATGTGTTTCTCTCAAATGGATGTTTCTCTCTCTGTGTCTCTTCCCCTCCCTTTCACTCTCTCTACAAATCAATGGGGAAAAAATATCCTCGGGTGAGGATTAACAACAAAAAATAAAGGTCAAAGGGTTTGCCCAAGGCCACTTCGAGTGACATAGGTCTACCTGACTCCAGGTCCTGTGATGTCACCACGTACCGATGCTGCCTTGGTGTTTGAGGCACACACCGGGAGCCAGGCCACTTGGGACAAATTCCACTCTACCTGTGCGACCTCGGGCCAGTTACTCAACGTTGCTGGGCCTCAGCTGCCTCATCCGGAAAATGGGGCAAGCCCAGCACCCGCCTCAGAGGCGGGGAGGCGGGGAGGAGTTCAGGCCTGTGTGCTGCTCAGAGTGGCGCCGGCGGGCGGTGAGCACCATGTGACAATTTCCCCACATGGCTTCCTCCGGGTTACTAAGTATAGATGCCATTCATCGCCATATGTGATTGTATCTGCCTCCCCCAGTCAGACCTGTGAGCTCCCGGGGGGTGGGGGGGGCACAGGGCCGAGGATGACTGACAGCTGCCTGGGAGACCCCCACGCTGCCGCCTCACGTGGCCCGCCCCGCCCACACCCTCCCACCCCACCCTTTCAGGGGGAGTTCTCTGTGTTTTCAGAATGACAGAGAAAGAAAGAAAGGTGGCTCCTGCTACGGCATCTTAGAAAGCCAGGGGAGCCCTGGCTGGTGTGGCTCAGTGGATAGAGTGTCAGCTTGCCAACTGAAGGGTCCTGGGTTCAATTCTGGTCAAGGGCACGTACCTCAGTTGCAGGCTCCTCCCCGCCCGGGGCCTTGGTCGGGGCACATGCAGGAGGCAACCCATTGATGTGTCCCTCTCACGTAGATGTGTCTCTCTGTCTTTCCTTCTCCCTCTCCCTCCACTCTCCCTAAAAATCAATGGAAAATATCCTCGGGTAAGGATTAACAAAACAAAATAAAACAAAACAGAACAAAAGAGAAAGCCAGGGAGGAGGGAGTTGGGCAGAAAAGACACAGCGTGTGGGGTGCTGAGGGCATGGTGCTGCCCAGCGCCCCACCTCTCCAGGCAGCGTGGCCCACCCTGAGCCCTGCCCGTCCGCCGGTTCCCAGAACTCTGACAAGCATGGCCTTGTGTTCCTGGGACTCCTGGTTCTGGGCGCCTTGTCCTGCCCTGTTCCCCGCAGCTCTGCACCCAGCTCTTGGCAGGAGTGGCCGGGGCACTGGAGAGCGGCCGGCAGCAGCGCACTGCATTCTAATGAGAGTGCCCCCCCCCCCCCCGCTGCCGGGCCACTCCCCACCCTGGCCACTTGCTGTCCGCTGTCCCCGGTCTGCTCATCACCAGACTTCCCGAGAGGCCGCAGGCTGGGCCTCCCTCTGAGGCGTGGTCTGAGCCCTGCCCAGGTGTCCAGAGCACCCCTCTCCCCAGCTGGCCGCCCCCCGGGGAGGGGAGCAGAGTGCCGGCCGGGCTGGGGTGGAGACGGACCCACGTGGACATACCTCGCAGGGGAATGAAGGGTCTTGCACCCCGTGGGCTCTGCCCCGGCGCCTCATGCAGCTGCTCCCTGATAGTTGTTGTCAAGGGGACTTGACTGGCCAGCGCTTGCCCTACTTTCCTCTCCACGTAACCACAGCTCTCCCTCCCTCTCTTCCCTGGAGACTTCCAGAACTTCTGGGTTGAAGGTCACCTAAGAGGTCACCTTGTGCAAACCTCTGCCTTCAGCTGCCTCACTCCATCCTCCCACGCTGCAGCCGAGGGAAGCTCCGAAACAAACCTGGGTCTCTAAAGCCTTTGATGGCTCCCCCTGCCCTCAGGAAAGTCTGTGCTCGGAGTTGAGCCCCTAGAGGCCTGCTGGGATGAGGCCCTGTGCCACCCCTGCTCACCCCGTGTGCCAGTTACACGCCGCAGCAGGCGGCACCCTGGCGGGTTAGCCTGTGGCCCTTGCTGGACTCTGCTCTTTTTCATCTCTCCGTTTTCTCCTCCCTTTTTAATCTCCTGCTTCCCCATCACCCTGGCCGCCTCCTTTATGAAACCTTCCCTGATTACTCAAGCACAGGCTCTGCGTGGCCCGCGTGAGCTGTGGGGGCAGGGCCAACCTGTGTCATAGCGCCTAGAGCCGAGGACACTGTCCCACGCTGCTCCTCCCAGCAGGCAGGAGCGCCGGAGGGCAGGGCACTTGCTGCCTGGTTTTGCCTCCCTTGAACCTCATGTGCTATCTTAGATAAGAATTCTCTAGAAGCAGAGCCTGAGCTGGAGAGGCATGGGCATATGATTTATGGAGAGTGTGCTCTCAGCCAAGCCCACGAGGGCCTGATGGAGGCAGGGGAGGAGGGGAGGAGGAGAGGAGGGGAGGAGGAGAGGAGGGGAGGCTGTCATCTCAGGGGGAGTCTGGCCGCAGCGCGCGCAGGTGCACCAGAGAGCAAGGAAGTGTGAGAGTGAAGGGATGCGAAAGAACAGACAAGGGGCGGGGGGAGAGGGGGACACAAAGTCCAGTCCCGACGGTGCCCCGCTGTCCCAGGCTCTCTGGGCAAGATCAGGAGTCATGGCCAGCTCCAGGCCCTTCCCCGGGTGCCATGTGGGTGAAGGCCTGAGAAGGGCTTCTCTGTGGGCCCACCAGCTCCCCTGAGGCCCCCCCGCTGGTAACCTCAGCAGGCATTGGTGCACAGGCGCGCATTCGCTCATCCCACAGCTCCGCGTGGAGGGGGCGGCCTGTTAGCATCTCCATGTCACCGCAGAGGAATCCAAGGCCTGGGAGGTGAGTCACTGAGGGAGAATTCACATCCCCGGATTCCCTCTCCGCTGGGAGGAGAGATGCAGCTCAGGATGGGGTTTCCCCCCCCGCCCCCCGCGCCTGCCACTGCAGCATTTGTCCAGATGCAAACAGCAGGGTCCAGAAGTGGCAGAGAGCGGTCCCTTTGTCCTCCAGGCCCTCCAAGGCCTTGCCCAGCTCCCACTGGGGGCTGAGCCCTCCTTTCCACTTGCTTACAATTGTCCAGATGGGCATGGTGGGTGCTGGAGGGGGGCGGCACTGCAGTCTGGGTGACCTCTGTTCTAGTTCCGGCTCTGCGACCAAATAGCACATGACCTTGAACAATTTCTGGGAGCGTCCACTTCCCCTCAGTAAAAGGGATAACGTCTGCCTGGTCCCCCAGGTTACGAGCTTGCTGTGAAGGTGCATTCAGATAAGACGGCTAGGCCACAGTATCTCGCACCTATTGCTGCTGTAACAAATGATCACAGATGACTCCATGGCTTAGAACAACAGAATTTTATTTTCTCAGGGCTCTGGAGGCCGGAAGTGTGAAACCCGCCTCCCTGGGCCAAAATCAAGGCAGCGTCAGGGCCTCGCTCCCTGTGGAGAATCTAGAGGAGAATTGGTTCCTTGTGTCTTCAGCTTGTGGCCACATCACCCCAAACATTCAGCCCAGCATTGCCCAGTCTCTCTCTGCTCTGTCCTCACGTGACGTTTCCTCTTTCATTTGACTGATGGAGACACCAGGATCGGGGAGGTGACAGAGTAGCCGGCGGGCACAGACAGTGAGAGAAGTGGAATTTGAACTCAGGCCTTGGAGACTCAAATCTGCGGTCTCTGTTCTATCTCAGCCAGAGGCTGTCTGAGCCTCTTTCGGGGAGCCCTCTGGAACCAGCTTGTGGCTCCCCCCAGCTGGTCTCCAGCCAGCAAGTTCGGGACTTGAGGATCAGGCTGGACCGCGGTGTCTAAATAAAGGGTGTCCTCAGGATTAGAGCAGAGGTCAGGAGAGGACGCGGGCTGCAGCTGGCCAGTCCTCCTGGGCAGCCTTGGTGGCCCTTCGGGCCGGTGGTGGGCCGCAAGCTCTATCCTGCAGGCCTGAGCCCTCAGGGCCATCCGGGAGCTTCTGGGCTGGGTTCAGCCCAGGGTCAATGCCGACATAAACCTCAGCCGACTGGAGCTAGACCACCTACATATTTAAACAGATCTTTGCGACCAAAAGGGCCACGTCACCGCTTGGGGATGGAGAGGCAGGACAGGCCGTGGGCTGGGAATTCGAACCTCCTTTGCTTTAAGAATTTTTTCGGATGCCTGGCAGGGCCCTTTCTGCCTTCTCCTCCTTGTCCTGTTGAGGGAAATGGCATTCTGCCCTGTTTATGCTTAGATCTGGGGAAAAGGCAAAACAAGCCTGTGTGTGTGTGTTGGGGGGGCGGGGGGCACGCACACCTGTGTGTGTGTTGCCCACGAAGGAATGGAGCTATTTAATTTTTTTTAAAAGCCAGATGGACCTGCAGGACTCAACGCTGCTGACTTCATTCCGCATTTCATACACGGAAAAAGGCAGCCAGAGCGAGAGGCGCCGGAACCTGGGCAACACGGCTGTGGCTGTAGTCGTATCTGGGTTAAAACCCCAGGAGTGCTTCCCTTTAATTTTTTGGTGCAGCAGGATCAAGGAATCAATTCACTCTGGCTACGCTTCCGACCATTGTTTCTGTGGGCCGTGTTTGATCTGTGTTTCACGTGCAGATCTGCTATCCACACTCTGAAAGAAATAATATATTCTGTGTTGCACCGGGTCAGGCTCAACCATGAAAACCCTTTTTATTATTTTTTTTTGGATGATTTCAAAGCCACACACGCAGACACACACATACGCGCGTACACACACACACACACACACACACACTGTTTGTGTAAAGGATTAAAAAAGAATGAAAGGCCCAGTTCCAGAACCTGACCAGGGTTCCAGGGCATGAATGGAGCTGCAGGAGAGGCTGAGGCTGTGGCTCTCACCCACAGGCCGGGGCCGGCCGTGTCCCCTCTGAGCCCCGTGTGCGCCTGACCCCCGCGGGCAGGGGGCCTCCGCGGCCCTTTGATGGTGCGCCTGCTGAGGTTATTATTAGCAACAATGGTCTCCAGCGAAGGAGAGCGGTGGTCACAATGGAGAACTCTTCCTCTTCCTTCAGGTCAAAAGCTGAGCGGAGATGAAAATGACATTCACCGCCACAGGACCTCACAAACATGAAATGTTAGGACACCTCCCGGCTCTCCGCTGGCCTGGGCGTTTCCTGGCATTTTAAGGGCCGGAGGGAAGTTGCAGCAACGCGGGGGTAACACACACGTGAAAAATGGGAGGCCAGGCAGGCAGGGCCAGGAAACAAGCCGGCGCTGGCAGTCAAGGCCGCGCCTGGAGCCGGAGTGCAGGCTGGACGAGTTGACGGGAGCCGCTGGGACTGGAGGGTATCGCCGCCAGGTTTTGCCAAGCGCCGGGCTGTTGACGACCACAAAACTGAAGAGATAAAAAAGAAAACAACAGCCACAAAAGGAAACAAAATCGCAACACGAAACCACCCACGCGGAGTCCACCCACCCCTTCCCCTGGCCGGGCCTGTTGTGCGCCGGTGATAACGCCGCTCCGCGCCCTGGCCCTTATGGAGATAAGGTGGCCGCGGGCCAGCTTTCTGTCTCCAAACTTGGGGCTTCGGCACCATGCGGGAGGCTCTGATGCCGCGGCCCCAGCGTCAGCAGCACCCCAGAGTCCCCGAGGCTCTGTGTTCCCAGCACGATGATTTGTTTGACAACGCGCTTTCCTTCCAGACGGTTCTGCCAGCCTGGTGCGGCGGGTGGGTCCTGGGGGAAGGACAGGGCTGTGCGGAGCCGAGCCCGCACCTTGGGCCACTGCCTGATTATGATGGTCACGTAACGGGGGGCCAGACACAGTGGAAGGCCAGGCAGGGTCTTGGGTTTCATGGACGAAGTGAAGCGGTGATGCTCATCGGGCCTGAAAGAGCTAAGTGCTGCGGGAGCAGGACGGACAAGACTGGACTTATTCTGTGCTGCACAAAGGGTTTTTAATAAGCTCCGAGAGAGGCCCCAGCCCCCACCACCATGTCTCTGTCTCCCTGTCTCATGGCAAAGCCGCTGTGTCAGCCAGAGAAACGGCTCGCGGGCGCTGCCCGGGAGGCCGGCGTGGATGCTGGGGGGGCGTCCTGCCAGGCCGGTCTCCCAGCGGCTCCTGTGGCGAGTGGTGCGCAGGGCAGGTCTGGTGCCCGGGAGGAGCAGGTGGGTGTCCAGTGGGGAACACTGTGCCATCGCTGCTCCTGCCTCCTTTCAGGCATTTTCTGAGAATACAGAATCTTTTAAAAAATATATATTTTAATTGATGTCAGAGAGGAAGGGAGAGGGAGAGAGAGAGAGAGACATCCATGATGAGAGAGAATCATGGATCAGCTGCCTCCTGCACGCCCCACACTGGGGATGGAGCCTGCAACCCGGGCATGTGCCCTGACCCGGAATCGAACCGTGACCTCCTGGTTCATAGGTCAACGCTCAACCTCTGAGCCGTGCTGGCCGGCAGAATCCAGAATTTTAAATCAGTTGATTGTCCACCGGGCTCCTGGCAGCTGGTGTGGCATGCCAGAGGGACTGATTTTACAAGTGGCACTTGGAGCTGGTTCGGAGGGGTGGGAAAATGAGGACCCTTCTGCAGGCCTGTCCACCCTCCTCGCTCTCCCCAACCCTCTCCCCTTTGTATTTATCTCAGGGTGGGCCTGGGGACAGCTGGGACAGCTCTGGCCTAGCCTGTCATATCGGGACTGGATTGGTAGATTGTGTGAAAAGGCACGAAGTGGTCAGCATGGAGTCCAGAGGGGTAAAGCGCTCATCATCAGATGTATCCTGGGCAGAGTCCTTGACTGTGACTTCTGGTTCTCTTTCCCATAATGCACCTGTAGCACCAACTCAGTTTCCCAGGAGTCTCACAGGGGATGGTTCCTGGGTGGGCAGGGGCTTTCTTGTCCCAGGAAAGGAATATGTCGGTTGCCAGTGGCTGTGTTGGCGTCCAACTTACACACCGATCTTTTGAGTTTGGCGACTGTGACTCAGGCCTGGCTGCCCTCGTCTGCTCCAGGGGCACTGACCCAGATGTGGTGCTCTTCCCCGGTCTGAGAGCTTACTTTCCTCTGTGACGTCACGCTCAACCTCTGTGTGGGGGAAGGAGGAGGCTTGGCCCTCAGTTCACAATGGCCCTGAGTCGAAAGCTCCCATCAAGCCCCTGAATCGTAGCTTGTTTCTGGAATTGTACCAACTTGATGCCTTCACCAAAAGGAGACCACATACTATGAACTATGACACCTTGGTTACTCAGAAGGCGCTTGACTTGGCAACCTCAAGTATCTGGAACAATCTAGAAGAGCGAGAATATGTTAGGAATTCACTGCTCTAAAGTCCCGTGACTGTTCAGCCTCTTTACTCTTACTCCACAAACTATGCTAACAATCCCGATGGCACTCCAGTTCCCTCCAAGTCCTGCTTTTGTTTCTGTTTTTGTTTTGACCTTGATGACTGGGTGAACCGCAGTGCCATTAGCCGGGGTCAAGAACACGAGCGGAGGACGAGCAGGCTGCAGGGACAGCTCATGACTTCCGGTGAGGGCATGTACCCCGAGGCCCCTGGGACACTGCAAGCGGCCGGAGGGTTATTGTCCACATCGGAGCACAGGAAGCAAGAGCAGTGGGGCGAGGCCATTGGCGAAGGAGCAGATTGACGCCGACGGCGGCCTTGTGCTTCAGAATGACAGTGACCGTGTTCCGAGTGAACGGGCCACCAAGACCACGGTACCTGCCAGTGTTGTCAAAGGAAACAGGGGGATGTGTAATGCAGTTTAGACATGGTTTAGTGAAAAATCAGTGCACTTTGGCTTTCAGTTTTGGAGTTTACAGGGAGTGAGCTTTCCTTAGCCTGCAAAGTCATTTCTTTCTTTCCTGATGCTGGTTCAGTGAGGGGTTAATATTTTTCCTCCACGTTATGTCTCAAAGATAAAAAAAAAATTTCTGCTGGCTGCCCAAGAACGCTCACTGTATCTCACTTGACATAGAAGCTTGGCATCCTTTTGAATGCAAAACGCAAGCAGCATGCCCGTCAGAGCATCTTTTAGTTGGAAAACAATTGATTTGCAGCTTTGTTCCCTGGCTCCCGAGCGAGGGTTGCACAATAGGAAGCAGGGTGCTCCCACTCTCCCTGTTCCCTGCAGCGGAGAAGGGCCCTTTGGTCTGGAAGAGCCCTGACCAATGGCTTGGTGGCTGGAATAGCCGTCACCCAGGAGCTCCCCCTTGGTTATCAGCGGCCGGTGGGCCTGGGACTGGCTTAGGCCTGCACTGGTGTGCATCTTGCTCCTCTCGGAGGCCTGGAAGCGACTTTAGAAGGAAATTTCTGAGCCTCAAGTGGTCAGCACCAAACCCCACCCCTTGCTGGAGTCTCTAAGCCAGTGGTTCTCAACCTTCCTCATGCCGCGACCCTTTAATACAGGTCCTCATGTTGTGGTGACCCCCAATTTCATTGTTACACATTGAACATAATGAAAGCATAGTGATTCATCACAAAACAATATGTAATTATAGATGTGTTTTCCGATGGTCTTAGGCGACCCCTGTGAAAGGGTCATTCGACCCCCAAAGGGATCGCGACCCACAGGTTGAGAACCGCTGCTCTAAGCAGAGCTGGGGGACTGCGGGTCAGGGACCCCTGGGCTCCCCAGACTGCACCCCAGTGTGTGCCTCCACTGTGGCCACTCTTGTGAGGCCACTCCTGTCAGGTTCCCTCTCGTCACTTGGGGTGATCATCACACACACACACACACACACACATACATACACATACACACACACACACATACACACATATACATACACACACACACACACACGAGAACCACTGCTTTGGGGGGAGGAAGCTCATTTAGCGAACATCTGGTGCCCTGCCTGGCATTTATGAGGCATCGTGCGTATGTGTCGGAGGCAGGCGGGGAAGGGAAGAGCCTACAGTGGCACAAAGCACTGGCTCTCAACCTTGATGGCGCGCTGGGATCGCCTTGGGGGTTACACAGTCCTTGCCTCCATCCCCGCCCCAGCAATTCCCACTCGCTTGGTCCGGGTGTGGCCTGGGTCTGGGGTTTCCGAAAGCTCCCCAGGGTTCTGTGTGACCAGGGTGAGGAGCACTGGTCTGCAGGGTGTGGCTTCTGCGAGACCCTGTGTGTGGAGCGTGGCCGCAGCAGGCGCGCTGGTGCGATGGGGATGCTGCTGCTCCTGTGCTAGACACGGAGTGAAAGGGCCATGGGCCTTCCTGTCCTGCTGGATGAAGCTGCCCATTTTCTTTTTTAAAAATATATTTTATTGCCCTAACCGGTTTGGCTCAGTGGGTAGAGCATTGGCCTGCGGACGGAAAGGTCCCAGGTTCGGTTCTGGTCAAGGGGCACATGCCTGGGTTGTGGGCTTGATCCCCAGTAGGAGGTGTGCAGGAGGCAGCCGATCAGTGGTTCTCTCTCACCATTGATGTTTCTATCTTTCCATCCCTCCCCCTTCCTCTCTGAAATCAATAAAAATATATTAAAAAATAAATAAAAAAAATTTTTTATTGATGTCAGAGAGGGAGAGAGAGGGAGAGAGAGAGAGAGAGAAACATCAATGGTGAGAGAGAACCATGGACTGGCTGCCTCCTGCACGCCCCCCACTGGGGATGGAGCCCGCAACCTGGGCCTGTGCCCTGACCGGGAATTGAACCGCGACCTCCTGGTTCATAGGTCGACACTCAACCCCTGAGCCACGCCTGCGGGCGAGCCTGCCCCTGTTCTCTCTGCCTCCATCCTCCCATGTGGCTGAGGCTCCTTAAACATTTGCTGACGGAGGGGGGGCCAGAGTCTTTTCCCTTTAAACCTTTGGGCGGAAACATGGGGGAGAAAGTCCAGATGCGGGCTTTGTGGTGACTCCCACTGCCCCCTCCAGACCCAGGGGCCACCCCGGGCACACGCGGGGACAGGGCACCCCAGCCAGGCGCTCCACTCGCAGCCCCCACCCCCAGCCTTTGATGAGAGACCCTGAGAGCAAGCGAGCGAGCGAGTCGCAGGGAAAGAGAACACTTCTCCGGGCCCTGGGGACGTGTTCAGCTGTTCGGCATTTAGCAAAATCTGGCATGTTCTGCACAGCCCTGCACCCTCCCTCCCAGTGGCGCTTCAGATCAGCTTCAGCTGCAGCCTGCAGGCCAGGGAGGGGGGAGCACGCCGCCTCTGCCCCCTGCCTCCCGGCCCTCCTCCCCCTTTTGGTGGCCTGTCCCAAGTGCTGGTCAGGGAGGGAACTCGCCCGCACCAGGGCTCTCCGGCTGGAGGTGCCCGCTGGGCTGAGCGGTTCGGTGATGGTAATGACCGCCACGCTGCCTGTAATTCTGCAGTCCCTCGGCCCCGGGGCTGGGCTGGTGTATTCGCCTGTGCTGTTTGGGGGTTGATCCTGCTGTCAGCGCTTAGCGAGAATTAACAGTGACGCTCTGTGCGCCACAGTCATAACACTAAATCTGATCTGCATGTTTATGACTCATTAAAAAAACCCCACTGTCGCTGAAACCCCTCCAAGCCCATCATTGAAGGAAATTATGTGCAGTTGAAAGAGCCATTTGACGTCACACAAGACCTACGTGCCTTTTCATGAGCCGCTGGAATTAGAAGGCTGCGCTCAGCAAGTGGGAACGGGATCCGGACTTGGACTTGGAAAGCCCGTGCAGCCAGCAACCTGTTCTCCAGGTGCTGGGGGCTCACTTGTCGGCCTCACCAAGCTCCTTCCAGGCAGTGTGGGTTCTGGGAAGGCCAGCCTCCTCCTCCTCCTTCTTCTTCTTCTTCTTCTCTCTCTCTCTCTCTCTCTCTCTCTCTCTCTTCCTTTCTCTTCCTTCCTTCCTCCCTCCCCCCTCCATTTCCTCTCTCTCTCTCTCTCTCTCTCTCTCTCTCTCTCTTCCTTTCTCTTCCTTCCTTCCTTCCTCCCTCCCCCCTCCATTTCTCTCTCTCTCTCTCTCTCTCTCTCTCAGGAGAAGTCCAAACATGAGTGGTAAGGATACCCCGCTTTAATGACAACCCCCCAGCATTCCCAAATCAAGGAGAAATGAATTGTGGATGATGGGCTGCTGGCGGTTTCCCGCGGCACCATGCACTTTACCGCTTGGTAATTAGGCGTTTCCCAGGAACTCTTTCCGTCAGGTCGGAGCCCATGAGGAGCCTTTCCCTCTGAGGTCCTGGCAGCGCAGTCCAGTGGGAGGAGCAGGGGTCTGGGCAGCGGTCTCCTAGGTTCAAGGCTCCCAACGCTCCGCCAAGGTGGGAAACAAAACAAGAGACAGGGGGATGGGATCTCTTGGCAGATATCAGAACTTAACAAATGAATAGCTTTTGTTCGAGTTACCGCTGGTGTGTAACAAACGATCCCCAACTTAGTGATGTAAAAGAACAAGCATTGTGTTATGCTCCCAGATGTGTGGCAGGGCTCAGCTGGGTGGTTCTTGTGCTCCTCATGGCATTTACTGAGACCACCCAGGGATGGGTCAGCCGGGTCTAGCTGCTTCTCTCCCATGTCCGGTGCCTCGGTGGCTGTGAGCTGTCCCCTGGAGCATGTGTCCAGGCCTCCCAGGCAGGGCAGTTTTGGGGGTGGTTGGACTTCTTACGTGACAACCAGCTTCCCCCACAGTAACTGTCCCAAGAGACCCAGATGGAATCGACTGAAGAGTCGCAAGCCCACTCAGATTCAATGGGAAGGGACATAAACCCCAATTCCTGATGGGGGGGGAGTATCCGAGAATTTGGGGACTAGATTTAAAAACAACTCTAGTTTCTCAACTTACACAGCTCTTCATTCAGTGCCTTACATTTTACAGTGTTGCCACCTCTAATATTTCTTTTGACCTTTGCATCAGCCTTCTGATGGGGTAATGTTATCGTACCCACTATCCTGATAAGAAAACTGAGGCTCAGAGAGATGACCTGGTTTGCCCAAGTTGCTACGGCAAGTAAACAATGAGATGAACCTTTCACCCCCTCTCTTGGATAACAGATTTTGGAGATGTATGCCGTGCGGGTGAGAAGTACAGAATGTTGTTCTTTAGAAGCGATTATCTTCTGTAGTTTTTCAAAACAATGTTTTTAAATACTATCGAGTTGATCGGAAGCCCTGTCACTTACACGGAGACACAAAACTAAACCGAACCGGTTCTTCGTGGCGAATCTCTCGGGCTGTCACCTGTGGTCTGCCACAGCTCACCCTTGCGTCCTAAACCAACAGGCCAACCAGAAAATGCTAATTCATCTGAGACAAACATGGAGAATTGCAGAAGCCGAAGCTCAGCCTGGCTGGCGGCTCACAGGGTAAATATTTGATCAGTGAGTAAAAATTCAGATTGGTAGTATTTGCTGAAGGTGAAAAGTATATTAGGGAACTAGTGTAATGGGGGTTAAGTAGGGCTGGGGGAGGCCTCCTCTATGGGGAGGTCACCCCCTGGAAGCCCACAGCTTCTTGCTGACCTCAGTTACAAGCAGGAGCCGTCTGGGCACCTCCAACCAAGACCGCCCTCCCGGCAGGAGCGGGGGACCGGAGGCCTGCAGAGCTGGCAGACCGGTGTGGACGAGATGAGCTGGTTCCGCTTATGCGCACACAGATGCTTGTGCGCACGCCCTCCGTCTCCCCGCAGTGCATGTTAGAGCCAGAAGCTCTTCCTGCTCCCCTTGTCCGTCCCCCACATTGTGCATCTTGTGCCATACTGTGTGCCGCCCTGGCTGGGCTTGGATACCGGGAGGTTAGGACAGAATGTTCTGCTCCATCCGCACGTGTCCCCAGACCTGCGTGTTACCCTTCGGGGCCCTTAGCATTAGTCGGGAGAGAGAGACCGTGTCTCTGAGCAGCCCAGGCAAATCAGGAAGCTGCCGGGTACCTGGAGGATGTGTCAGTTATTCCGATAACTCGGCTCAGAAGTGGAGCTGCAGCTTCAGAGTCTTTAGAGGTGAAGCCACGCGGCCGAGTGACAGCTGGTTACTGCAAACCGCGGAAGGGGGAGGGGGGGCTGAGCTGGGACTGGCGAGGGCCTCGTTCGCTCAGCTAATGGGCCTGATTAGTTTGTCCTATTTAACCGACGTGGAATCCATCCGAGGCTTGTCCTGGGCCTGCCGAGGCCCTGGAGCGCGGCACAATGGGGCCTAAGGACCGGCGCTGCAGAACTGACGCTAAACCCCAAACAAGCCATCAGCTCAGGGCTTCCTGCAGGCGCAGGCTGTGATGGCTGCTGGTTTCCAGGACGCCGTGCCAAGCGTGATGGAGAAATAAGGGGGGGATTCTGGTCCGGGGCCTGGGAGGACTGAGCTCAGTCGGACGGGAGGGACAGAGGGGGCACCAGGCCCAGAGGAAAAGAGATTTATCTGTCCAGATGTGCCAGGAGCTTAGAAGTGACGGGAAGGGGGAGGACGTGGCAGGCATGGAGGAGCGCTGCCCAGATCTGCCTTCGAGGCAGGGCTTGCTGTCCAGCTGTGGGCTGCGTGGTCCCCAGCTGCCTCCAGCTGCCAGCCCTGCAGGTGGGCCTCCCCGCCAAGGCTACGCTCCCCTGCGCGGCCTGGATCTGGTGGCCGAGCTGCGGTGGAGGCCGCTCTAAAGGCCTGGCCATTGCCCGGCCGCGTGGCTCAGTTGTTGAGCCTCAATCTATGAACCAGAAGGTCAAGGTTCGATTCCCAGTCAGGGCACCTGCCTGGGTTGCAGGCTCGATCCCTAGAGGGCGTGGTGCAGGAGGCAGCCAATCCATGATTCTCTCTCATCATTGATGTTTCCATCTCTCTCTCCCCCTCTCCCTTCCTCTCTGAAATCAATACAAATATATTAAAAAAAATAATAAATAAAGGCCTGGCCATTTGGGCTGCAGGCAGGACATGGTACTGGGCACCCCTCCCTGCAGAGCTTTCTCCTCTAGGTTAGCTGAGACTGTCAGGCTTGCATTTAAAATGGACTCTCCCCCTCCCCGCAGTACTTAAATAAATAAAATGGACTCCCACCTCTACCCACTCCTGCTTCGCCCTCCTTCCTTCCACAGGGATTGATTCCTCCCACATATCTGTTTTGTTTGTTTAAAGTTTGCATTTTTTCTTTATTTATTTGTTAATCCTCGCCCCAGGATATTTTTCTGTTGATTTTTAGAGAGAGTAGAAGGGAGGGGGAGAGACACACAGAGAGAAATATCAATGTGAGAGAGACACACGAGGATCAAGCCTGCAACCAAGGTACGTGCCCTTGACCAGAATCAAACCTGGGACCTTTCAGTCCATGGGACGACGCTCTATTCACTGAGCCACACCGGCCAAGGCCCTCTGAAATATCTCGCCCCACCCCCACCCCAAACACCATCTCAGCCTCTTCCAGGGAACCCAGCCCGCAACAGAGGGTAATCTACGCCTTTGGGTTATGGATTCCATCCCAGGGACCAGCAGGACTCTACACACCATTTTATTATAGTCTCTGGGGGTTTTGTCCAGTTCCCTTTAAATTGTTCCAGAAGTTTCCTCCACGGATTGTACTTTATTTCTACTTGCTCTCAGAGATGATCCCAAATGTGGACAGGAGGCAGTCAATAAATGACTCTCTCATCATTGATGTTTCCCTCTCTCTCTCCCTTCCTCTCTCTGAAATCAATACAAATATATTAAAAAAAATAATAAATAAAGGCCTGGCCATTTGGGCTGCAGGCAGGACATGGTACTGGGCACCCCTCCCTGCAGAGCTTTCTCCTCTAGGTTAGCTGAGACTGTCAGGCTTGCATTTAAAATGGACTCTCCCCCTCCCCGCAGTACTTAAATAAATAAAATGGACTCCCACCTCTACCCACTCCTGCTTCGCCCTCCTTCCTTCCACAGGGATTGATTCCTCCCACATATCTGTTTTGTTTGTTTAAAGTTTGCATTTTTTCTTTATTTATTTGTTAATCCTCGCCCCAGGATATTTTTCTGTTGATTTTTAGAGAGAGTAGAAGGGAGGGGGGGAGACACACAGAGAGAAATATCAATGTGAGAGAGACACACGAGGATCAAGCCTGCAACCAAGGTACGTGCCCTTGACCAGAATCAAACCTGGGACCTTTCAGTCCATGGGACGACGCTCTATTCACTGAGCCACACCGGCCAAGGCCCTCTGAAATATCTCGCCCCACCCCCACCCCAAACACCATCTCAGCCTCTTCCAGGGAACCCAGCCCGCAACAGAGGGTAATCTACGCCTTTGGGTTATGGATTCCATCCCAGGGACCAGCAGGACTCTACACACCATTTTATTATAGTCTCTGGGGGTTTTGTCCAGTTCCCTTTAAATTGTTCCAGAAGTTTCCTCCACGGATTGTACTTTATTTCTACTTGCTCTCAGAGATGATCCCAAATGTGACAGATTTCTTCATTAGGGCACCCCCACCCTGGCCCTCAGTGTCAGTTACTCTGATCCCTTTCATGGCTCTTCCTCCGGACTCCTCTGCCCTCCCGCCTGCCCTCTCCTCCAGCTCCTTCCTGATGATCGTGGCTCCGCGCCAGGGTCAGCCGTAAGGTGTCCCTCTGCACACAAAACCCCATCTCCTGCCAGGCACCGGGCCTTTATTGTTGGCGTGGGGACAAGCCAAACCGCTTGGCAGGCCGCACGCTGGCCCTCAGTCACTGTCTCATCACGTGGCCATCGCTGCTGTCTCAGTGACCCCTCTTGGGCTCTCTGTCCTCATGGTATTCGCTGCCCTTTTCCCCTGGTACCACCTCCTGAGGGCCCCAGGGAGGCCCTGCTCACGCTCAGCTCCTTGGCTCATCAGCCAGGAACTTCTCTGACCTGCTTGGCAGCCGCCTCCCTCAACACCAGATGCCTAATT
>NW_005370552.1:1268924-1273136 GCF_000412655.1 Myotis brandtii | reverse complement strand
CCCTCCTCCTCCCTCCTCCCTCCTCCCTCCTCCTCCTGTGCCCCCTCCCCTCCATTTCCTCAGGCCCCACCTTCACCCTGATGGGATGGCCATTGAAATGAGGGGCAGATTTTCAGGACTGAATGGCAAGGGTGTGGGACGGGGTGTTTCCAGACTGTGTCCCCTGGTTACAGCCAGTTCAGTCCAATTCGTCATCTATTTATTGTACACGGCGCAGTGGTCACTGCCTGGGGCTTGCGCAGGGCCTGCCAGGGCGCGGTTGGCTAACAGGAAGCGGCTCCTGCCGTCAGCTGAGTCCGGGAGGGGAGGGCGTTGCCAAGGGCTGGTGTGACCTGTTTGAAGGCCCCCAGCTGCACCAGAAGCTCCCGGGGCCAACCGAGGCCCTGGGGCATCGCTCCCCTCCCCCAGCCTGACCCCGGCTCCTCTCAGCTTCATTTACACAAACAATCCAAAAGCCAACCCAACCCAAATGAAATGCCCACACTTTATTGCTCGCAGTGTTTTAGTTCTAATTTGGCTTCATTTAGAAAAGAGGTTTTACTAAGTGGCATAAATTGAGCCTAACAAATTTTAAAACTAAAACAGCAACACCCTAAATGCCTAAAACTGTAATTGGAGAGAGATAAAAAGTGAGTTGTCAGGGAGGCTGGGGAGGGAGGCAGGAGGAGGGGGAGGGGAAGAAATTCAATTTCCGTCCTACTTGGTGGGAGCTTAATTTCCTGCTCCCCCTCCCCCAGCCCCCAGCCTTGTCCCCTCTCTTTAGAGAACGCACCCAGCAGCGCCCTGCAGGATGTCTAGTACATACAGTAGTGGGTGCTCAGGAAAGACAGGCCGGCTAATTCTTTTCTTTCATGTGACTGTGGACAGAAGGGATAAAGTGGATTCCTTTCAGGGGACACATTTGCCCCCAAAGGGGAAGTCTGCAAGCTCCTTGGGGTTGGGAGGGGTGGGAGAGTCTTACACTCTGGAGGCCCCCCCACCCCCCAGCCCATCCCACCTGAACTTCTGAATCCTACCTGGGAGGGAGACTCCAGGGGGGAAGAGGGTATGGTGGCTGCCTGGCTCCGAGGACGCCTTTCCCCACTTCGGATATGAAATACGGTCAGGGATGCCCCGTGGGTGGGAAGAGGGGTCTCTGTGTGGAGTGCATGAGGCCACAGGGGGACCCTACAGGACAAGCATTTCTCTTTGGGGGACCAGAACTCTGGGTCCCCCTCCAAATGCATCAGTAAGTGTGGGTGGCCGAGGGAAGTGTGGGGGTGTGGGTGGAAGCCGGAGAGGTCACCTGGGGCCTGGCTGGCCTCCCTGGCTACGCTGCCCTTATGCAGTGCCCTCTCCCTGGAGCTGTTCAGCGCCTTAGCCCCATGGTTTCGCTTGCGCTATATACTGCCCCGGCCTGGAGGCAGAAGGTGGGCTGGGGGTGGGGGTGGGGAGCCCAATTGGCAGCAGACCCTCCTGCCCAGGCCGGGCTCTGCCCACTTTGGTCAGATGACCAGTGGTGGTGCCTCCAGGCTGGGGCAGTATATGAAAATGCTTGATGCTTTTTTTTTTTTTTTAGCCGATATGCACATTCTTTGTCTTAGAAACCTCTTGATACCAAGAATAAGAACACCACTTAAATTAGTTCAAGGAAATAGGAGGTTTAGTAACAGGATACCAAGGTCTTTTACGGAACTTAAGTACAGGAAAACTGTTGGGGGCCATGGGGACAGGCCCCGCCACAGGGAGGAACAGACTACAGCTTCTTTTCAGCTCTCCAGGGCCGCTAAATCTCTTCTGTTTCCCCCCTTTGCCTGCCATTAGGCTTCTCATCTGGAGTATATAGTTTCAAGGAACAGTGATCACAGGCAAGAGGCTAATCTCATCAATATGTAAAGAATCCCTAGTAATTCCCCTTCTTGGGGTTTATCTTACTTGCACATATATTGTATGCTGTATCAGTTAGCTATTGCTGCATAACAAATGATCCCAAATTTTAGAACCTTAACTGTTTATTATTACTAGTTGGTTGGGTGGGTGGTTCTGCTGAGTTGAGTCAGATTCAGCTAACTCTGGCTAAGTTCACTCATGTATCTGTGGTCAGTTGGTGGTTGGTCGGGGGCGGTTTGTGCAGGACAGACTCAGCTGGGCCACGTGGCTCCCATCCCCTAGCTGCTAGCCTGTGCTGGTTCTCGGGCTGGTCTGGTCCTGTTTAACGCCAGTTGCGAGGAAACAAAAGAGGAAATTGAAGCCTCAAGTGCTTTTTAACGTTTCTGCTTGCATCAGGTCTGCTAAGCAAGTTACACAGTGAAGTCCAGGTTGAAGGGTCAAGGAAATCCATTGTGCCTCTTGAGTGAGAGAAGCTGTACTGGTAAAGAAAAGGGTCAAAGGGCAGGGATACAGGAAGAGGTAAAGGCTTGGGGCCATCAATGCAATCAGTCCTCCACATGTGTGCGTGTGGTTACTTGACGCAGCATTGCCTGTGATAGAAACGACCAAAATGGCCATCAGTAGGGGATACAGGCTACATAAATGATGGCATCCACATGCTGGTATAATCTAGCTGAACAAAGGATGAAGACTCGCCCTGTGCACAACTGGAAAAATCCTGAAGGTGGATGAACTGAAAAAGGCCAGGTGCAGGGCGGTGTGTATGGTGTGCCACCTGTCACGTGAAAAAGGGAGAGAAATAAGAATATATTTATTTGGCCCTACCTGGTTTGGCTCAGTGGATTGAGCATCAGCCTGCGGACTGAAAGGTCCCGGGTTCAATTCCAGTCAAGGGCACATGCCTGGGTTGTGGGCTCGGTCCCCAGTGGGGGGAGTGCAGGAGGCAGCCGGTCAATGATTCTCTCTCACCATTGATGTTTCTCTCTCTCTCTCCCTCTCCCTTCCTCTCTGAAATCAATAGAAATATATTTTAAAAAAGAATATATGTATTTGTATTTGCCTATATCTACATTCATTAATTCTGGAAAGAGAAACAAGAAACGAATGGCGTGGGGGTGGGGGAGCACTGGGTAGAGGCGGGGGCAGGCACCCAGATGGGTGGTGACCCTGCGCCATATAAATAAAAAGAAGTCCTTGCTGCTATGATAATACATGTTCAAAAATTAACATACAGTATCCTCATGCGTGTAATAAAAAAGGAGAGGAAAATAAACAAAGAAGGAGAAAGTCACAGGCCTGCTTGGCTTCCAGAAACCTGCCAGAAGCCTTTAGAGATTGTTACAAAGGAGGGCCTGCCGCTGGGAGGCTAGTAATTCTGCCCAGTGTAAGCCTCGGCCCTCATCTGCTTTGCCCTTTTGGATCTGTTTGGGGCAACGCCCACTCTCCAAAGGCAGAAGGGCTGGTGTGTCCCTCCCTGGGCTGTGCTGTCCCCGAGGAGTGAGGACAGCCCCACCCTTGCTCACGGCCAGAGACTGACATTTCTGAAGGGCGCCACGCGCATTTCCCAGACACACTGAGGGTTGATCTGACCTGGGATGTGTTCCTCGGCTCTTCAGACATCAGTCCGTGTGCTGGTCTGTGGGAATCACGTCCTATTTCTTGGGAAGGGCCTGGAGCCACACGGTAATGGGTGTCCGTGTACAAGTCCTTGTCGTCAGGCTCCGGAAATGAAAGAGCCCTGGAACAACCCCCTCCTGAGCTTATGGCGGGGGTCAGCCAGACCCCTGCAGGGGCTGACCCAATGTGCCCCCTGCTCAGCCCCAAAGCTCCTTAAAAGTGTCGCTTAAGCCTGGCCAGCATGGCTCAGGGGTTGAGCGTCGACCTATGAACCAGGAGGTCACGGTTCAATTCCCGGTCAGGGCACAGGCCCGGTTGCGGGCTCCATCCCAAGTAGGGGGCATGCAGGAGGCAGCATGTCCATGGTTCTCTCTCATCATTGATGTTTCTCTCCCCCTCTCCCTTCCTCTCTGAAATCAATAAAAATATATTTAAACAAATACCTTAACCAATAAAGAAATTTAAAAAATATATATATATTTAAACAAATGAAACATCCACTTCCATTATAAAAAGAAAATGTGACCCTGACTGGTGTGGCTCAGTGGATGGAGCGTCGGCCTGCAGACTCAGGGGTCCCGGGTTCCGATTCCGGTCAAGGGCATGTACCTTGGTTGCAGGCACATCCCCAGTAGGGGGCGTGCAGGAGGCAGCTGATCAATGTTTCTCTCTCATCGATGTTTCTAACTCTCTATCCCTCTCCCTTCCTCTCTGTAAAAAATCAAT
>NW_005370552.1:1262555-1268888 GCF_000412655.1 Myotis brandtii | reverse complement strand
GAGGGTCCCGGGTTCGATTCCCGGTCAAGGGCATGTACCTTGGTTGCAGGCACATCCCCAGTAGGGGGCGTGCAGGAGGCAGCTGATCAATGTTTCTCTCTCATCGATGTTTCTAACTCTCTATCCCTCTCCCTTCCTCTCTGTAAAAAATCAATAAAATATATTTTAAAAAAAATAAAGAAAAGAAAGTGTGGCTCATGCTGTCCCATGGCCTCCTCGGAGCCACGGTGCCCACCTCCCCTTCCCCGCGCCCACCGGCAGGGAGCCGGGAGCTGCTGGCCTGGACCCTGAAGAGAGGAAATGAGCCACCTATGCCTGTGCGTGCTCTGCAGCCAGGAGCGGCCACCACGCCGCTGCCAACGCCACCACCATTGTCCATGCTGGGCACCCCGATTCCATAGGAGAGAAGACGGACAGGAGCTTGCCCACTTGAAGAGGGCCAACGGAACAATTGCTCACAATAAAGTCTGACATTGGCTTAATAGCGAAGTCTCTCTGGTTGCAGGGAACACAACTCCTGCTTGCATCAAGGTGACTTAAAGGGAAATGGAGTGACATTGCTGTCATTTATAGGAGAACGGGCATCTCTAGAACTCACGGTGGCAATCAATGTGTCTGTGCAGGACCCTGGGATTCTAGGAGCCTGTTCTCTCCATCCTCTCTCTCCTTGTTAGTATCTCTCTTCTCTCTCAGGCAGTCCTCTTACAGACAGTCCTCGGGTTACGTTGGACTTGACGTACGTCATCTCATGGTTACGTCGCCATCTCCCATTTATTTATATTTATAAAAAAAGTTCCGTCATTTCGACGTATGTACATATGTGCTTTATGTTTTCTATTATTTATTGACCACAAGTAAAGGTCGGGAATTGTTATCTTTCTTTTAAATTTTTTTACTGTTTCACTTCATTACTGCTGTGTATGTGCCCCATGTGAGTGACGTAGGTGCTTATGTAGGTGGTTCCGACTTATGGTGAAAATCGCCTTATGTTGCACCGTAGGAACGGATCTCCGACGTAACCTGAGGACCTACTGTAGTTTTTCTCATGTGACAGAGAATATAATGTCTGATGCTTTGGGGCATTATACCTCATGACTTCAGCCACCCAGTCAGAGATCCCCTCACCTTTCTCCATTCCAGGTCCAAAAATTCCAGGGAAGGGTCTCATTGGCTGTGCTTGATCAGGTGTCCAGCTCTGGACCAATCAACTTCAGTGAAGGAGCAGGGTTCCATATACCGCAGAACCAGTGTTGGTCACACCCATGTGTGGCTGTGCCGCCACACAGATCCTATGGATGGGGATGCTCCTTCCCACTCTCAGGCGCCCACAGCAGAGGAGGGGCAGCCTTGCTGTCTTCATCGGCCCCGGGGCCTGGAGGGCAGGGAGAAGGAGGGTGCCCAGGGCCCGTGTGCTGCCCAGCACATCTTTTTATCAGCTCCTCCCCCGGAGGGTTGTGTGGCCTAATAGCACCCCACGACCCCAGCACTGGCCACTGGGCTGCTGCCACTGGTTTCTGCCATGAAAGGACAGGAAATGATAATCCCAATGCATCGAGGAGATGAGAGGATGCAAGAGCCACATTTCAAAAGCTTCCTTCTTACCTATTCTTTCATTTCTGCTTCCGGCCACCCACCACCCCTGCACACACCACTTCAAGGCGCTTTCCATCTCCCCTGGGGTTTCTCATGGTTCTTCGTTGCTTTTTTCCCCCTGGAAGACATGCTACCCTCTCATATCCTGGGCATTTCCAGGCCTGGGAGAGGGAGCCGGGACCCAGATAAGTCTGCCTCTTGTCTGGCTGGCCTTGACCTCGCACTTGCCCTGGATCTTGGCCTCTCTCGGGCATCCCGCTCAGGTCTGGCTCCCGCTGAATCCATCCCAGCCCCATCCTGGCTTCGGTGGCGTCACAGACCAGGCTCTGGCCTCCCGTTCCCTCTCTGGGCATCTGGTCCCCAACTGTCCCTGGTGAGTGACTTCATCTCTTCTCTCATTGTGGACAGTTCAAAGAGCCCATCCTCAATCTGCGCCTGGCACAGGCCCGGCACATCTGCTAGGGCTGCTGCCATTGGCCATGGGCTCCGAGGGGGAGGGGACCGGCTGCTGGGCTCGCTGTTCCATGGCGCGGGGGAGAGGAGAGTGAGGGCGCCATGGCTGGGTGACATTCAAATGTGGGCACCAGCCATTCAGAACTGACTCGGAGCTGTGCAGGGGGCCTGCGGGTCCCCGGGGAGTGGCCAAGGTGGTCGGGGTGGCAGGTGGGGACACTCGGGGCCTGGGGCAGAGGCTGTTTACGATTCGGTAGAGAAGCATTTCAATATTTTAACAACCTGCACAGCTGGTGCGGCAGCGCATTTCAGCTGAATGTCAGGCCAGGTTGTAGGTGGCAGCGAGCAGCTGGGCCGTCGCACTGACGCTGAGAGCAGATGGAGTGGTTATAAACTGTGACAGGAGAAGTTTTGGCTAGTCACTGGAAAACCCACATCCCTGCCTTTTCCTAAGGAGGCTGGGGGGAGTTCTCTCGGAAACTTTGGGGGTTACGAGGGGCAGGTCTTCGAAATGAACTTGACGTGGGTTTGTTAGGCTGGCCTGGCATTAGGGGATTGGCACCAATGACTTCTGTGGACCCCCTTCCTCTCATTCCCCAGCAAAGATTCTCAAATTATATGCACTCACGATTAATCTGAAACCTTTATTTTAATCCTCACCCGAGGATATTTTTCCATTGATTCTTAGGGAGAATGGAAGGGAGAGGGAGAGGCAGAGAAACATCGACTGGTTGCCTCCTGCATGCACCCCGACCCGGGCCCGGGCTGGGGAGGATCCTGCAACTGAGGTACATGCCCTTGACTAGAATCGAACCCGAGACCCTTTGGTCTGCAGGCTCTATCCACTTCCACTGAGCCAAACCGGCCAGGGCCAGAGGTGCGCTTTGTAATAAGGTTACAAAGGTAAGCCAGGGGCCGGATGAATCATGAGGGGAAATGCTGAGGCCTTCATCTCAGAACAGGATGGAGCCGGCCTCTAAAAGCTTTTTCCTTTGCCTCTAGAAATAGCGAGACGGTGCTGCTTGGTTCTGATTTTCACCTCCAGATAGCAGGACACGTTTTGTCCTTGAAAGCACTCAAATCAGCTGCCTTGCCAATGTGAAGTCACCGCTTGTTAGCTATGCACAGCTGAGATCAGAATCTGTGTCCCAGCCAGCCAGCCCAGGCCGCGGCTCAGCAGCTGCCCCGAAGGGCCCGCGGGCACCTTCCTTCTAAGGTTTCTGCAGCCCAGGAGGGGGCAGGGGGCAGTGTGGCCCTCACTCCCAGCTCCTGCGCATCGTGCCTGGGAGGCCTGGGCACAGCCCTCTGCGAAGCTGCTCCCCCCATTGGCAGGGCTGCTCCCCAGCTGAGTCTCAGAGACCACCCTGGTGGGGAGCCAGCCCAGTTGTCTCCTCTCTGGGAACCGTGTCTGGGAATTGGGCTTTGGCTACAGTTCAGAGCGGGGATGACTGCTCGGCTCTATGGAACCCGCAGGGATTTGGGATCCTCCAAGCTCTGCCCTTTGAAGAATGGGGTCTTTAGTCCCATGGTCCAAACTGGCAGCAGGGCACCCATGTTTAAGGCAATAGGGTAGAGCAGTGGTCGGCAAACTGCGGCTCACGAGCCACATGTGGCTCTTTGGCCCCTTGAGTGTGGCTCTTCCACAAAATACCGACTTCTGCGCATGAGCCACGAAGTTTCAATCGCACTGTACGTGCGCACCCGCACGTGGTATTTTGTGGAAGAGCCACACTCAAGGGGCCAAAGAGCCGCATGTGGCTCGCGAGCCTCAGTATGCCGACCACTGGGGTAGAGGAAGTGACTTAAAAAAAGGCACAGATGGGCTCTTTTAAGGAAGATTCCTGGAAGCTGACACGTCATGCTTCCATTTATGTCTCATTGGCCGGAACTTAGTCACATGACCACACCCGGGAAATGTAGTCTTTCTCCCGGGTGGCTGGGAGAGAGGAGATATTGGGGGATGGCTTGCAAAGACTCTATGAAAAATGGCTCAATCTCATCCAAATATTGGGGTCTTCAATGTAAGTGCTCTGTAAAGATCTGTCAGGAGAAGAAAGGAACTATAAGTGAAATAGAGCCTTATTTTACATTTTAGCTACTGATTTATTTTTTTAATTTTTGCCTCTCTATGGCTGATCCTTTCAAATCTGTGAATACAAAGCATTTTTATGCCTGTTGTTCATATCTTCTGTGTCCACTTTGAGCTTAAGGGTTCTTATTAAAACTCTTTTGGTTTCTAGGATTCTGGATTTTATACTTTACTTCCTATCTTCTGATTGCGACCTCCTTCTAGATATTTTATTCCCCAAAGCTTTCATTCCAGTCCTTTTCTGATCCACTAACACTACTACTACCTCTACCATCTCCACTACCATCACATCACTGTTTCTGCCGCCATTCCTGCCAACATCATCACCATCATCACCACTTCCGCTGTCAATTGACAAACATAATCACTGGTCTCTCAACCCTCACAGTAGATGTACAAAGTAAATAATATCATATCCCCATTTGGCAGGTAAGAACACTGATGCTCTGAGAGGGTATCTATTTTGCCCAAGATCAAAAAAGCTAGTAGGTGTCAGTGGTGGGACTTTAATCCTCATCTGCCTGATGTCAGAGCCCGGCTTCTGAATACACCATCCTTTCCTTTTCCTTATGACGTCACAGGATTCACTCTCATCTCTATTCCTCTGGCAACAGTGGGTGCCAAACTCTCATCACCATAAAGCAGTGGTTCTCAACCTTCTGGCCCTTTAAATACAGTTCCTCATGTTGTGACCCAACCATAAAATTATTTTCGTTGCTACTTCTTCATAACTGTAATGTTGCTACTGTGATGAATCGTAATGTAAATATCTGATATGCAGGATGGTCTTAGGTGCCCCCTGTGGAAGGGGTCGTTCGACCACCAAAGGGGTCGTGACCCACAGGTTGAGAACTGCTGCCATAAACCTAGATGAATACAATAGCCTCCCAACAAATCTTGAATGTAGGCATGTAGTCCCCACCCACCTCCGCTGGGCCCTTGCATGCGTGCGTGGTCAGCATTAGACTGCTGGCCCAATGACATGTGAGTCAGTCTTTCTCATGTCCCTTCCCTGCTCATACACTTACAGTGAATTTCTCAGACCTCATGGGTCATGTTCTGACTCCCAGAGGCCTCCTCACCTGTGCTCTCCATACCTCTGACTGCCCACTATTGCCAGCTGTGTTGGACATCATTTATGTTCACCAAGACACAAGCAACTTCTGCTAACATTTTATTGACCAAATCAAGTCAAATGGCCACATCTAACTTGAAAGGAAGGAAGAAAATACAATTCTACCGTATGCCAGGGGGGCAGAGAGCTGGAAACACTAGGTGAGCAGCACTATTGACATCCTGACTAACAGTCCGCTGCACTCGCCCCCCATGCCCCGCCTCTAGGACTCATTCCGGCTGCCTCCTCACCTGCCAGCCACAGTGCCAGGCCCATCTTTTCTGGAAAAATCCTTAGTATTTCCAGCACATGCGTTTCCTGCTTCTCAACTCCTAGGGCCTTTAAGGTGGTCAACATGCAATTGGTTATTCATTGGTTCATGTATAAATAATGAGGCCATTTTTGCTTTTAACAAACACACGCAAATGCGTTTGTATGTACATATATTTATGTTTCCACGAATCTACCTTATCTCCTTAAAACTATCACCCGGATGACTGTTCGTCTGTCCCAGTGATAGGTTCACTGCTTAAAGATGTCTGTGGAACTGCCTGGAGCCTGTGGCATATCCATTTTCTTCTCTGTCAAAGGAATGTCATAGTGGTGCCTCTTTCATACAGATGTGTGGGACTTAGAACAGCAGCTGGCACGCAATAAGCACTCAAGAAACTCCAGCTATTATTATTACGCCGCTGAAGATCTGTGCGGATAGCGATCTCTACCTCCTGCAGGTGGATTTGATTTCTTGCTGCCCATTCAGAAGGCATCCCGATGTAGCAGCTGCTGGTGGTGCCCATGTGCCCTCCGCCCACAGGCCCCTGCTGGCAGTCCTGTACCTGCAGAGGCTGCGGCCCCCCTGCCAGGAGGGGTGTCTGGCCTCAGAAGGGATGAAGGCATCTCCCAGTGGCTGGCAGGTGGGATGACGGCACTGCTGGTGCTGGGGAGTGAACACCCTGGGGGAGCTTCCCAACCCGTGAGGCAGGGGAGCTAATGAATCAGAATCTGTGTGTGCTACATGGTCCCCGAGAGGGTCCCAAATGGGCCATTGGCCCACAGTGGAAATCTGCTTATTAACGCGCTCTTT
>NW_005370552.1:1258384-1262507 GCF_000412655.1 Myotis brandtii | reverse complement strand
CTCTGGCAATTGTGTTTCTGGGGATCCCCTCCTGAGTAGATTACCTGCACCCCAGGACTAATGCTTGAGGGGAGGAGGCACACATGTGACTCCGCTGAATGCAATGAAACCAAATTGTTCCTGTGGTCTGGTCACTACCTCTGGCAGGGGGTCCAAAAGTCAAGTTTCTCGAGCTTTTGAGTGGTGAGCGCATCATCCACATACACTGGTGGCCTCCTGAGGTGTCCGCGGTGACGGAGACACCTCCGGGCGCGGGCTCTGCACGGTGAGGGAGGGACACTGCCACCTGCTTGGCCGCGGGTTTGTGAGCCCAGGGGAGCTGAGCGCAGATATGTGGGATGGATGTGCTGCCCCTGCAGTGGGCAGTGGACATGGCCTTCTCCAGGGCCAGTGACAACCTTCTCCCTGTTTCTGAAAACCTGTGGAATGGCGAGAGTCAGGAAATATTCAGGGCAGTTAGACTAACTGAATTGAGGTTTGATTCCTGGTCAGGGCACATGCCCAGGTTGTGGTCTTGATCCCCAGTGTGGAGCATGCAGAAGGCAGCCGATCCATGGTTCTCTCTCATCACTGATGTTTCTATCCCCCTAACCCTCTCCCTTTCTCTCTGAAATCAACCATATATATATTTTAGAGGCCTGGTGCACGAAAATTCGTGCAGTTGGGGGTGGGGGTAGGGTGGCGTCCCTCAGTCTAGCCTGCACCCTCTCACAGTCCAGGAGCCCTCAGGGGATGTCCAACTGTGGCTTAGGCCTGGGGGGAGCGGGCCTAAGCCACAGTCTGGCCTCCCTCTGTGGGAGGTGACCCCAGCAGGCTGATCTGGGGACAACGAACGTCCAGCCCCACCCCGCTGGTTGCTGCTGCCCCCCGACCCCATTGCCGTCCCCTCCCTCTGCCTGCTGGCACACGCCTTGGCTGGCCTGGTGCCACCTGCTCGCTGGCCCTGCCCCCCGCCAACCGGTTGTTCTGCTGTTCGGTCGATTTGCATATTATGCTTTTATTATATAGGATGATTGAAAATATTTTAAAGAAACTTCCAATCAGGGACAGAAGAAAAAAGGGTGTTCCCCAAACAGTGAAGGATGGGAAGGTGTGGCCGAGGCAGAAGGACATCCGTGCAGAAAAAATGAGCTCACCGGAGGGTTTTGCAGCTTCTGAAATGAAAATGGTGATTGTAACATCTGCGTTGCTTGTTGGGAGGATTAAATGAGGTAATGTATGCAGAGGCACCTGGCTCTGCGCCTGCGCCTAGCGGGCGGTCAGAACGTCACTCAGTATTCTCATCAGTGCAGCGCTATACAATGCGCTGGTTAACTTTCTCTGGTGCCGTTCGAAATTTTTCTTCTTTTCTCTCTCTCTCTTCATATCTCTCCCCCCCCCCTCTCTCTCTGGCTGATAGGAGCCTTATTCTATCCTTGGACACCTCGGGGGCCACCTTGAGCTACTCTCGGTGCAGCGGATATTGCACCCATTTCTCTGGGCTCTGTTGCACACGGCGGGCAGCGCTGTTCTCTGCTCTGTCGTCTGGTAGAGGTGTGTGGCCTTGTTGGCAACCCATCTGCTTGAAGTAACAAGCCACGAGGGGCACCACCATACCCAGGGCACCCCACGCGGCCCCAAGGCCTGCAGACCGCAGACAGGAATGCCCAGAACCCCCATTCAGCCAGTTCCTGGTGCCGGGGAGGAAACGGGCTGACGATCTGAAAGCTGGAAACCTGACGTGGCAGCGGGGCCTCGGATCCAGCCAGTCAGTGTGAGAAGTGGCTGGACATGAACTTGGGGAGCAAAAATTATGCTTCTGCAGGAGCCAGGAGAGAAGCCACACTCCAAACTGCCGAGGCAGCCATCTCTAACATCCACGTTTCTAGGCTGATGGAAAGAATCAGAAAACAGCCCCCAAATCGGGCGCAGAGAAAGGCGGGCGATGTCTGCTGGGCAGAGAGCGACGCCAGCCCCCTCAGCGGGGAAATCGAACGCTGTCTTTCTCACTCTCTTTCTTCTTTTTCCTTTGGAAACGGCCCAGCGTCACTTGGTGAAAAGCGCTGCTGGCGTGTGCGGCCTGCTGGGCCCTGTGACCCTCCGGCCTGGGGCACCCAGCGGCAGGAGAGACCCAGAATGACCCCCGAAACGTGCTGGCTTTAGATTGTAGGCAACCGCCTGGGACCTGGAGCCTGTGCCTCTCCATCTCTCCCTCTTGGCCTCTCCCTTCCTCAGGTTGTCACTAAGCAGAAAAAGGCCGCAGAGCCTGAGAAGGTGACCTCCCCGTCTGAGGAGGTGGACGGATGCAAAGGGCTGGAGAAAAATGAGGCCTGTGCCCCCGAGGTGACCGTGCGTGAGCGCTGGCTGCATCCGTGCCCACTCGGAGCGCAGAAGGGGCTGTGACCCGTGGGGCCGAGGGTGGGGAGCTGGGGGGTGAGGCCACAGCAGGGCCCTCCCCACGCTGTGTCTTCCTAGCTGTCAGCATTCCTCAGCCCCCTCTGCAGCCTGGGCCCACTGGGCCCCCTGGATGCGCTGTGCGCCTGCATGTGCAGGCCTGGGCGGGGGAGGGGAGCATGTGCGGACCTGGAAGCAGGCTTTCCCTCCAGTCTTTCCAGAGCAGCCTGGTTTTCAGCAGGACGGCAGGCAATCGCTTGGCCCTGGGGGAGGCAGGGCTGCGAGAGCGGAAGGGGCGGGGAGGCACCTTCTGTGTGGTGTTTGCACGGTGGTGGTGGGGGGGCGGGTGAGGAACCTTGTGTGTGGGATCTGCGCGGTGGGATCGTGCTGCTTCCAGGTTTCCAGCAATAACGAGGCGCATTTGCTACCGCGGGTTCATTAACGAGGCCTGCGGGAGTGCGGATTGGCTTGTCCACTGTGTTAACTGGACCGCGGGAGAAAGGGAAAGTCAGAGAAGGGACAGCAGTGTGCGGATTGGGGTTCAGCTTTCGCTGCCCCCAGCCTTGGGAGGACCCGGCTGACAACTGCCTGGGCCATCACTAGCGGGGAGGGGAGCGGATGGAGGGGCCTGGGGGGTGGGTGTCGTTATTTCTACGGATCCTGAGCTTTCCTTTGAACTAATACGGGGCACAGTCTTTGGTGCCCTTGGGTCACAATTGGACACTTTGCCCAAAGCGGTGGGGCCTGGGGTGTTGCTCTGCCTGGCCACTCAGGTCACAAGAATCCTTGCCCGGCCTGTGTGGCTCAGTGGTTGAGCGTCGACCTGTGAACCAGGAGGTCAGGGTTCGATTCCCAGTCAGGGCCCAGGCCCGGGTTGCGGGCTCCATCCCCAGTGGGGGACGCAGGAGGCAGCCGATCCATGATTCTCTCTCATAATGAATGTTTCCCTCTCTCTCTCTCTCTCTCTCTCTCTCTCTCTCTCTCTCTCTCTCTCTTCTCTCCTCTCTTATATCAGTAAAAATATATGAAAAAGAAAAAAGAACCCTTGCCTGTGAGAAAAATCTCGAAACGAGCCCCCGGATGTGCCAGCTCTCCCCCACCCCTGCACTCCAGCTCTGACCTGCTCCGCCTGTGGACAGAGGCCCCTGGGCCTGGTTGACACGTGGTGGCCAACAGCAGCCCCGGGACAGCCGTGGGTGCAGAGGGCACTGCCCTGGAACCTGCTGTCCTCCCTCCCTGTCCTCCAAGGTGGCTTCAGTTCGCAGCCAGCGCTCCTGTTTGTTGGGCAAACAGACAGGGAAAACAGGCCAGCGCCAGGAGGCTGGAGCCTGGCAGCCGGCCAGGGGCCCTGGCAGCCGCCTCCCAGGGACGAGACTATCCGCTTGGGCGTTATGGAGGGCCCACCGGCGTCTCCCCTGCATCCTGCCCGCCCCCCGGCACCCACAGAAGTGTCAAGGGCAAGGACAGAGGAAGAGGAGGACTTGGGGGTCGTTTATTCTGCCCCTTGTCAGGGGATCGGAGTCCTAGCGTAGCGGGGAAGCTGGATGGTGTTATCGACCAAATGGGGGTTTGGGGATTATCTATGGATTTCATTTATCTGTGTTTCCCCTGGTCTCTCTTGTTGTAGGTAATTAAGAGCTGATTGCTGGTAATTAAGAGTTGTTGAGAGAGCCAGCAGGATCCAGGAGGAGACTAGCACGTTTTGTCTGCTTTTGGACAGAGTCCTGACATCCCTCCCCTCCTCGGCAGC
>NW_005370552.1:1252390-1258348 GCF_000412655.1 Myotis brandtii | reverse complement strand
ACCCTAGAGAGCAAGTCGAAGCTTGTCAGCTGGATTATTTATGTGCAAACTACATTCTGACCTCATTCTCTCCTATTATTCCCGAGCCGTGAGCACAGTCTTGCGTAGCGGGTTGAAGTTCCAGTCTCCTGACACTCAGGTGTGTTAAGATGTAGCCTTTTTTTATTTCTCCCGAACTGCAGTCTTAACTGGGCTCTTGAGCCTCTATTTCTGCTGATGTCAGACAACTTGAACTTGCCAAGTCAAGGTAACAGTCGCTGTGGGTTGAAATCATGGTCACTTTGAGGCCGAGGCTGCCTCTTCAGGATTCTCTCTTGCCCTCTGTGCCCTGTGTGAGTGGCGGCCCTGCGTGGAGCAGGGCAGGAGGGAGTCCTGTGCTGTCCTGGCATTGACCGAGGGACACGTGTCCACGTGCTGCCCTGTTTACCGGTCTCACCCACTGGGCTCTCTGGCCTTGGACCAGTTGTGCTTGTACCTCCGGAACTGGAGCGTGGGCCCTGATGTCCCAGGCGGCCGTGGCCTTGGGTCTGGAGGTCACATTGGAAGTGACCTGCGCGCTGCTCCCTAGATGCTCCTAGTGGGCCCCTTCGGGGAGCCCTTCTGGGTGCTCTGGGCTGCTCTCTGCACTGTGCCGAGGGGGCAGGTCTGGGCACCCTTGGTTCTCCTGCCAGAGCCACTCCTTCAGCCAAGGCCCCTCGTTTAGCCACGGCCACTCCCCTCTGCAGGCCACAGAGAGCGCCCCAGCTAGCTGCACCCCTTTCCTCCTCTCCACCCCTCTGTGGATTCGGTGCCTCTCCTGTCCCTGTTTGGTAAAGAGCCTCAGTTGGCACGGAGACCTTTCTTTGTATTAAAAAATATATTTGTATTGATTTCAGAGAGGAAGGGAGAGGGAGAGAGAGAAACATCAATGATGGGAGAGAATCATGGATCGGCTGCCTCCTGCACGCCCCACACTGGGGATCGACTTTGCAACCCAGGCCTGTGCCCTTGACCGGGAATTGAACTGTGACCTCCTGGTCGACACTGAACCACTGAGACCTTTTGACTGGTCAGCCAACCTGTCAAACTGGCAGAACCTTTATTCCTTTTCCTGCAGCAGGAAAACTGCTCCCGCTGCTCCCTGTTCTGTTTGTGCCGGTGCAGAACCAGCGTCCCAGGCTCAAGGCATCGGAAAGCCAAGTTCGCAGATGCCAAAGCGCCCTGCGTGTCCCGCGCCCCACGACTCGCCCTGGATGCCGTGGCTCTCAGGGGCGGGCAGTTGGCTGTAGATTTAGAAAGTCTTTGTGGGACCCCGGAAGCTTTTTCCTTTAGGTGGACACTTATTGCCCGCTTCAAAGTGTCCCGCACTTTGCACGGGTCACTGTCTTTCATCCGCACAACTGCCCTGTTAGGATTCCATTTTGCACAGGAGGAAACTGACAGAGTGGTGAGAGAACTTGCTAGACCATTCGCCTCTGGTGCCGCAGACATGGGGGGCCTGTTTGTCAAGTGAGCATGTGCATCCTGGTAGGAGGCTTGCTTGCTCATATGTCTGGTGGTTGATGCTGGCTGTCAGCTGAGCCCTTAGCTGGGGCTAAACACCTACACATGACCTCCCCGTGTGGCTTGGACTTCCTCACAGCATGGTGGCTGGTTGCCAAGGGTGAGTGTCCCCAAAGAGAGAGAAGGACAGAGCCAGGTGGAAGCTGCCAGCATTTTATGGTTGGGACAGTCACTATCCACCCATGTTCCAGGGGAGAGGAAAAAGACACCACCTCGATGGGACTGGCGAGATTCTGGAAGCGCATATGGGACAGGACATACTGCTGTGGCCGTATTTGAAAAATGCAATCATAACAGAACTGTCCAGGGAAAGGGTGGAGGAGACATCGCTCAAAACATGTTCAAAACTCCAAGCCCAGGGACCCAGCCCAAGGAGCACTCCGGGCTCCTTCCGGCCCAGACACAACATAGAGGCTGCCCACCTGCCTCGATCTGAGAGCTGCCAGGAAGTCACTCACCCCAGGCCCTGGAATGCAGAAGTCTAGGGCAGACTAAGTCATTAGAGCTTCCATCGCAGACGTTCTGGAAGGTGTGTTCTCAGAGGCTCTGCCACGGTAGCTCACCATCCCTGCAAGTCTGTGCCTCCTGTTCCAACCTGGGGAGATGAGTGTTGTGACAAAGGCGAGCACGGGCTTCTGGGAGCACGAGGAGGGGACGCCTCCCCCCTGGGGGTGCTGTACAGGCTCAGGCTGGGCATTTCCTAGAAGAGGTGACATCGGAGCCGGGTGGTGAGTGACAAGTAGGAGTGGCCAGAACAGGGAGTGGAGACGGCATCTCTGCAGAGGCGACAGGCCAGTCTGTGCAAAGGCAGGGAGAGGAACAGAGTGGTGAGGTGACAGGAGGATGGGTGGAACCGGTGAGGGAGAGAAGGGTGGCGGAGTGCGGGGACCACATCCACCAGGCCGGCCAAGGAATTGAGATCAATAGAGGAATTGATTTTCTTTCCTCTATTCAGGGCATCAGAAAAGTCCTGGTTTCCTTGAGAAGAGGGTGTTAAGAATATGCGCTAGGCCAAGAGGAGGAGGAGGAGGACAGAATTCGATTCCCAGTTGGGGCACATGCCTGGGTTGCATGGGCTCGATCCCCAGTGGGGGGGGGGGGGGGGAGGAGGGGGAGGAGAAGGGAAAGAAGGAAGAGGAAGAGAAGGAGGAGGAAAAGGAGGAGGAGGGCGGAGGAGGGGAAGAGGAGAGGAAAAGAAACTGGCCCTGAGACAAAGGACTTTTTTATAACATGGCCAAGAGCCAGCTGGGCCAGTTTGGCCACATCTGAGACTTTTGCTTGGGGCCTTTTCCTGTCAGTTTCTGCCCTGTAGTTATTCATTCATTGATTTCATTGATAGGCGCTGACTGTGTGCATTCTACTTCATTAGGTTTTCTTTGCACCTTTTCTCATTTTCAACAAATAAATATTGGGACACGGCCTATAAAATATAAGTGACCCTAGGGGACAATGGACTAGCATATCGGAACTCTGATACCCAGTCAATCCCTGCCACGAACCCCCTTACCTCCCCCCCCGCTCCCTCAGCCCATCCACTCCTGGTTTGAGTGGAGCAGCACATGCCAGCTTGTGCTCTTGGCATTTATTAGGATTAGGTTGAGCCAACGGTCACCTAAAAGTCCCAAATGACATGGCGTGGCCACAGTAGAATCCGAGTTCTCTCTCGTGCTTAGAAGTCCAGGCTTAGGCAGCCTCAGGCAGCTCTGGCCTTGCACAGGGTCGGACACCTGGGTTTCTTGAGCTCTTTGCTCTGCTAAGTATGCATGAAATTTGTGCACTGGTAGAGTCCCTAGCGGCTTCTGGCTGCTGGCCGGGGCCTCCCTCCCTTCCCCTGGCGGGTCCCGCCTCCACCCCCTGGTTGAACTCCCAGAAGAACTCTGGTGGAGGGGACAATTTGCATACTATGCTTTTATTATATAGAAGTTTTATTGATCTCAGGGAGGAAGGGAGAGGGAGAGAGAGATAGAAACCTCAGTGATGGGAGAGAATCATGGACTGGCTGCCTCCTGCACGCCCCACACTAGAAATGGAACCCACAACCCGGGCATGTGCCCTGACCAGGATGGTTCATAGGTTGATGCTCAACCCCTGAGCCATGCTGGCCAGGCTAATTGATGCACTTCTTCTTCCCAAAGTCACTTCATGGCCCAAGATGGCCCCTGGAGCTGGAAGTTCATTCACTGAAAAGCTGGCTGGCCTGGAAAATGCCGGCATCTGATTGCTATGCACACGGTCATACACACTCGTCTAGATGAACCTCTGACTGTTCTGTTCCGGGGACCACATATTTCTGCTCCTGCTGGAGCCTGCTGAGCACACTGTTGCACTTGGGGACAGCCTTCCTGAGGGCACAGGGCTCTGTGGAGCCTGTGACAGGGCCCTCCGAGCCACTCCCCATCCCTGCACTAACTTCTTGCTCACGGCCCCAGGTGACTTGGTACCTGTGGTTGACACCGAGTCTCTCAATTTCCTGCCTCCCCTCCCCTCTGGCCTCCTGGCTTGCAACCGAGTCTTCCTGTTTGGGGGGCTGAGGGCGCTGCGGCTTTGCACCAGCTTTCTCTGGCTCCTCGCCCTCCCCGAGGGACAAGGTTTGGGGGGCAGGGCAGGGGGAACAGTGGCCTTCGTTGCTTATGGGGCAATGGGAATGCAGTAGACTGGAGGCCGGGCTGGCATTCCGGCTCGGCTACTAATTGGCCTGAAGGCTGGGCCTAAGCCTTCACCCCGCTCAGGTTCTGACTTGGTGATTCTGTAACATTGACTGAGTGTCCCAGGCCATTTGGAGGATCTGAAAGAAATTGGATTCATTAGTGATCTTTCCATTGTAAACCCCACCCAGACCAAGGTTAGCGAAAGGGAAAATGTATTGGTTTATGTTATTGAAAGGCCCCGGGGTAGCCTGCTTCAGCTGTGCCTTGATCTAGGACAGTGGTTCTCAACCTTCCTAATGCCGAGACCCTTTACTACAGTTCCTCATGTTGTGGTGACCCCCAACCATAAAATTATTTTTGTTGCTACTTCATAACTGTAATTTTGCTACTGTTATGAATCGTAATGTAAATATCTGATATGCAGGATGTATTTTCATTGTTACAAATTGAACATAATTAAAGCATAGTGATTCATCACAAAAACAATATGTAATTATATATGTGTTTTCTGATGGTCTTAGGCGACCCCTGTGAAAGGGTCGTTCGACCCCCAAAGGGGTCGCGACCCACAGGTTGGCGACCCACAGGTTGAGAACCGCTGATCTAGGACCTCAATATGACACAGCACCCATCATTTGCTTTGTTCATCGGGACGGGCTTCAGTGGCTGCACACAGAGGGTCTTCCCTGCACCCCCTTCCAAATCTCTGGAACTTCTACCACCCCTCGCCTTCGTTGCAGCCATTGTATCCTAACCAAGCCTTGCATTCCCCCGCAACCAAACCCAGCCCAGAAAAGAGACCGTGTCCCAGTGTTCGCGGCAAAAGTCCTGATGTTCACTTGGACTGGAACAATTCAGTCCTGTGTTCCCTCTGATTAAGCCAATCAGGCTGATCCCTGGCACCGGGGGTGCAGACAACCCCAACTCCCTGAACTGTCTGGCCGGGAAAGGGAAGCAATGGATCCTGGCAGTATGTGTGTACGGGGTAGGGTATCTATCTTCAAAGATCTTACTCAGAAAGCAGATCTATACTGAGGACACAGGGAACGGGACCCTGAAGACCCTTTGTATAGTACAGTGGATTTGGCAAAGGGGAGCTCAGCGGTCAGGGAGGGCTTCTTGGAAGAGGTGGAACTTGTGTGCTGAGGAGAATTTGCATGGGCAGGAGCCTTGTGGGGAGGGCAGACAAGGACCTTCTGATGTATGGTTTGTAGTCCTGCAGCTTCTCTCAGCCCGGAAACTATGCTGACTGGAGTTTTAATAGGTTGTAATTACAGAAGCAAAACCGAAACCTTGTACTGGTATCATGAGTGAATTGTGTCTCCCTGAAAAGTCATATATTGAAGCCCTAATCCCAAGTACTTTCGACCGTGGCTATATTTGTGGCTGGGGTCTTTAAAAAGGGAATTAAGTTAAAATGGGGTCACATGGATGGGCCCAAATCCAATGTGACTGGTGTCCTTTTAAGAAGAGAAGATGAGGACACAGAGACACGCACAGAGGACATGTGAGGACACAGACAGAAAGAAGGCGGCCGTCTTGAAGCCAAGGAGAGAGGCCTCAGGAGGAACCAACCCTGCTGACACCTTGATCTTGGACCTCCCGCCTCCAGACCGTGAGATGATAAAACTCTGTTGTTTAAGCTGCCCCGTCTGTGGCGCAGTGTTATGGCAGCCTGAGCAGACTAATGCAACTGGTTTCAAAATTTACCAGTGGTGCATCTACACAACATAAACTGATGAACAAAAACAGATCCAGAGACAAATGA
>NW_005370552.1:1246480-1252346 GCF_000412655.1 Myotis brandtii | reverse complement strand
ATGGTGGTGGGGGGGGTTCAATCGAGGAAAAAGGAGACATATGTAAAACTTTAGACAATAAAAGAATAATAATGTTGCTTATATAACATTAGAAAACTAAAAAAAAAATTACCAGGAACCCCACTTCTCCTCACCCCTTCCCAGGGGCTGGCTTTCCTGCCTGGAGCCCGGCTGTGCTCTCAGCGCGATGCCATCCCCAGACCTCTCTCTTGCCTTCCTTTCCACCAAAGCTGACACCCCAATTGCAGGAGCTTCACCCACAAAACCACTGTAGGTGCCGCCAAGGTTTCACCATCCTGAACTTCCTTTGCTCACCTGCTCTGAACTGTCTTTAAGAGTTAAACCCTCGGCCTCTCCCTGCCGCGCATACTTTTGCAGAAGCTGAAGCCAGATTCAGCTGTTTTTGAAATAGCAGATGGAATTTTCCCCGATGTAAAAATAATGGTGCCCAATTCTTGTGGGAGGTGTATGGGGCTGGCACTGGCACCACCGGCCTCTCTTTCCCTCAGAAATAGCCCCACAATGGCCTCATTTTCTAAAACTTGCAACTCAGCGAGTACTTAGCCTGTAGCAAGAAGAATCCACTTTGCTAAGGCTGAAAAGGGAGAGAGATGCATTTGTCAGTGTAGGCAGCCACTCGAGGAGTGGGGACTGAGGAGTTTCCCCGATGCTTGGCCACCAGCCTTGGGGTTAAAGCATGGTCAAGGGCGGAATGCACGCATGAGCTTGGGCTTCTCCTGCACCTGGGTGAGCTGGGACAAGATGGACGGGGCTGGCCTGGGCCCTCGTGGGAAGGATAGGGGAGAAGCCCTGGAAAGCAGAGGCCAGGCAGAGAGGACTGGGACATGCAGGGAAGGGCATGATGGGAAGGGAAGCATTTTTCTCATTGGCCATGGCCAAAGACATGGAAGGCACTGATGTGAGACTCATCCCTTACATACAAACCCTTTCTCCAAGATCAAACATTAGAAACCAACAGAGGCCCTGGCCAGGGTGCTCAGTGGTTAGAGTGGCAGCCTGTGCACCAAAGGGTCGTGGGTTTGATTCCAGTCAAGGGCATGCACCTGGGTTGCAGGTTGGATCCCTGGCCCAATGTATGCGTCTCTCTCACATCGATGTTTCTCTCTCCCCCTCCCTCCCTCCCACTCTCTCTAAAAATCGATGGGAAAAATATCTGTGGGTGAGGATGAACGAACAGCAAACAAACGGAAACAATGCAGGAGGCCCAGGCACCCTTTGCCCTGTCCTGGGGGAAGCTGGAAGGATCCTTGCGCGCTCATTTTTTACTGGAGCCATAAAGCTATACAAACAAGCAGTCTGTTTGGGGTGGGCTGGGCTGGGAGGGGGGGAAGTAGGGGTTAAGAAAAAGGACAGTGAGGGCTTGTGGGCGGGGCAGTTGTTAGTTGCTTTCTGTTCAATGGGAACCGGAAAGATAATTTTTCTGGAGCATTTAGGGCTCCAATTGGAATCTTCCTTGTCTGACAAGGGTTTTCCTTCCATTGTTGTGTGGTCTTGGCCTCCTCCCCCACCTCAGCTCCTGGGAGGGAGTCAGTATTGCTGGGGGATATGCGCCAAGGGTCCAGGAGTCGGAAGGGCTGCACTGGGGGTGGCTCCCTGGGTTTGAGGGCCATCGTGGGGGCAGGGGAGGCTGCAGGGTCTCCTAGCCTTCCTAGCAGGGCGCAGAGCCCATGACCATGCCCAGTAAGCAGACACGTCTGTGCCCACTCCCGCTTCCCAGGGTGATTGTACTCCTGCCCTCTGTACCCCCCACAGCGCGCACACGGACACACACACACACACACACACACAGCTGTTTACTCAGCCGTCTGACAGCGGTCTGGTGAGGGGAGAGCCACTGCTCGCCGCAGGAGTAAGTTTCCTGGCAAATTAAGTGCAGGATTTGAAATCCATGTTCCTTCTGCCCATTATTAATTATTGTTTCTGCTGTTCATTACCAGCTTGTTTCCTTGATCAGCTCCCAGAACAAAGGCTCTTCAAAGCATTGTCCTCCCTGTAGGAGCCCAAAGGGCCACGCCATCAGGTCCGGCCCTCAGTACCCCCCTCTGGCGGAGGGAGGCCTGTTTCCTGCTGAGATGGACACGGCCTGGGCAGGTGCCCCACCTTCCCCTCCTCAGGTTCCCCCTCCCTGCCCCCCCGGCTGCCACCCTGTCCAGAGCAGACAAACTAGGAAACCTCTTATTTCTGATTTTGTACTTTGAGAACAATTAAGATCTAACGGACATACAGGGTACAGGTCCATGGCTTTTTGCACATGGATAGATCCATGAGCAAGATATGGGCCACGCCACCCGCCTCACAAGACCCTTCTGCCCCCTCCCAGTTGATAGTCCCCCCAAAGTAACCGTTTCTTGACTTCCAACGATATAGACTTGTTTTTGTCTCTTTTTGCACTTCCAATAAACAGAATCATAAAATATGTATTCTTGTGTGTCTGGCTCCTTTCACTCAACATTACCTGGAACATCCATCCATGTTGTTGCATGGAGCGGCCGGGTGGTGTCCCTTTGCATGAATATATCATGGTTAGTTTATCTGTTGTCTTAATGGACACTGCTGTTGTTTCCAGTTTGGGGTTGTTATGAATAAAACGCCGTGTGTACTTGTGCGTCTGGCTGTTAGTGAACATAAACACTCATTTCTCTTGGTTATACACCTTGAAATGAAATTGCTGGGTCATAGGATATGGGATAAAGCCATGTCCTATTTTTATTGTTTTTGTTTGTTTGGTTGGTTTTTTGTTAATCCTCACCCAAGGATATTTTTCCATTGATTTTTAGAGAGAGTGGAAGGGAGAGGGAGAGACAGAGAGAAACGTCGATATGAGAGAGACACAGGTATGTGCTCTTGACCAGAATCGAAACTGGGACCTTTAGTCCTCGGGCCGGTGCTCTATCCACTGAGACAAACCGGCCAGGGCCGTTTTTACTAGTAAAAGAGCAAGCCGAAAGGGCAATGCTTAGGCTAGAGGTCTACAAGGTAAAGGATGGCATTTCAGGCATCCTGTAGATGGTGGGGGGGCTTCGCTCATCTGTAGACTGCATTGTTACCAATATGGCCGCCAACGAACCATCTCGCAGTGCCCACGTTCATAGGCAGTCCTCTCTCCCACTGACATTGGGTTTAGCCACATGACTGACTTTGGCCAAAGGGACCTCAGCAAGCATGATACGGTGAGCGCTTGGGCATTGCGGCCTGCCTGCCTCACCTGCTGTTCTCATCAGGCAAAGAAGCCTGGTCTCCATGGAAAGCATGGAGGGAGATGCTGGGGATTGCTTGTTACCTAGGCCAGTGGTCGGCAAACTGCGGCTCGCGAGCCACATGCGGCTCTTTGGCCCCTTGAGTGTGGCTCTTCCACAAAATACCGACTTCTGCGCATGGGCCACGAAGTTTCAATCCCACTGTACGTGTGCCCGCACGTGGTATTTTGTGGAAGAGCCACACTCAAGGGGCCAAAGAGCCGCATGTGGCTCGAGAGCCGCAGTTTGCCAACCACTGTCCTAGGAGAACCTCGCTTATCCGGAAATTGGTATCAGAAGTGAGGTTCGGCCATAACAAAAACCTAACCTATACAGCTCTGGCTGAGGGTGGGGTGGTAGATGGCAAGTTGGATGGAAGACAGTGACCAGTGGCTACACATTTGATAAAACCTGGACTACTTGCTGGTGTGAGTGCTGGCCTGGGGGACACACAGCGCTGCCACAGCGACTTTCCCACCCACATATCGCCCCCTCACACTGTCTCCGCTCACAGATTTCATCCCTTTCTTGCCAGCATCAGCACGAGTCCTCTTTTATTCAAATTTCCTTTGTCTTTCTCCTGTTTCTTTCCCTTTTTTGTGGCCATTCTGACACCAGCGCCCTCTAACTCCAGTTCGAAAGAGGGCGGAGAAGGGGAAAGGTCTGGAGGTCGGGGCACAGGCTTAAATCCCAGAAGGGACCCAGGACAGCTGCTCCCTTCCATGACCCGACTGGGCTGCTGAAGGGGGCAGCACCTAGGAGTCGGTTACACAACCAGATGTGGTTTCCACACTTGGTGTAGCTGATGACACCGCGATGGTACAATCCCCTCGCAACTCCTGTGAATGTTGGACTTGCCTGACCTCCAAGTTCTCCTTCTAGGCCTCCCACCTTCAACCAACACATCCTATCACGCATCACTTCAGCTCCTTGAGCCCTCCTTTTTTAAAAAAACAAACATATTTGTAATGATGTCAGAGAGGAAGGGAGAGGGAGAGGGAGAGGGAGAGAAACATCCATGATGAGAGAGAATTACTGATCAGCTGCCTCCACCCCCCCTATAGGGATGGAGCCCACAACCCGGGCATGTGCCCTGACTGGGAATTGAACCCTGACCTCCTGGTTCATAGGTCGATGCTCAACCATTGAGCCACACTGGCCAGGCCGAGCCCTCCTTTTCTGTTGCAACCCCTAAATGGAGGCAGTAACACAGGCCCTGCCTCCTCACGGAGCAGCTGTGGGCCGGATGGAGTAAAGCCTGTGAAGGCCACGTGGGCCCTGCAGAACACTGCACGCGCCTAAGGCGTTGCAGCGCTGTGAGCTGCAGGAATGCCACGGGCACGGATTGCTTCACTTTTTGGGCGATGGGTTTTGAGTTTGTCAGGGTCATTTTGTTTTATGGCCGCTCGCCTCAGCAATCCACATAAATTTGGTGCGTTCAGAAGCAATGATCGGCTCTGGAAACTTTCTCTGTATTTGCAGCCAGTGTAGCCCCGTCCTTGTGGGGGAACCGCTGGGGAGTCGGTCTCCTTTCCCGCTGGAGCCAAATCGTGTCTGAGCCACCAGGGCTCCTTTGCCAGCACCTTCCCTCATGCCTGTGTGTGACATTTGGTGTGAGTGGGTACAGGCATGTGGGCACAGCCCGTGTCCATGCGCAAGTCTCCTTCTGGGAAGAGAGGCCATAGGTTTTCTCAGCTCTGCCAAAGCGGACCCCAAACGACTGAACCCCCCTGAACTTTCAGGCCTAGACCATCACCGTGAAATTGGGATTCTAAGACATCAGTAAGAAGCTTCCAGTGTCGCCATAGCTGGTGTGGCTCAGTGGATAGAGCGTTGGCCTGGGGATTGAAGGGTCCCGGGTTCGATTCTGGTCAGGGCACAGGCCCGGATTGCTGGCTCGATCCCCAGTGTGGGGTGTGCAGGAGGCAGCCGATCCATGATTCTCTCTCATCATAGGTGTTTCTCTCTCTCCTTCTTCCTTCCTCTCTGACATCAATAAATATATTTAAAAAAAATAAAAAGAAGCTTCCACTGTTGAGGACTGTTGCTCCAGGAAGGAAAACTGCCCAAGGTATCCGGACCCACGTTAGCTAAACCCACAGACATGCAGCACTGCGGCAGGCGTGTCCAAGCCGCGTCCCTGTGAGGACCAACTGTTCTCTCCTGGTGGCCACAGGCGTGGCGATGGGTTTGGGTACAGAGGCAGCTGGCAGGCAGGTGGAAGGTGTTATGTTGAAAACGGGACCCGTCCAGCGGGCGCCGGAGGGAGGCTGGCTGGTTCCCGCTTCTCTTTCCTTGGCAGATGCGATCCCCTCCCTGTCTAGGGCACGAACACCAACGTCGCAGCCGAGGCAGGGGAGCGGGCCGTGGAGGGTTAAAGCGGAGATTGTGACTCCATAGATCTTGAAGAACAAAGAGCTCCAGGGGCGCTCTTCCCACCCTGATTGCTCCCTTATTTTTATTTTTTAAAGCGATGCGGGCGAGGAAAGGGGGGGACTCTACCAGGGATTTCTCAGTAAATGCTTTGCAGGGACTGGCGCGTGGGAGCAGCCCACACCTGAGCCTAGTGGAGGGCGGGGTGAGGGAGCGAGGCCCGCTGGCCCCGCGCC
>NW_005370552.1:1238825-1246413 GCF_000412655.1 Myotis brandtii | reverse complement strand
AGCCGGGGCGGGGGCTGTGCCTGGCGGTGGTGGGTGGTTCGGGCTGAACAGCTGAGGGGATTGTGCTGATCAAACGTGCATAACTGATCCTGCGGGAGCCGCCGCCGACTGCTGTGCCGCAGAAAGAACTGTGTCTGGAGATGAACAATGCCGTCCTGTTCGCCCCCAGTTCCCCCACTTTGGGGGGATTTGAAAATGGGGGTGCATTTTTAGGTGTCATGGGGGTGCTACTGTGATTTAGTGTGCAGGGGACAAAGGACACTTAGCATCACACAAGATACCAATAGTGCTCCCACGGCCCTGGCCGGTGTGGCTCACTGGATAGAGCGTCGGCCGCCAGACTGAAGGGTCCTGGGTTCCATTCTGGTCAAGGGCAGGTACCTCAGTTGCAGGCTCCTTCCCGGCCCGGGCCCTGGTCGGGGCTCATGCAGGAGGCAACCCATCGATGTGTTTCTCTCTCCCTCTCTCTTCCACTCTCTCTAAAATCAATGGAAAGGTATCCTTGGGTGAGGATAAAAAAAATAGTGCCCCCTTGACAAAGCTGGCAATTGTGAAGAAAGTTCCAGGTGTCCTTTCTAAAGAACCGATCGGCTCATTAGGGACTCAGGGTCATTTTTCAAGGTGACCCCTGAGGTTGGGGCAGGGCCTCATGGCAGTAGAGAGCTGGTGACCTCAGTGAAGCCTGCCTGCGCGCCTGTGGCCCTGGGAGGCAGCGAAGGCGATGCCTGGGGACCCACTGACCTCCAGCTGCGGCCACTTGGAGGGAGGGCGGTGGGGGCGGGGCGATGATACTGCACAGGGAGCCAGTTTCCCCAATGGAGAGTGAGAAACACCCATGGGTGGTTCACTGTGCGGTTGGGCCCGCCACAGCGAGACAGTGGAAAGTCAGAGAAGCATGGGTGACCCAGACAGGAGATTGATGGGGGACAGCATCAAGGGCTGCCCCAGAGATAAAGGCAGAGGGGCCCCTTCTGGAGGCCTTGGCTGGACAGAAAGGGTCCCCTGCTACTGACTTTATTCTGCTCTGCACCCCCAACCTCACTTCTCCAGTTTTCATATATATATTAGTGGCCCAGTGCACGGATTCGTGCACATTGAAAGTTAAATAATTAGAAGAAATATTTTAATATTGCTATTTGCCCTTTCTCTGTAATGGACACTGGTTGCCTTCTGCGGGGCAATCGGTGGGGTGATTGGGCCCCCTCACATCTGCCTTGGCCTGGTGCCGCCTGCTCACCTGCTCCACCATCCCGCCGCGATCCCGCTTTCAAAGGGCCCATCAGGGCCGGCAGTGCCTCCACTGCCGCCTGCTGCCAGCACCATGTGGCGGACACCCGCCATGGTCCATGCCGCCCTCGGTGGTCAGTGCACATCATAGTGAGCGGTCGAACTCCTGGTGTCTGCCCTCTGGTGGTCAGTGCACATCATAGTGAGCGGTTGAGAGGCCTTAGCAGAAAGAGAGACAGAGACATCCATGATGAGAGAGAAGCATGGATCAGCTGCCTCCTGCATGCCCCCCACTGGGGATGGAGCCCACAACCTGGGCCTGTGCCCTGACCAGGAATTGAACCATGACCTCCTGATTCATAGGTCGACGCTCAACCACTGAGCCACGCTGGCCGGGCTGCAGTTCTTAAGGGGAGGAGCCTGGCCTCTGCCTCTGCTGGTACTGGAGGGGCCCAGGGCAGTGAGGACTGGCTGGGGTTGGGACCACCCTGCATGGCCTGGTCCCTGAAGGCTACGGGAGCCCCCGCTGGGAGGTCGATGCCATGCTCCAGCAGGTGTAGGAGGAACCAGGCACCCCAGGGCTGCAACATGCAGTCACCCCACTAAATGAGAAGCAAGAGGCTCTTTCAAGCCCAGCCCACTGTCACCCTCCCCGCCACAGTCTGTGGTCCGGCCAGGCCAAGGGACTTTAAAAACAGGTATTGAGGTCAGTCCCTACCAGTGTTTTGTCTTCTGCTAATCAGTGGTTTGCAAGGCAAAGGAGCAGATGCCGGTGGCAGAGAACAGAACTCAGATAGCACTGGGGGAGGGGAGCTGGCTTTCTTGCTGACATTTTTACAAAACAAATAAGTGTGGGGCAGAGCCGGTGACCTCAGTGTGATGGAAAAAGGCGGTCAGCAAAGTGTCTGCCAGAAATGGCATGTTTCTCACCCACCTGTTAGGAAGCGGAAAGGGAGACGTTGACTAATATCATCCCTGCGAGCAGTGAGCGCGGCTGCACGCCTGCGGCTCTGAGCACCTGATGTGGGTATCGGATTTCATCCTCTCCGCCCTCCCAGCTGGAGGCGGGGGCAGGGTTCCCAGTTCAAAGAGGAGGAAACTGAGGCACAGGTATTCAGTTACGAAGCCGAGGTTGTGCAGCTCAGAGGTTGTGGAAAAGGGATTTGGTCTTGGCAGCCTGGCCTCAGAGCCTAAGAAGTGAGCACCCAGGCCTGCACCAGGAGTCTCCAAACAGGCTGTGTGTGTGTGTGTGTGTGCGCGCGCGCGTGCCTGTGTTCTGGTGAGCTATTGCTGCATAATGAATCATTCCAAACTTCTTTAAAAAAAACACCCAACTATCTTTTTTTTTTTCTGAGAGCGAGAGAGGAAGGGAGAGAGGAAGAGAGGGAAAAACATCGCTGTGAGAAACAGATTGGTTGTCTCCCATTTGCGCCTGACCAGGGATCAAACCCGAAACCTAGGTATGCGCCCTGACTGGCAATTACCTGGGAGGGCGGGGGCCCTGAGCTGGGGGCAGTTCTTGTCCCGCAGCCGGGCCTCAGAGCACCTCAGAGCATATAAGGCTGCTTTGATTGGCTTTGAGGGTCACCTAGGGGCTCTGGATTCCCCAGTAAAGGGTCAGCTCAGGGTAGGCGGGAGGCTGGTGCAGTGTCAGCGGGTCTGGAGGCGGGAGGAGGTGGCAGGCAGCAGGGTGGCCCCGCCTGGCCCCAGAGGGGTTGTGCTCTGTGGCTGATCACTAGGCCTCGCCTGACTGGAGACCCTGATTCCTCACGCAGCTCTGGAACCCTCCTGGTCTAGCCCCTGGGGGTGTGAGCTTCGGCCCTGGGTCTGTCTACACTGCAGGTCCTAATGGGCAGAAAAGCAGCCCCTCCCAAACCCCCTGGGTCCCAGCCCTTCTCCAGGGCTCTTTCTACCACATGCAGCCAAGGCCCGCCCGGCCCCGATGCATTTTTTATTTTGCTATATTCTTTCCATTGTGCTGACGTGAATAATTTAAACTGACACAAAAGGAGAGGGCCGCCCTTGCCACAGAGGGAGGCTGCCAACTCTCCCCTCACCAGGGTACCCCCCCCACCCCCCGCCCCACTGCGCCTCCCTTTGATTTTGTCTTCTGTGAGTCTTTCTTCCCTGTGCTGTTTCCGTCTGTCTGCTTCTTTCTTGAACCTGTTCTTGAACTCTCTCTAGCGCTGCCTCACGCTCCACATGCACACCTGAGGTGTGTGTGCTCGCTTATACACTCCCCCCCGTCCCCCCCTCGCCGGTCTCCGTGGGCAGAGAGTGTGACATTTGCGTGTCTGTCTCCAGGATACAGTCGCTCCCTCTTAGTGTGAATCCTCTGGAGACAGTTCTCATCTGCATTTCTCTTTCTGGGTCTCATTTCCCTTCTTTTCTTTGGCTGGCTCTGCTGTTTGCATATGCGAGGGCGAGGGCTGCGTTATTTGTGAAGTGGCCTCCTGTTACCAGCTCTTTCTGCAATCACACAGCAGGTCACTCTCTTGGGGGTTGGGGGTTGAGTGGGGAAAGGAGAGAATGCCAAGGAGGCTGTGAATTTCCAGAAGATGGGGGGTGAGTTTGAGGTGCCCAGACACTCAGGGGCTTTTGTGTGTCGCCTGGGCCTTCTGTGGCCGGTGTGTGGGGCTGCGGCTGGCCGCTGGCATTGTCTGGAGATCAACCTTGGCCTCTCGCAGCCTTGAATCAGGAAGTAGGCTTTATTTATCAGGATTTCCTGAAGGTTCTGGCCTCCAGTCTGTAACCCAGTGCTGTCCAATAGAAATATAGTGCCAGCCACAAACGTGAGCCGCATATGTCATTTGAAATGTTCTAGTAGCCACATTAAAAAGGTAAAAAAACAAAACAAAACAGGTGAAATTAATTTAAAATGTATATCTTATTGAACCCAATTTCTTCAAAATAGCATTTCGCTATGTAATCAAGAAAAAATTTTAATGACATATTTTTACATTCTCTTTCGGGAACTAAGTCTTCAAAATCCAGTTTGTATTTTTGTTGTTGTTGTTGTTAATCCTCATCCGAGGATATTTTCCCATTGATTTTTAGAGTGGAAGGGAGGGGGAGAGTTAGAGGGAGAGAAACATCACTGCTTGCCTCCCAAACATGCCCTGTCCAGGGCCAGGGATCAAGCCTGCAACCCAGGTACATGCCCTTGTCCGGAATCGAACCTGAGACCCTTCCGTCTGCGGGCAGACGCGCTAGCCACTGAGCCACACCGGCTAGGACCAGTTTGTATTCGGTGGGTACAGCACATCTGAATTTGCACTGGCTAATTTCAAGTACTCAATAGCCACATATGGCTAGCGGCTATGGTATTGCACAGTGTAGGCCTGGCCTACCCAAGCCCAGAATCCGGCCCCTCAATTTGGGCTGCCTCAGTGGCAGTGATGTTAGTGAACCGGCCTTGTGTGTATGTGTGAGGAGAGCCTGAGGCGATGTGTGGGACGTTCTCTAAGCCAGTGGTCGCCAACCGGTGGTCCGGGAGGTCCGAAGGGTTGGCGACCGCTGCTCAAAGCCATTATTCCCCCATTCCCGTCATCAGCAGTAATTGTCAGCGCTGCGCTTGTTCGCATGGTCTGCGCCGGCTCTGTTGCTGCTTGTTTCCAGTTCAAGCAGCTTTGTGCACCGGGCATCCCAGACCAGACTCTGTGATTTGGGGGAGCTGAGGGTGCAGTTCAGGGGCTCTGGGGCTGACCCCACACTGGGCCTCCCTCCCTGCTGCCCGCCTTTCCCCCTCCCCTCCGGTTCCAGGCACGCCTGGCCTTCCCCTTCTATATATAGCGGCTGTGGTGACAGCTGGTCATCGGATGAGTCATCAGCTACTGCGGGTGTCTCTGGACGGAACCCTGAACATTTACGCTTCTGAGCTGCTCCTGGGAAGGGCTGGCTTTGGGGGGTTGTCTTAAAAAGCCACGGAAAGATGGGGGGGGGTCTGACCGATCAGTGGGCCCCTCGCTGAAGGCCTAGGGGTGCCTGGCGAACGCAGCTGGCTTTGCGGGACTGGCTCCGGGGGAGTCATTGAACGCACAGGCATCTATTGCTAAACTGAGGGCTTGAAGGGAGCTTTTGCTCTCTCCTTGGTCATCCTGCCCAGTACCTGGCCGGCCCCAGGTTGCCCCTGGCTGTCGGCCCCAGAGATCTTAGATGACACTCCTTTCAGAAGTGGCAAGGCTGGCCCTGGCTGGGTGGCTCAGTGGGTAGAATGTTGGCCTATAGACTGAAGGGTCCCCAGTTCGATTCTGAGGTACCTCGTGCCTGGTACCTCAGTTGCAGGCTCCTCCCCGGCCCGGGCCCTGGTCGGGGTGCGTGTAGGAGGCAACCAATCAATGTGTCTCTCACGTGGCTGTTTCTCTCTGTCTCTCCCTCTCCCTTCCACTCTCCCTGAAAATCAATGGAGAAATATCCTCGGGTGAGGATTAACAACAACAACAGAAGAAGAAGCGGCCAGGCTGCCCACAGGAGAGCCCGTGGCCCATCTCCCTGCAGGGGGATGTCAAGGCCTGAAGGCGGCCTCGGAGCCGGAGCCCGCAGCGGGGTCTGATCTAGGCTCTGCTCGCCACCCTGGGCATGTCCCTTCTGATCGCAGCGCTTCCGCTTCTCCTCTGCGAATGCGCTCGTGCCCGCGCGGCTGGCTCATTTCTGGAAACTAGACGAGGGGCCGGCTGTACTGAGTCTGCCCACAATCCCTGTTCTCGTGGGCCTAGGCCTTACGAGGATTTGTGTGGGGGGTTTCCCTGCCGGAGGGTGAGGGTGGGGGGAGCAGGAGTCTCCAGGAGAGGAAGCCAATGGCAGACCAAGTCCTGCAGAGGGGCCGCAGCCGGGACTCTGAGTCTATCCTCATCTGGGCGCTGTCAGTGGTCAAGGGCTGCCCTAGGACCGGCCTAGAAACTTCCAGGCACTTCTAGCTTTCTGGGGGTCAGCTGCTTCAGTAGCTCCAGTGGGGGGCGGGGTGGGGGGCTCTAAAGAGAGTCACAGGTGCAGGCTGTTGGAAGGGGGGGGGGACCCGAGGGCCTGTCCCTCCCGCCCATCAGCGGCCAGCACCCCGGCCTGGGTGGGCCTGGTGCCTGGGGAGGGAGGCAGTGGAGTGAGGAGGGATGGGCTGCCCAGGCCTTCCCTTCCCACAGGGGGAGGGGCACTGGATGTAGAGGCTTCGCCCAGCCCCACCTCTGGGGGCTCTGGCCCGGCAGGAAGGAGGCTCAGCCCCGAAACTCCAGCCACGCCAAGGCGTTGTCAGCCACACAGGCCAGGCTTCTGAGAATCGCTGCCCAAAAGGCTTCGACATTCCTGCCCCGAGTTTCGTGTCGGTGTCCCCGAGCCTGGCAGCCTCTGCCTTCCTTCCGCCTCCTTCCCCCCACTCTCTCTCTGCTGCAGGTCACTGCGCCCTCCCGGGCTCCCCGGGCCTGCCTCGCCCGCGCCCTCCCTGGCCCACGCCTGGCTCTTTCCCACCCATTGACCCCCACCTTCTCCATCCTTCCGCCTCCTTGTCTGCACCTACTCTCACCCCCCGAGGCTCTGAGCCCTATCCCAGGGACAGGCGGTGGGGGGTCTGGTCCCGGACATGATCCATGATCCCCCCTAACTTTCCATTCACCGGGAGCGATGAGTTTGTTTTCCGCTGCGGAATTCCAAATGCGAATGGCTTTACCACTGCTGGTTCCTGGCGCAGCTGGGAATCTATTTATCGCCGGGTCAGGAATGTGACTTCTTGGCTTTTCCATCCCAGCAGAATCCTTTCCCCTCCCTTCCCCTTGCTCCCCTCCTCTCCTCTCCCTTCCCCTTCTCCTCCCATCCTCCCACTCCCTCTCTCCCCTTCTCCCCTGGCCACTTTCTCTCCCCTCCTCCTTGTCCTCTGTCCCATCCTCCTCCCTCTCCCCTCCCTCATTTCCTTTTCTCTTCCTTTCCCCCTTCTTCTCTCTCTGCTTTCTCCCCCCCCCCTTTCTCCCCGCCAGTTTGGCTGTCCTCAGGGTGGCAGGGACCCAGGTGAGACCAGGGATGGGCTGCTTCACGGGGGAGCACTCAGAGGTCGGGGGGAGCAGCAGGCAGAGGCGGCTCCAGCAAGGAGGAGGGCTGACAAGTGGCTGCGGGCTGGTTCCTGCCTTCGGTCCCCACCCTGCCAAGCACCTTCACTCCCCCGTAGTCATTATTATTTTTGACTTAAAAAATTGTTTAACACAGGGCATGGCATGTACTTGATATTCAGTAACAGTTGAATTGAAAGAGGATGCTTTTAAAGTGTCATTAAGACAAATGCTCTTTGAAAATGTTACAAAAATTATATGTAGCTATTTGAAAATAAAGAGTATTCTATTGTCTCAGGAAAAGTACTTCTTTCAGTTGCTCTTGCTTGTTA
>NW_005370552.1:1234869-1238615 GCF_000412655.1 Myotis brandtii | reverse complement strand
ATTGTTCACCCTGGGGAGGGCCAGGTGGGGGCAGCGTGACAGTCATTGCAAACCCACGGGCATTAGGAGGGAAACCAAAAACACATCGCCATCTGAGGCCCGCGCACAGGGGTGGTGTTCGGTGGAACTCCACGTATAACACGTACACAGACCGTCTACAGATCTATGTTCTTGACCTTGAACTCCTGTGAGACGATGGCTTGCTCAAGGAGGGTCACTTGACCCCTGGGGCAGACACCTTGTTGTCCCTCCACCAGGGTTGGCTCTGATGCCAACAGAGGGCCCCTTCCACCCACACTTGGGCCTTTTGCCAAGGCAGTGCCCACAGGGCGGGCAGCCTGCACCAGTGCCCCTGACTATGGCCTTTAGGATCACGTGAGTAGATGCCTCTGCTACCTCCTCTGGGTGGGACGATCTGAGGTGCGCCACACTGTCAATCAAGTGTCTCATGGCACCGAGTGCCACTCACCCATGGTGGTAGCCGGCTTCCTTCTCAACTTCCCTTCCGCCCTCATTGCCCTACTGGTGCTTCTAGAATCATCTCTAAAGAAACTGCTTGCACTCAAAACCTTGTGTCAGGTTTTGCTTCCAGAGGAGCAAGGCTCGTCCCACCTGAATGAAACCGCCTTGTGCTCTCTCAGGGCGCTCCCCCTCGATATTGCTTGTCATGCTCTGTAGCTGTGCATTTGTTCGCATGTGTCTTTGTTTCATGTCTGTCTTCTCTGGTAGAAGGCAGGCTGCATGAGGGCAGAGACCACGTGCATTTTATTCACCTGCTAAATCCCCACGCAACACCCAACCCAGGGCTTAACACGCGGTGGAGGCCCAAGATCAATTCTGTTGAAGGAATGAATGCAAAGGCCTTGAGGGGACAGGGCTTTCACCCTTAGTGGTGGCTTTAAAGCACGATCCCCAAGTTTTCTGACAACCAAGAGTGTGACAGGGCCCTGGCTGGTGTGGCTCGGTGGGTGGGAGTGTCGTCCCGTGCACCAAAAGGTCACCAGTTTGATTCCTGGTCAGGGCACATGCCCAGGTTGTGGGTTTGGTCCCTGGTCAGGGTTCGTATGGGAGGCAATTGATCAATATCTCTCTCCCACATCGATGTTTCTCTCTCTCTCTCTCAAATCAATAAAAACATATTTTTAAAAAGGATGACAGGGCTGGGTCGTGCAAGGCCAGGCAGCTTCCATCTTGAACCCTGAGTGTCAGTCATGTGAGAACTCTGATGACCCTGAGTTGGCCAGGCTGTGAGGAAGCTGGGTGCTCAGATCAGCAGCCCTGGCTGAGCCCAGACTTTGAGTCACTTCAGCCCAAGTGCCAGACACGCGAGCCTCCAGGGGACTGTAGCCCCGAAACCTTCATGTCTTTTCAACGGAGACCCAGGCATCAGGGCGCAGAGGCACCAGACCCCGCTGCTGTGCCCCGTGCAAACCCCTAACTGCACGCACAAGAAAATGGTAGTTGAGCTGCTAAATGTTAGAATAATCTGTTATGCAGAAATCACTGGGACACCCTTATGGTAAGTTTATTAATTTCTCATTCATTCCATCCTCATCTGTTAACCTCCTCCCATGTGCCAGGCTGTGGTCAGACAGAGGGGCCCAAAGTACACCTCCTGCCTTCCAGGAACTTACAGTCTCGGAGCTGCTTGCTGTTGCATCTGTGTCTTGCAAAAGCCTACATGTTGCTTTTTAACAATAATGAGTAGATTTTTCAAAAACCACTTCCAGATGGTGTGGGGGGAGGGGCGCTTCCTGAGCCAGTTGCCAAGGGAAGCGCCAGAGGTAGGTGGATTAGATGACACAGACCCAGGGAGCTCCATTAGTTGCTGGCTGTCAACCACAGCTGGCCTGCAAGTGAACCGTGGGCTCGCTGTGCCCTCACACCACGGAGAGGACACCAAGGGGAGCTCAGAGGTGCATCCCTGAGGCAGACGGACAGGGCCACGACTCCCCGCAGGCCCCGGCACAGAGATGGTGTCTGCTTCCTGGAGGAAGACGGCCTTGGCTTGTTTCAGGCTGGGAGAAGGGGACTTAGGCCCAGCCGGGGCCGCCAGCTCCCTTGTCTGACTCCAGAGCACAGGTTTGGAACCAGGGGTGCTCAAGGGAGTCCTGGTGTGGCTAGTTCTCTCTCATGGATGTTTCTGACTCTGTCCCTCTCCCTTCCTCTCTTCAATCAATAAAAGAAGCATATATTTTTTAAAAGAAGTGAGTGTGATTTTATGCTGCTTATATTTCTGTTCCTCCTTTAAAAAGAATAAAGCTAATTTTTACAATGTTGGCTGAAGTGAAACAAAGAAAAGGACTCTGTCCTTCCTGGGGGCGGCCGAGGGCTTCCAGGCACTAACCCGAGGAGGAAGGGACGTTCCAGGGGTAAAGTACGGGAGTCCGGCACCCCCTGTCTGCCTGGAGCTTTTCCTTCCTGGGCACATTGAGTACAAGGAGGCCCCCAGCGCCCGGACCTGCAGTGGAAGATGAGTCAGCACTGAGAGGCTTCAAACATGGCTGGATCTTGCAACTTCAGAGGCTGCCTTTCCCTTGGGCTCCTCGCTCTGGTCGCCGTTGAGACCGTCGCACACTGCACCCTGAGCTGCCCTTCCACGCTCCCTAATACCACGCCTTCCCAGACGATTGAGCAGCCCAGCTATTGACCTAGCTATTTAGTGAGCCACGTGCCAGGCATATCTATAGCTGCTTGTGTAGCTGTGAACGGAACAGATGATACCCCTACCCTCATGGAGCTCATGTTTTAATAAGTATTTTGGAGGCGGGCAAAGAGAAAATACAGAAAAACAGGAACATGGAGCATTGTCCCTCCCATTATGATCTCCTGGCTGGCTAACGTCTTTTCTCCCCAAGCAGATGCCAACTTTGAGCCTTACCCCCGGTGTGTGCCCTAAAGAATGGTCCAGCCCCAAGCCATCCAGGCCCAAGAGAACTAGATCCAAGTCCCCTGTCTCAGTTGACTAAGGTCGACATTCCCAACACCACTTTCCAGTTCCAACCACTTCTTTCCTGAGCCCATGACGGAACAGGTGATACCATCTCTGGGAGCCCTCATCCCTGACCCCTGTCCCGCCTGACTCTACAAGATAATATTGTCAGAGACTTTTCCCACAAGAGACTGACAGATGCTATAGTAGCAGCCATAGGTTACTTTATTACCTGGAGTTTCCTTATGATTCTGAAAATAGATTAATTTGGTGGTGGTGGGGGGGAGCACTGTGATTAACAAGGCCCTCAGAAGTAGCACCAAACAGCCCAGCTGGCGTGGCTCAGTGGTTGAGCACCAACCTATGAACCAGGAGGTCATGGTTCGATTCCTGGTCAGGGCACAGGCCCGGGTTGTGGGCTCCATCCCCAGTGTGGGGCATGCAGGAGGCAGCCGATCCATGATTCTCTCTCATCATTGATGTTTCTCTCTCTCTCTCTCCCTCTCCTTTTCTCTCTGACATCAATACAAATATATATTTTTTTAAATGAAAAGAAATAGCACTAAACAAAAGAGCATGTTAAGACACGTATTGTTCTATGGATGGTGGGTGCTTCTGTCTCATCGTTAGTGCTGGGTGCTCCTCTCCTTTGGTTTTCTGTCTTCCGCTGGTAAGCCACTCTGGATTAATCTGTCACATTGTCAGTGTCAACGCTGGCAGCTTTCTGCATCCAGGTCCAGGTGGCATTATATTATCTCCCACTTCTGAGTTGCACTGGTTATTTTCCATAGAAAATTAGACCAGAAGCACACTG
>NW_005370552.1:1233014-1234841 GCF_000412655.1 Myotis brandtii | reverse complement strand
ATTTCTTTGACGTATTGCCCATCTTCTAGTGTCTAATTTACAATATTCTCAGGGCGTGCCTTCCAAAAGTTGGCAAGTCTTTAGCCAACCCATTTTGAACTCCAACCCAAATCATTTTGAATCCCCCAAGAAGCAGATAACCAACTCTTCCTGCCTCCCGTCTCTCCTTCATCACACCACCCTTCCTTTCCGAAGAACGAGTGACTGTCCTGTGTCTAGTGGAAGTGTGTGTGTGCTCGAGAGAGAAGGAGAGAGGGTCAGAGTCAGGGTCAGAGTGGGGGTTAGGACTTCCAGCTTCCAGAACTGTGAGCAATACATTTCTGCTGCTTATTTTTAAAAATGAAAAAACAAACAAACCAAAAAACCTGCACACAGTATGTACTATATGACTCCATTTGCAAACCCTGAGTACCAAGAAGGGCTCTTAGTGGCTAACTGAGGTTAGGGTTTGGGTTATGGTTAGGACCTCCAGCCTCCAGGGGTAGGATTAGGTTTAGGGTTGGGGTTAGGGTTTGGACTTCTAGCCTACAGAGTTAGGGTTAGGGTTAGGCTTAGGGTTAGGGTTAGGGTTAAGGTTAGGACTTCCAGACTCTACAACTGTGAGCAATACTTTTTTGCTGCTAATTTTTAAAAATGAAGAAACAGCACACCATACGTAGTTTATGATTCCATTTGTAAACTGAGTACGAAGAAGGGCTCCTGGCAGCTGACAGGTTAAAAATCAAACAAACCACCCCACAGAGCCTAGCAGCCATTTCTGCACTGTGGTTCTGCTGGCTGAGCCAGCCCTTATAAAGGACTTCCTGGAGTCCTATTTCAACCAATAGGATGGAGGCTTTCCCTCATCCAATGGGAGCTGCACAGCTCTGACCAACCAAAGCGGTTCCATTCTGACCAATCAGGGACCAGGGGTGGGGACTTCTGTCTATATAAGCCAGCTCCCCTACTGCTCAGAGGGAACACTTTTCCTAGGAGACAGCATTTCTCTGGTTGGAGCTGAGTCACTGAAGTGGACTCACAAGAGCAGAGCGGACTGGCCCAGAGAGGAGCTGTCTGGCTGAAGAAGGGCTTGGCACCAGGGTTGCCTGGCCCTGGGCAGCCTCATGGCCACCCTGTTTTCACAACCCCCACTGCAGCATATTGAGCTGTTTCCTTCTGTACTGCACCCTAAGTTGGAATTCCTGTTGGCATTGAATTGGTGCTAACAACCATTGTTTGACACATTGGAAGTTTAAGAACAGGGAAAACTAATTTGGGGCAGTGGCTATCAACCAGGGGTGAACCTCCACGCTGTCCCCCATTGGGGGGCATTTGGCGATGTCTGGAGGCATTTTTGGTTGTCATGCTGGGGGCAGGCTCTACTGAGCATCTAGTGGGTTGAGGCCAGAGACCTGCTAAGCACCCCACAGGGCACAGCTTGGCCCCAAATGTCAACCATGCAAGGTGGACTAGCCCTGGCCTATGGTGACAGAAGTCCCAAAAGTGGTGGCCTCTTGGGAAGTGCCGACTGGGAGGGACACAAGGGAACTTTCGGGAATGATGGCAGTGTTCTATATCTGTGCTAATACGGTAGCTGCTTGCCGCATGTGGCTATGCAAATGAAATGAAATACAATAAAATATCCGGTGCCTTAGTTGCACTAGCCGCACTTCAAGTGCTCGCTAGCCACATGTGACAGATACAGAGCATGTCCAACTTTGTAGGAAGTTGCATGAGACAGCGGTGCTCTATTAACCTTACCTATAACTAGCTGCCTAGAGCACGGTGGGATGACAATAAAAAGTCTTTCCTGCAGGGGAGGAGCAGGAACGCTGGTGAAGTCACACT
>NW_005370552.1:1228772-1232824 GCF_000412655.1 Myotis brandtii | reverse complement strand
CCCCTTGGTAACCTCCCCCACCGGGTGTGCAGGCTCGCCTGGCAGAAATTGCTCCATTCTCGTCACTGCCGCCTCTCTCCTGCCGCCTCTCTCGCTCTTCTGCTGTGAGGGTTTTACAATAACAGCATTGTAACCACTTTGAGAAAACCAATAAAAAGGCGGTGACAAAAGAATAGCCAGCCGGCTGGAAATTGCACGCAGCAGCGAGGGCCCGGGGCCTGCGCCGCTGTGTGTTTAATAGTGCTCCAGGGCTGCGGGCTGCAAAGACGCACGTGTTTATTTGGGGGATGTGCCGTCGCTTAAATAATGAATCTCGCCTAAGCCTCAGGATGAATGCAGGGAGCCCTGGCTCCCGCTGCCACCCCAGCCTTCTCGCCCAACCGGGGCCAGTAAACAGAGGCGCAGGGTTCTGGTCAGACCTGCGATGCAGATGGAGGGGCATATTCATCCCTTCATTCAGCAGCAAAACCATTGACCACCTACTAAGGCGATGAGTCTCTGCTAGGCACTGAGCCATCACGAACACTTTCCCCGGCCTGCTGCAGTGTATGTATTGCAGAAAATTCCAGAAGCAGCTTCTGGAGAGTTCCGCACCCCTTTCCTCTCTTTTGGGTCATGGCCACCCTGTCTACTGACCCCTGGGGGCCCTCATGCTCACCAAGTCTGGCTCTGGCCCACTCCGAAGCTTGCTCAGTCCTTGCTGCTTCAAAGAGCTACCCAATGTCCTTTAGATATTTATTAATTTTCAGCTTAAAAACATTTCAGATTCGCAGAAATAGTACAAAGATTCTGATATCCCCTTCACCCAGATTGCTATTTTACCAATTTCCTTTCTTCTCTCTCTCTAGACAGATATAGGCAGATAGGTAGAGAGCTAGGATATAGATATTTCTGAACTATTTGAAAAATAAGTTGCAGGCACGATGACCCTTTACCTCTGGCATAGATTTCCTAAGAAACAAGGGCATTCTCTTACATAAGCACAACGCAATGATCAAACTCAGGAAATTAACATTGCTAGACTCCTGTTATCTGATCTCCAGGCATGTACATTTCCCCAGTTGTCCCACGGCTGTCCTTGATAGCCAGAGAAAAACATTTCTGTTCCAGCATCCAATTGAGAATCACATATTGCATTTCATTGTCGTAGCTCCTTCGTCTCCTTCAATCTAGAACAGATCCTCAGTCTTCAGCTGAGTTTCTTGACCTTGACATTTTTCAAGCATTCGGGTGAGTTATTCTGCAAAATGTCCTTCGACTTGGGCTCACCTGTGTCCTCATGGTTCCATTCAGGTCCTGCCTGTTGGACAGGCATAATCACAGAAGCCATACCAGGTCCCTCTCAGCGCTTCCTGTCAGGAGGTTAGCTGGTTTGCTAAGGTCATCATGTGGTGAAGGGGCATCTGCCAGCTTTCTCCAAAGAAAAGTGGCAACTCCCTCCTTTGCATGAGTAGGTATCTTGTACACCAAGCCTTCTATCACTTAGAGCAGTGGTTCTCAACCTTCTGGTCCTTTAAATAGAGTTCCGCATGTTGTGACCCAACCATAAAATTATTTTCGTTGCTACTTCATAACTGTAATGTTGCTACTGTTATGAATCATAATGTAAACATCTGATATGCAGGATGGTCTTAGGCGACCCCTGTGAAAGGGTCGTTCGACCCCCAAAGGGGTCTCGACCCACAGGTTGAGAACCGCTGCCTTAGAGGGTGCTGGTCACCAGAGGAATGGCTGGCAGGGCAGGGGGACCAGGAGCTTTCCCGGTGCCTCACAGCTGTATTGGTGAGAACAGGGCTTCTGGGACCTCTCCCAGGACTCCTTCCTCACACTCCCGCCCCTTCTTCCCAACCCAGACATCAGAGCATCAACCTGCAAAACAGAACAGGAGTCCCAGGTCCTCCCGGTGACACCCTTCCCACAGGAGCGGAGCTGTTAGTTACACCCGCCCGAAACAATCCCCTTCGGGCATTCCCTTTCCATCCTCCTCTCCTCCAGTTTCTGGCTCCCCTGCGGGCTGGTAGATCAGGTGTTAATGGCACCGAGTTACAGACCAGGAGCCTGACACCCTGGGGTTAAAGCACAGGAGGCAGACCTTGCTGGGCTTTTCTGAATTTGTCTGTGATCCCCAACCGACTCCAGGATCGGCTTTTTTCCCCCTGCCTTCCGATCCAGAGGGTGCTGTGCTGTAGCTGTAAACATCAGTTAATTTCCAAAATGGCCGGCATTGTCAGCTGAGTGTGTCTCCTGGCTGACGATGTGGGAAGGAGCGCCTTGACATTTCTGGCTGTGATTTCAAGTAGCCTCGTGTAAGAGGTACAGCTTTCATCCTCCGAGCGCAGAGACGCGAGGGAAGAGGACAGGGAACACAAAGAAAGAGGCCAATTGAAGACAGCCAGCTCAGAAAACAGCAGGGCCCTCTTTGGATGAGAGCAAGGTCGATAGTTTTCTCCCTTCTTTTTGGCCAAGCTCTACCTTGGATTGCTGGGTAAAAGAGCTCGCTATCATATTATCTGTCATAAACAACCCCTCCCCCAACAGTTTCCATGAGTGTTTGGTAGCCATACTCTCTGTATGGTCCCGTGCATGTATCTAGGATACAGGTTCTTGTGTGTATGTGCGTGCCTGTGCGAGCACATATGCCTCTGTGTTTATTTTTTATTTTTATTTTTTATTGATGTCAGAGAGGAAGGGTGAGGGAGAGACAGATAGAAACATCAGTGATGGGAGAGAATCATGGACCGGCTGCCTCCTGTGCTCCCCACACTGGGATGGAGCCTGAAACCCGGGCCTGTGCCCCGACCGGGAATCGAACCCTGACCTCCTGGTTCATAAGTTGACCCTCAACCGCTGAGCCACACTGGCCGGGTACCTCTGTGTGTTCAGATGACTCACAGGGGAATCTATTTAAAATATTGATATTCTTAGTTAAATCAACAGCGCACAATAATGTCATTGCACATGCGATCTCTGTTTTGAAGCCGGAAGGGGAAATGGACAGCCCGGAGGTGCTGCCCGGATACCAGCATGGGCCCGTCGCTATGTTCAGAGACTACACTTGAACTCCTGCCGGAAACCTGATGGCGACATACTTCATAGTTAATCCGGTTACTCAGGGTTTATTCCATCTGATGATGGAAGGGGCTCCTGCTGGCTTCTCCCAGACACGTGACTGAATTAATGAATGAATGAATTCAACTTCCCAGAGCAGATCTAACCTGCTTACTACGACGCAATCTGGTCATTAATTCTTGATAACCGACTGTTTCATCTTTTGATTAAAAAAAGGCGGGCTGGCTGACAGGGAGCTTACACGCAGCTCATTAACAAGCGGTTCAGATGCGGCCTCGCGAATATGCACCCCGATTCCATGAAGCTGCTGCCCGGGAGCCCAGGCCGCGCTCTGGCTGCCAATGCCAGGGCCGGGCACGCGGCTTTGTCTTGCTGAAGCAGCAGAAAGCGCTCAAGTTCTTTCAAAATGAGCGCTTTCCGCGCTCCTACCGGGTTGTCAAATTTTAATGGGTGCTTGTTAACAGGGACTCGGAAACGTGGTGATATGTGACCATCGGCAGCTTGCCGGCCGCCGCTGGGCTGATGGCGGGGATTTTAATAGGTGCGCTCCCCGCCCCCCAGGGCTGCTTCAGGTGTCCTCCAGGCCCAGGGGGGGAGGCCCAGCCGCTGGGGAACGCGGGGTCTCGGGGGCCCAGGAGCAGGGATGGAGGGCTCGGGGCTTGCTCTCCCAGTGCCAGGCGGGGAGGGTGTGGGAGTGGGGGCGTCCCGGATAGCCTTTCCTTCAGCGCCTGCCAGACCCTGGCGAGGTGAGGGTTTAGGGCAGCCTGCCCCCCAGCTGCCTCGATTTAAGATGCGCCTCCTTTAAAACGGTTGGGGGTGGCGGTGGCATTTTCCTTCCCTTCCTCTTTGCTTCCTCCTTCCCCCTCCCCCCTTTTTCTTTTCGTCTTCTTCCTCCCCCATCCTCTCCTCTTTTCTTCTCCTTTTCCCTTACCCCTCGCCTCTCCTCCCCTCTTTCTGACCCTCCTCTTCCTCTTCTTCCATCC
>NW_005370552.1:1227708-1228522 GCF_000412655.1 Myotis brandtii | reverse complement strand
CTCCCCCCTTTCTTTCCTAATGCTCAGTCCAAGGCTCAGAGTATCCAAATGTCTTCTGCTGCTAGTGAAATGCCACTTCTCAGTCAGACTCCAGCTCGCCTGCGCTTCCCCGTCAGCCACTCCCTCCCCCCGCACCCAACCGCCCCAAGCTCAGCGCTTGCCCGGTGGTTAAGGCAGGACCCAAGGTGGCTTCTTGCTGCTTGAATCTGTGGCTGAGTCACCAGCCTGAGACGGGCAGGGCTCAGGGAAGGGGCGGCTCGCTGTGGGGAAGGAGGCGGCCCAGCTGAGGGTGCAGCCAGCCCCTGGGCCCGGCTGGGACTGACGGGCCAGATGCTGGGCCCTTCTGAGCAGGGATCTTCAGCTGCTTAGTGTTTGCAAAGCAGGAGGCTGCTAGCCTGGACCCAGCAGGGTGGTGTGTGTGTGTGTGTGTGTGTGTGTGCATATGGTGGGGTATGTGTTTGTGTACGTGTGTTTGTGTTGTATGTGTGATGGCAGCAGTGTGTGTGTGTGACGAGGTGTGTGTGCAGGTGGCGGTGGTCTGTGCAGTATGTGTGCGCGCTGTGGTGGTGCTGTGTGTGCGTGGTGTGTGGCATGTGCGTGCATGCATGTGTGTGTTCGCTCTGCATCCCTGGAGAGAGGAGATGAATGCTCTGGCCCGGGAGGAAGGGATGAGCACGCTCAGGAGGGCGGGAGCGCGGTGCCAGGGGAAGGCTGGTGTGCCCAGCAGGACCCAAAATCCAATTAAAGAAAGAATGAGGGAAATGCGAGGTCTGGACGGAGCGCTGGCACCGCCCGGCCGGCTCCTTGGCAGGGC
>NW_005370552.1:1221086-1227219 GCF_000412655.1 Myotis brandtii | reverse complement strand
AGGCGTGAGCTATTTGCCCAGGTTTCTGAACCTGGAGAAAGGAGGGGGCTCCTATTTAGAACTTCAAAGCCAGGAGGATTCCTCAGGGTCCCCTAGCCACTTCCTCCTACATGTGTCCCCGCCCCAGATGCCCCCATGAGGAGGCCCAGGGTTTCCAGCTTGACCCGTAGGGAGAAGGGGCAGCTCACCCCTCCTGCCTCTGTGGGCCAGCGAGGGCACCCCCAAATGCCCCCCCAACGCCAGTGTGACACGCAGACTCCTGGGCCATGGCTCTCTCCCTCCCTCCAGCCCCGTCTGAGGAAAACAGGGGAGACAGATGGTTTTGTCACCTCATATAAGACACGGCAGACGTGAGACAACTGCCCCACGGAAATCAGAAACTGAACGCCATGGAGTTGGGGGCACAGACTAATGAACTTGCAATAAACCAACTGGACCGGGTGGGGGCAGCGTTTGCAGAGTGAACAGGCCGAGTGGGCCTGGGTGCTAGGCCTGGTACTGGGGTGCACGGCCGGTCACGTGAACATGTGGACAGAGCCAGGGGAGGTGAAGTGGGGGAGGCGGGCAGTCGGGGATGATGTGCTTCATAGAATAGGAATGAGAGCACATCATCTCCTGGCCTCATTCTCTCTCCAGTCCATGGGAATCCTAATTACCCGCCCCCCCAGGATGCCCCATCCGGGAGGACAGCTGCAGCCGCATGAAGTCATTCGCCTGCGCTCTCGTCCTGACTGCCCTCTGGTTGGCATTGGGGAGGGAGGGGTGAATCAGATTCTTTCCACAGCTCGGCTCCCACACTTTGGAGAAGGAAGGGGTGTATGGGGACATGATTTGGCCTGTTTCCTGGAACCTTCGGGGATCACCCTGAAGGTGGCTTAAGGCCCCCCCTCCCCCCCAACAGTAATATTTTCTTCTTGCCCGGCCGCCTCCCTGCCCCTGCCACAGGGAGTGGGGGTAGGTTATGAGGGACGGTGGGGACCTCCTTAGACACTGTGAGGTGGTGACACAGGGATGGCCCCTGGGTAGAGGAGAGGGAGGCTGTCCGCAAGGAGGCCCCGGGGGCTGGGAGTGCCGCTGCCATAATGGCCCTAGGGATGCGGGGGGGCGGGGCGCTGTCAGATGTGCTGCCCGGCTATGGGTTTAAAAGCAACTTCAGCCCGGCCGGCCTGGCTCAGTGGATGAGCATCGACCTATGAGCCAGGAGGTCAGGGTTCGATTCTCGGTCGGGTCACTTGCCTGGGTTGTGCTCCATCCCCAGTGTGGGGCGTGCAGGAGGCAGCCGATCCATGATTCTCTCTCATCATTGATGTCTCTCTCTCCCTCCCTCTCCCTTCCTCTCTGATATCAATACAAATAATTCAAAGCAACCTCAGCGCCCTGTCACCCCGACCTGGATCTCAGAAGCTTTCTGGCCTGGTGGCCTGGGAGACAGCCGTTTTGCAAGACAAGGGGTGGTTGTTAAGCACCTTCTCTGCTGCTTCATCTAGTTGTTGGAAACTGACCGTGTGAGGCTAACGTGCCAGGGTAACGGCAGTGATTGGCGTTTTCCCCCCCCCCCCCCCCATGCAGACTTGTGCTGTGGCTGTGGCTGTGGCGGCTGGCCCTCCACAGGCAACCAGGCCAGGACACCCCCTCCCCTGGCCCTTCCTCTCGGAAGTCACCTGTGGCTGCTCTTTCCTGGGTCAGGGCAGAGAGGAAAAGGATGGGGGGAGTCACTGTTGCCTGCTTTTCACCACCCACCCTCCTCCTTAAGCCCCTCATTTTCAGCTTCTCAGTGTTGCTGGGCGCAGGAGTCAGGATTTGCTCAGGAGGGCGGATGGGCTGGGCCAGGCTGGAACAGAGCCAGGAGCCTGCTTACCCTCTAGGCTTCGCAGAAATCCCCAGGAGCTGAGGACGTGGGCTCTGATTTGGATCTCTGTGGGAGGATTTCATGCTAGAATGTTCTCTCTCTCTGGTCTTCAGTTTTGTAAGCGGCACACTTGCCTGGGGGCGTCTTGTGCCTTCAATGAGGAGAGTAGCTGCTGGTTTGGGCAACCAGCTTGCTTTTCTGTTTTGGAAACTCAACGTGCCTGCGCAGTCACACACTTCCGTGCCAGTTGCAACAGTCATTTGCGGACAGGCCGGTGGCAGGGGGCCCTCGATTTGCTCCCATCGCCTTGTCTCCACCCCTCCCTGTCTCCTCCCTCTGACTCGGGGCTTCGCAGTGTGACTTGCTCTGGCCAGCAGGCTGCTATCAGGCCTGGGCAGCAGAGGTTTGAAAGTGCTCGTGCATGGGAACCGGCCCTCCCTGGGTGAGTCCCCTACACCTGCCAACATGTGAACATGGCTGGGCGACAACATGCGAATGTGCCCGGCTTCGGCGGATGGAGGTATGTGGCCAGTGACCACCGCCACCAGCTGATAACTGGCACCCACCACCAGGCCAGAGTGAGGCCCTCCTGGCCAGAGCAGACCCGTCAGCACACGAGCTGATAAACAGCTGTAAAAGCTGTATTACATAACATTTGCCATTGGAGCCCGGCCAGCGTGGCTCAGTGGTTGAGCGGCAACCAATGAACCAGGAGGTCACGGTTCGATTCCTGGTCAGGGCACAGGCCCGGGTTGCAGGCTCCATCCCCAGTGGGAGGAGGGGGGCATGCAGGAGGCAGCTAGTCCATGATTCTCTCTCATCATGGACGTTTCTATCTCTCTCCCTCTCCCTTCCTCTCTGAAATCAATACAAATATATTTTGTAAAATTTGCCATTTTAACCATTTGGAAGGGCATGGTTGACTTATGGTGTTCAACAAACCACGACAGAGTTAATGGCTTCACACAGCCATGTATTGTTCTCGTAGGTTGTGTGGGTCAGGGTTTGGGCAGGGCTCGCTCGGCAGTGCTTTCGCCGCTGGTGGTTTTGACTGAGGTCACGGCGTGGTACTCAGCTGGCTGAGGGCTGGGCTGGAGGATCCCATGCAGCTTCCCTCGCATGCCTGGCGCCCGGAATGGATGACTAAAGATGCGCACTGCCAACCAGAGCACCTACGCATGGCCTCGCCGTGTGGCTTGGCGTGCTCACACACGGAGGCCTCAGGGTGCTTGGATGAGCCCCAGCGGGAATATTCCAATGAACAAGGAGGAAACAGCATGGCCTTTTAGGATCTACCCTCCAAAGTCTCTCAGCATCACTTCTTATAGACAAAAAATAGTTGGGTCTTTGTTGTTGTTGTTAATCCTCACCCGAGGATATTTTCCATTGATTTTTAGGGAGAGTGGAAGGGAGAGGGAAAGACAGAGAGAAATTGAACCTGGGACCTTTCGGTCGGCAGGGCTACGCTCTATCCACTGAGCCACACCGGCCAGGGTGGGAAGTACACTTTTGACTCATTTCAGGCCCACTTATTTTTGGCCTTTGTTGCTCAGAACCAAACCCTGTGCTAATTCCCAGAGATCTGCTCTGCATGGACTTTGAGGCACTTGAAAACAGTAAAAGACTATTTAGCCATCCTCTGGACTTAGTGTGAATTAATGTTTGGCTAAAATAAATCTCTGTTTCTAACAGTAACGAACAGTACTTCCACCCCCCGCCATCCATGCCCTGCCCTTCAAGACCTTACGACCAAAATGAAGATGCTCTCCATGTACCTGTTAGCTGTACACACACGCATCGGGTCCTGAACGTTGAGGAGCTGCCATGGGAACTTCACTCTTGTTTCTATCAATTAGCCTGTGGGAAAATTGGTTTCGTTATCCATCGTTTCACTTAGTCGCAGAACTTATCGATGACGTTAAGTGAGGACAGTAAGTACATGTGTCAGAAAATCATAGGGACATTGTAGGAGATACTGGCTGGATGGGGACTTCTCCCAGTTGCAGCCCAGGGCACTGTACTTGCAGTTTTCAGGCTGTGGGAGCCTTATCCCGACAGTCCTGCGGGTTTGGAGATGAGGAAGCAGGGCCTGTTGATGGTGGCTGTTACCAAGGAAGTCCATGACCCTGGAAGGAGGTTGAAAGAAGCGGTCATCGTATCCTTTGCCTGAGGTTTCTAGTTTCAGTGCGAAAGGGGATGTGCCCCCTCGGACGGTGATGGCGAACCTTTTGAGCTCGGCGTGTCAGCATTTTGAAAAACCCTAACTTAACTCTGGTGCCGTGTCCCATATAGAAATTTTTTGATATTTGCAACCATAGTAAAACAAAGACTTATATTTTTGATATTTATTTTATATATTTAAATGCCATTTAACAAAGAAAAATCAACCAAAAAAATGAGTTCGCGTGTCACCTCTGACAAGCGTGTCATAGGTTCGCCATCACTGCCTTAGACAGTGGTTCTCAACCTTCTGGCCCTTTAAATACAGTTCCTCATGTTGTGACCCAACCATAAAATTATTTTCGTTGCTACTTCATAACTGTAATGTTGCTACCAGTGATGGCGAACCTTTTGAGCTCGGCGTGTCAGCATTTTGAAAAACCCTAACTTAACTCTGGTGCCGTGTCACATATAGAAATTTTTTGATCTTTGCAACCATAGTAAAACAAAGACATATTTTTGATATTTATTTTATATATTTAAATGCCATTTAACAAAGAAAAATCAACCAAAAAAATGAGTCATAGGTTTGCCATCACTGCCCTAGGAGGTCAGTCCCCAGCACCCCTCAGGGGTCCTGGGCTCAGAGGCTTGCTCAGTGCCACAGGCCAGCTCTGGTGGCCAGGGCTAGAGGCCAGATGTCTTGGCCTCTAAAGCAGGTGGTGGTGGTAGTTGTGGGCAGGAATGTTCCAGAGTCTTTATCAGCCAGGGGTTGAGCTGGAACACATCCACCAGGTCACCACCGGTGGGGAATGTTCCCTTTGGCCTGGACTTGACCCAAGAGCCCAGACTCTACTGGCTTATGAGGTTCCCAGGGGTCAGGAGAGAGTGACAAGAGCAGTTCACCATGGTGGCTCATCTGGAAGGTTCTGGAGCCAGACTGCGGACTTCAAATCCTAGCTCACTGCTCCCTAGCTGTGTGACCGCTGAGAGCACTGAATGAGCCAGTGGATGTCACGTGCTCAGCCTGCGGTCTCAGCCATGGCCGTTCTAGCTCCAGGCAGAGGCGCAGAGGAGTCCGGTCAGCTCCTTGGGCCTACCCGGTAGCTGGACCCCATTCTTCTCATGATGCTGGCAGAGGCATCCGAGGGCTACCCCACTTTGCAAGCACGCTGCAAACCTCTGCTTCTATACCGCCCCCCCCCAACACCCCAATGCCCAAAGCAAGTCACGGGTCCTAGCCACAGTCAAGGGCTGGGGAAATATACTCCACTTCTAGTGGGAAAACTGCAGAATCACATGTCAAGTGTTGTGGGTGGTTAATTCTCATGCAGGGAGGGGAGAGGAATCAGGGAACAATGACCCATCTACCACTTTACCCAACAGCTTATAAACCACCCGTTAAAGTGACATGAAATCTACCAGAATCAATCCCGTAGGTCCCCATGTCACTGGTTCCAGAATGTGTGTGCCTGTGTGCGTGTGTGTGCACACGTGTGTGTGCATGTGTGTGCACACCGTGTCGAAGGTGAGGGACCCACTGTCCCTCCCCACCCCCCACGAACCCCCTGCTCTAACCCAGGTACCTTGTAACTTGCTGCCTTGGGCTCAATAAATATTTGTTGACTGACTGATAAATACAGGCTGACATTCACAGGGACAAAGCGAATCCCACGGAGGCTGGAACTGAATGCCAATGAGTCTGCCAATGACCTCCCTGCTCTGAGCAAGGGCCAGACCCCGCCTTCAGTTCTGGCGCAGGAATGGAGTTTCTCTGCTTCTTGCATGGACCCCTGCGACAGGCCCACTCCGGCCTGCTGTGGCTGCCCTGTGGCTGCCCTCGGAGATGCACAGCTTTCCCTCCGCTCCCCGCAGCCGGGGAGGATGTCTGAGCCTGACACCACGCTCCCTCTCACCAGAGCCTCCCGAGCCGCGGCACCGCCCAGGTGTTTGGGGCTTCTCTGTGTCAGGCAGCCGGTGGGGAGGTGTTTTCAGAGGCAGCTACCTCTGTCAAGACGCTGGCGGCCGCGGGTGATGGCAGGGTGGCAGGATGTGTGCGAGGCACGATCCCGGCGGGAGGATGGGGTGCGCGCACGTGTCTGCCAGATGCTGGGGCTGGGAAAC
>NW_005370552.1:1212749-1220983 GCF_000412655.1 Myotis brandtii | reverse complement strand
TCTCCACAGTCATTCAGGACCTGCAAGGTCGGTTCAAACCTTGGTGAAGAGCTGCCGAGAACCAGGTGGGGATGGGGCGGGAGCCAGGACGCTGAGCAGAGCATCAAAGGCAGGCCGTGAGCCGGAAGTGCAGTGGGTAGAGTTTGCGGGAGAGAGAGCCCATTTGTTTTTCTTCTTATTTTTAAATAATTAATATTTCTTCCCAGCGTTCAAAGGAAACCACGGCTAGTGCGGACAATTTGGAAGTTACAGAAAAGTGTCATAAGGATGAGAAAAACGACCTATAATCTCTAGCTAGACATCACCGCCATTAGCATTTAACACGTGTCCTTCCAGCCCCTTGTAAATGTGGGGGTTCTGATCTGTGCCCTGAATGTTGGCTGAGTCATTTTAGATAAGTTCACTGTCTGTGCCTCAGCCTTCTCATCTCTAAAATGGGCATGTGAACAGTGCTTACCGTACAGGGATGCTGCCAGGACCTAATGAGATCACCCTGGGTGTTGCACATAGCTCTTAAGAAAGGCTGGCTCTTGTCAGCGTGTTTCCATAGCACAACTTACACCAAACCCTTCACCCTTATACACTGTGGATGCAGTTTGTTATCTGTCCTGTTTTACTGTAACCATCATTTTTAATGGCTTCAAAATTTTGCACCCCATGGAGCATCGTCATTTATGTAGCAATTTTCTTGTTGCTGCACACGGACACGGTTCTCAAGGTTTTGTTACTATGGATGATACTGCAATGGACATCTTTGCCAGGAGCTCCTTGAACTTGTTTATAACATTTTTTCTTGTTAGGAAAGTGTGATGTACTCCTTATAGAAAAAATACAGAAAATTTTCTCTATATTTACATATAAAACATAAAGAAGGAAATCAACATTATCATTGAGAGAGAAAGAAAGCAGGGGTGGGAGGCTGAGAGAAGAGCCTGGGCCAGTCTGTGGTCTGTCTTGGAGGCCCCGCCCAGCGCCTGGCAGCGTGAGCAGCGCCCGCGTTAAGTAACAACCCGGGACAATATGCGGGATGTCACTGAGCTTGAAGTGATTAATTGCCAACTAGGCCCTACGAGTTTCCTAACCAGCAGCGTTTGCTCCAGTGACCAGCTGGGGAGAGTCTTTAAGGTTTTTAAAGAACGCTCTGTGCTGCTGTGTGACAGGTTTCCGGAGTCTTTACCAGTCAGGAGCTTTCTTTCCTACGGGCCTTTCAGACAAGGGGGCTCTAAACATCCCCAATCAGGACGCCCCTGCCCCTCACCCCTTCTCTGGCCCTAGTCAATTTGGGGGCTGCCTTAGAGGTCAGAGCCCTGACCTCAGCCCATTTCCTCAGATCTCCTGTGAAAGCCCTCAGCAGCCCCCACTGCTCAGCTGAGCCCTCTACCCTACTGAAGAAAGTTCTAGGATGGGCTGAGAAGAGATGTACCCAAGCCAGAGTGAGTTCGAGATGGACAGATGGCTTTGAAGAAAAACCCTTGGGCATGTTAGGAACTTCTGAGAGCCTGTGACCTGTACAGCTGGAGGACCTGAGATACAGGGGCTGTGGTGGCCTCGGGCAGACTGTCCACAAAACCGGCCCCCAGCATTTCTTCCCATCAAGGAGAAGAAAGCGCCCGGCCCGCGTGGCTCTGTGCTTGAGTGTTGATTTATGAGCCAGGAGGTCACGGTTTGACTCCCGGTTGGGGCACATGCCTGGGTTGTGGGCCCGATCCCCCAATAGGGGGTGTGCAGGAGGTAGCTGATCCATGATTCTCTCTCATCATTGATGTTCCTATCTCTTTCTCCCTCTCCCTTCCTCTCTGAAATCAATAAGAAAATATCTATACTAATAATAAAGGAATATGCAAATTGTCCAGGATGCTGTAACAGTAATGACCAGGCATGCAGGGGAGGGCAGTTGGGAGCGATCAGGCCAGCAGGGGAGGGCAGTTGGGGGGCAATCAGGCAGGCAGGCAGGTGAGCGGTTAGGAGCCAGCAGTCCTGGATTGTGAGAGGGATGTCGAACATCCCCCAAGGGGTCCCAGATTGGAGAGGGTACAGGCCGGGCTGAGAGACAACCCCCCCCCGTGCATGAATTTTGTGCACCGGGCCTCTAGTTTAAAAAATAAAATAAAATAAAGAGAGGGACACTGTTTTATTGAGTTCTCTATCTGCCCTGTGCTTAGCCCAGGGCTGAGGCCCAGGCATGATCAGGGCTTTGGACTGTCAGGCAATTCCCAGGCCTGGAGGCTGGCCCTTCCCTCCCTGCCTCTGGGGTGGGGTCTGCAGCTCAGAGGGGAGGGGCTGTGAACAAGGAGGTGAGGACAGGGCACCCTGGGGGGGGTCTCCCCAGCGCAGCAGCCAGTGCCTGGTTTGCCACATCTGCTGTCCGCGTCGGTGGCCCCATGAGTGTGCAGGAGGGACCTCTGTCAAGCTCGCTTTGGAGCTGGGAGAATCTTCCTGAGAGAGCGGGATGTGTGTACATACACACACACATACACACACACACATGCACACGTGCGCGCGCACACACACACACACACACACACACACACACACGCACTGCGCACTCCAGCACGGAGACTGCCTCAGGGGAGACACTGTCTGCAGGAACCAGACTCCGCAGCCTCCTCAGGGACTCGTCATCACGTCTCTCGTCAAAGTGTCACTTGTCAGGCGCGTGAGGCGCGCTGCAGCTCAGCGGAGCTCACCCCTCGCTCCCGCCGAGGAAGGGGCCTCCGAGGGGAGTGGGCTTGGAGCTGCCGGCAGGCGCCGCCTGTCTTGTCTTGGCAATTTCCTGGCCCCAGAACCCTAATGAGCACCAAGGTGGTGATCAGGGGCGTCCACGCAGGGCTGCGCGGGTGGCGTCGCCCAGCTGCATGCCCGGAGGGTAGCAGGTCTTCGCGGGACTTGCCCTCCCCCTTTGATACACAGGAGAGGAAGAAGAAAGGGATCCGTGTCACCTGCCCGGACACGGGAGGGGATGGGAGTGGGGGAAGCGGGTCTGAGGGTGAGGCCTGCAGCTCCCCCGGCCTCAGGCTGCTCTGCATGGTCTCTGGGTAAACACAGAGCCCTGTGGCCACTCTCGGTTCAGAAGTCTCTCCTCTGACTCAGGGGGAGTCCTGTCTTCCCCAGCCGCTCCCTTCCCTTCTGCGTCTGGCCTTGCGGCCCCCACACAGCCTTCCCACTGCGCTCCCCCTCCTCAGAGCAAGGCCGAGCTAAGCTTCCTCGTGCTGCTCAGTGAGAAACGCAGGCAGCGTCTGCCCCAGGTAAAGCCCGAGTTGTGGAGAGTCCCAGAAAGAGAGAGCAAACAGCAAATCAAACGCTGGGGCCCGGCCGGCCTGGCTCAGCGGTTGAGCGTCAACCAAAGAACCAGGAGGTCATGGTTCGATTCCCGGTCAGGGCACAGGCCCGGGTTGTGGGCTCGATCCCCAGTGTGGGGTATGCAGGAGGCAGCCGATCCGTGATTCTCTCTCATCATGGATGTTTCTCTCTCCCTCTCCCTTCCTCTCTGACATCAATAGAAACATATTTATAAAAACAAACAAAAAAACACTGGGTGGCCAGCCACCCTGGGCTGCCATCTAGCATCTGGCGCATGTCCCCTCCCAGGCCCTCAGCCAGTCCATCGAAGCCCCTCCCCTTTCTGTTGAGTCCTGTGTCCCCAGATCTGGTCCCCTGTGCTTAGGCTCCCTGGCCATGGGTGGGGAGCCGTCACTCAGCCATGATGCGTAGCCATGACGTGCAGCCCGGGGGGTGCTGGCTCCGGCTCACAAGAGCCTGTGACTATGCATCTCTTCCCACCTCTGCGTCCAGTGCCGCAAGTCCGGGAGCTTGGAACTGGCTCTGGTGGGAGGACTGACTCTATGGAAATTGGCAAATGCAAGGAAATAGGATGCCCTCCACCCAGAGCCAGTTGTTAAACCTTCACCAGCACAGCGCCGGTTAGACCCGAACAGTGGGAAGCCGAGAGGGGTGCTCCCACCACAGCCCCCTCTCCCCATCGCGAACAGGGCATCCCAGGCGGGTGCGGCTCCTCTCTCCCCTCCTCTGCTCCAGAGGCAGCCTGCTTGGCTGTCACCTACGCGGCTCCCAGGTATTCCTACCCGCTGGCTGCACACATTTCTCAGGCTCTTGAGCCAAGAGCACAGATTACCTTGAAAACCAGAAAACAACACCCAAGTGCCGTTCTCCCCAATGCCACAGACATGGAAAAAGTAAGGCCTAGAGCAGTGATGGCGAACTCATTTTTTGGGTTGATTTTTCTTTGTTAAATGGCATTTAAGTATATAAAATAAATATCAAAAATATAAGTCTTTGTTTTACTGTGGTTGCAAATATCAAAAAATTTCTATATGGGACACGGCACCAGAGTTAAGTTAGGGTTTTTCAAAATGCTGACACGCCGAGCTCAAAAGGTTCGCCATCACTGGCCTAGAGGGCCCTCAAGATGCCTCCTCCAGTCCTCCTCGGCGGCTTGGCCATTGTCCCCAGGTCACCTGCACCCCAACCAGCCCACGAGGAGGCCTCAGTGTGGAGGTGAGAGGCCGAGTTTCGGAATCAGGCACACCCAGGGACTCCCATCCCCACCCTGCGACCCTGGAGACCCTGAGCAAGGCACGGTTCTGTCGGAGCCTCGATCCTCAGCTGTGAAGTGGAGATGCTAATGGTGCCTCCGTCCTCGTCATGGGGAGGATAGTGAGCTGCTGTGTGGGAGCACTCACCAGGAGGGAAGCACTGCGTGGCTTGTATGCCCTGTGTCAGCTGTCCCCTGAGAAGCAAATGCCAAGATGGAAACAGACATGCAAAAGATCGGGGGGTGGGGGGTGGGGAGGGGTGCTTATGGGAGATGAAGTCACTAAATGGAGCAGAAGCAGAAGTTCTGATCCCTGGGAAAGGACAAGGGGAGGAAGGAGGACAGGTAGGAAGAGCTCTGAGAAAGTCTCGCCAGCCCAGCAGGAGTTCCGGCGTCAGGATCACCCCAGAAACGGCCATGCTTAGCTGTCTCCTCCTTCACCGCCTCTCCCAGCATCGCCCCAAGCTTGATCTGTGTCCCACACTGTAAGCCCTCAAGGAAGCAGGCACATGAAAACTTCAACGCATTGGTTGGGGATAAAGCCCCCGACCCACAGGCAAGACCCTTCCCTCAGGCCCAGCCCTGGCCCTGGCCTCCTTCCTGCCAGCTCCCTCTCTGGCCCCTCGGACTAGCACGCCTCTGCTTTCTGCTTTGTGCTTATGAGGCTTCTCCCTAGAACGCTCTCCCGCCCTCCCGCCTGTACACACACTCTGTCCGTTCAGCTCTGCTGGACATGCCACCTTCCTGTGAAGCCTTTGCCAATCCCGGGCTCCCCCTCCCAGTGCTCCCACCGCCCCCACTAGGTCCTCCACTGGAGCAGCTGGCACTTGCTTGTTGAGCTACAGTCTCCTCCACTAGGCATTTCTTCAACAAGTATTGACCGAGCCCCCATTCTGTGCCTGGTACAGGCGCGGGGGTGTGACGGTGAGTGAGGGATCCCTCATGGGGCAACTAGTCTGTGGGGAAGCCTGACAATTATAAGGGAAATTGCAATAAATAGTGACACAGGCAGTCCCAGGGGACACGGTACACAGCGGGGACACTCCACCTACTTGGGGATGGAGTGTCAGGCAGGGCTTCCTGCAAGAAAGACTTTTCTTTCTTCCCGACTTTTCAGTGGAGGCCTCCAAGAGGGTCATAGGTCACTAGACAGGGAGGAGATGGGCGGTGGGGAGGACAGGAGCATGCGCACACCTGCGGCACAAAGAAGACCCAGGTGTGGGAGCTGGATGATCACAGGCTGGGATGGAAGTGGGAGAAGAGGCTGTGGAGACAAATCCATCAAGAGGTTCGGCTGCAAAAGACCAGAGGAAGATGGATGGGGGAGGGGCTGCAGCTGGAAGGAGATAAGAGGCAGAGGACGTGTTAATTGCTGAAGGGGAGGGTGAGGCCGGGGACATGGGGGGGAGAGGATCTAATCTCGGGAGTTGCAATACAGTAGCCACTTAGCCACGTCCAACGACTTCAATTAATTAACAGAACTCAGTTCTTTGGTTGTCCTGGCCACATTGTCAGTGTTCGGTGTCACCTGGGGCTTGTGGCTAGGAAAGTGCAGACATGGAACAGCTCCGCGTCCCAGGGCCTCCTGCATCGTGCTGCCCTGGAGTTCAAGCTCCTGGGACCCAGTTCAAGAGCGGGGTAGCTGAGAGGTGGGTGAAGGGCTCTTCGCTTGGCACCTAAGGGGAGGTGGCCAGGGTGGTGCGGACAGATGTGGTGGCAAGATGCTGGGAGGGGGTGTCTAGTCTGTGACTCCCACAGTCTCTGTGGAGTAGGAGGGAGGGAAAGGCGTGGGCTGAACACGGAGCTGAGAGAAGAATGCGAGGAATAGCTGTGGGCTGGGGGGAGCCAGTGGACTGCAGGGGGTGAGAGCATTAGTAGGTGTGGTGGTTTCCCGCCACTGAGCTGGGTCCCTGAGGATCAGGCCCAGAGAAGGGCCCGCGGGATCCTTAGTGGCCTGATGTCTAGCTAGGCAGCCGTGGCAGTGGGATAGGCCAGTGGTCGGCAAATTGCGGCTCGGCAAACCGCGGCTCACGAGCCACATGCGGCTCTTTGGCCCCTTGAGTGTGGCTCTTCCACAAAATACCGACTTCTGCGCATGGGCCACGAAGTTTCCATCGCACTGTACGTGTGCGCCCGCACATGGTATTTTGTGGAAGAGCCACACTCAAGGGGCCAAAGAGCCGCATGTGGCTCGTGAGCCATGGTTTGCCGACCACGGGGATAGGGGGACTGAGGGCCCTCAAAACGTGGCTGCCTGAAGGGTGGAAGCCTGGAGGTGAGGGTCTCAGAAGAGGGGTGGCTCTGTGGACAGTGACCAGGAGGCCATGGTGTGCTTGGGAGGCAGGGGGCTGAGGAGAAGCCACTGGAGTGGGAGGTCCAGCTACTGGGGGGTGGTAAGCCAGCTCAGCATTTAGTGACTTATAGCAGACACATGTAGTTGGCTAATGAGTCTGCTACGCGGGCAGCGCTTGGCAGGGATAGCTGTTGTCTGCTCCACTCAATGTCAGCTGGGCAGCTTGAAGGGCACCGTCACTTGGCATTAACTAGGGTGGCTCACAGACCAAAGGTCGGGATCACTCGAAGACTCACATGGTCACCTATCTGCTAGCCGGCACTGGCTGTCAGCCGGGACATGAGCCAGGCTGTTGGCTAGAACCCTTGGCCTCTTCATGTGACCTGGGCTTTCTCACAACATGATGGCTGGGTGCCAAGAGAGAAGGAGTCAGATGGCAGCCATGTCACCTTTTTATGATCGGAACTAGGAAGTCAGCAGCATCACTTTGGCCACATCCTATTCATAGAGGCAATCAAAAAGCCCCAGCCACGTTCAAGTGCAGGGGAAACAGACTCCTACTCCTGAAGGGGGCTGGTGGGAAGGTTCTGGAAGAGCACGTGGGACCCACCAGAAGTATTGCTGTGGCCATTTTTGGAAAAGACAACGTGCCAAGGTCTCATCGGCTCCCACGAGAGGAGATGAAGAAGTGGGGCCAAGTTCAAATTTCAATTACTTCATGCAACTAACATGTATTTACTGAGCACTTACTATATTCCAAGCTCTGTTTTAGGTGCTGGGGATACAAGATGGACAACAATCCCAGGCCTTATGGAGATGACACGGTGGTGGGGGAGACAGGGTGAGGTCCGTAGACTGCAGGGAGGAGCAGGCGCCCGGGTCCCAGGGCTGGGTAAACCTCTGTAGGGCGTAGGCAGAAGGTCCCCAGCACTGAGTCTTTGCTCAAGGTCACCAGCTAGTTCGCAGCGGTGCTGACACCGGGCCCACAAAGCAGGGCCACGTCTGAGCCTTTATCCCAGGACTCTCCCCACTGTCCAGTTTCCCAGCTAAACAGACGGGGCTTCTTGGAGAACGTTACCCCGGGTGTGTGTGTGTGTGGGCCATGGTTTAGTCCTACAGAAAGCTGAAGGGGCCCAGGAGGAGCGGGCTGGAGTAGAGAGGGCCAGGGAGGAAGGGACAGGGGGATTTAATTGCACTCAGCGAACCCCTCCTGGACCGCGGGCAGAAGCGGGTCATGGTGGGTGGGGGGAATCCACGGTCTGTGCTCCCCCGACAGCCAGCGTCCCCCTGACAACCGCCCTGGCTGCAAAGCTACGAGGAGCAGGTTGCTGGGCGTGGTGAGACGACAGAAGGGAGACAGTGTCCGGGAGGGGCGGGAGGATGTCCTGG
>NW_005370552.1:1209476-1211525 GCF_000412655.1 Myotis brandtii | reverse complement strand
CCCCGAAGCGGGGCTGTCCCCGCGCAGGACTGAGCTCGCCGGGCAGCAGAGCCGTGCGCTGGAGGCAGGCCCAGCGAGAGGAATGCTCCCCGGCCTGTGTTCTTAATGACCCAGAACAGAGTCCTCGGAGGACAAACAAAACCCTCAGCCCGTAACCCTTCCGTGCCCGGTCTGGCGCGGCTTTCCTCCTCTGGCTGTGGTTTCCCACGGGATCTGCTGGAACTGAAGTCTGACCCCCCAGCCCGGGGTGAGGGTGTCCCCCTCCACGCCCCCACCGTCGTCAGCCCTGCAAGTGCTTGGAGTAGGTGCTGTAAAGCCCTGGACGTTGGGGCAAAATCCTGAGTCCATCTGCCTTTTTCTAAGGGAGGGGGAGGGGGAGGGGGGGGCTGCTTAAAGGACCTGAGATAGCCCCGAAGGTTGAGAACCACCTAGCAGCCATTTGACCTTGCCTAGGTCTTATCTCTGAGCCCAACTTCATTATCAGGAAGAAGCAGGCTACCCCAAAGCGGTTGTTGTGATTAAAACAATGAGATAATGCCTTAATATTTGTAAATTGTACTAGGTCCTACAAAGATAAATTATTAATGATGCCAAAGATAGCTCGGGCTGTGTGTGTGTGTGTGTGTGTGTGTGTGTGTGTGTGCATGTATTAGTGAATTGGTAAGAGCAGGGGAGTGTGTGTGTGTGGTCACTGGGATTTTACTCTTTATTCTTAGGGGACTTCTGTTCTGAACCCCCTCATCTCTCTACCTCTGGGCCAAGTGGGGTTGATCTGGAATGTTGCCTTTCTGGGTGGGGGTGGGGATCACGGTCAGCAGGGTCCTTCTGCTCAAACCCTTCTGGTCCTCAGAAACTCTTGGCCTCCCTGGGAGCTGAGTGGTCATTCGCATACAGCAGGTGCTCAGTATACCTTTGTGGGAACTGAGTGGTCTTGGGCCAGCCCCCTCCCTCTGTACCTGCAAATAGAAGAGGACTCAGAGACTGTCCCCAGCTGCTGCGGCAACTCCCCACACTGTTACCAAGGACAGCACAGCAGCTGCCCAGGGCTGGGCCACCCTGCCTGGCGTCAGGCTTCACTGAGGGGCAGGCTTTGCTCCCGGCTCCCAGCGCCCGGGCTGAGCCTTTCTCCGAGCTCTGCTGCATCAGCGGTCCCCCCCCCCCTTCCTTCCCTCTCCTGTCCCAGGGGTCAGGCCTGCAGCACCTTCTGGACGCTCTTCCTTCCTCCCCCTGCTTCCTCCCCACGTGGTCCCTTCCGGGCATCTCCCCCAGTGTCTTTCTTGAACTTCTAATTCCATCTTGGTGTCTGCTTCTGGGAGGACCTGGGCAGTTACAGGGACTCCCACGCTCCGTCGTTTCCGGTAGCACCCTATGTGCCCAGGGCCATGGAGCGGCAAGGGTGCTCTAGGAGCTCTTGGCCACTCCTTTGCTTCTGTCCCATCAGGTTTGAGCACCGGACACCTGTTCCCCTCGAGGGCGAGTGGCCGGCTGCCACCTGCAGCCAGGCTGTTGTGACTTGTATTTATTCTTCCACTCGCTCCTGGGTTTGGTCGGGCCCATCTCTGCACCGGGCCCCTGATGCCCGACAGCCTGGCTGTACCCACCAGCTTGCCTGGCTGCTCTGGCAAAGTCCACCCCAGGGCCAGACCACACTCAGACCCACGGCTCCTTCCGAATGGCTGCTCTCAGCACGAATCAGGGAGCTGAGTGCCCAGCCTGCGAATCTGTGCACCTGGGGCCTGGGTGAGCCGGAGGCCGGGAGTTCCCGCTCCGTGAGAGACGTGGACTGCAATCAGATGGAAAGAAGGGGACTCAGGGAGAAACGGCTCCATTGGGAAACAAAGGCCCCGCTGGCAGCCCTGCTCCGGGAAAGGCAGCCACAGCCCGGGAGCGACGGAGTGGGAGGCTGCGTTTCTTTTTTTGAGGCGGGGGCAGAGGTCATCAGCTTGGAGAATGTGTCATATTTGACATAAGGAGGGTGGTCATTTGAGGCTGGAAAGACTTCACTGGGAGGAAGGACCGGCCCTGGGCGAGGAGGAGACTGGTGGGGGT
>NW_005370552.1:1207152-1209404 GCF_000412655.1 Myotis brandtii | reverse complement strand
GGGGGTGGGGGTAGGGTGTGGGGGGTGATGCCCCACCAGCTGTCCCACCTCCACCTCTGTCCGTCCCTCTGACCTTTCTGAAGAGGGTGAATCTGTGGGCGCCCACTTTCCCATCCCTGGCAGCTCAGAGGGCTCCCGGGACTGAGGCCCGTGCCCAGTGGCCTGGGCTTGAGGCTCCAGGGACAGCCAGGGCCACCCCGGTGGCTGTTTTTTTCCAGAGCCTAACGTTATAAGAGGGTCAGGGGGACCTGCAAACCCTCTTCAGTTCCTGGGAAACCAGCCGGAAGAGCGCCTCCCCTCCGAGGCGCCAGCTACAGGGGAGACATCCCAGAAGAACATGCCCACCCCCAAACCTCGGGCACAGATGAAGGGTGCAAGGAGGCAGCGAGCTGAGCCCGCGGGGGGAGCTGCTGCAGGGGCGGCGCCCTGGGGATCTGAGGCCCGCTCGGCGGTCTCCTCCCCGCTCGCCACCTCCAACTCCCCCCCTTTTCCCCGCAGCTGCACCCAACTTCTCCAGGCTCCTGACTTCGCTGGGCCTTCAGCCTCAAACCGTCCGTTTAACTCGGACCCATCCTTTCGCTTTCAGCTTCAGCTCCAGGAAGTACGGACAACCCCCACAGTAAACAAAGCCAAACGTTTCCTTTATCCGGAGCCTTTGCTATGCTAATGCGCATCGTGGATCTTCCGGAGCAGGGTGGGGGCGGGGGCGCGCCGATCCCTCCCAGTGTTTGGCCACAAAGGCCTCCGCATTCCCCCACATCCATCAACCCTCTCCCAGAGCCCAGCAAGGAGGCGTTTGGGAAATGCTGCCCGGAGACCCAGGGAGCTGGGCCGGGGCGAGGCTTTCTCCCCCAGGTCCTGCTGTTCTAGCGAGCGGCCCAGAAATCCTTCTTTTCCCTCCAGTCGCGTCCTGGGAATACAGCCCCGCCCTGGTGCCTGGTTTCTGCCCTCCTGGACCCTGAGAACGGACTTAGGCCTGGACAGAGAAAGCGGAGAGCCAATCCCTTTCTTGTCCCAGCGGCAGGCTGGGATCCAAGTTTGGGCCTTCTTTAGAAAGGCCGGGGAGAGGTCCGGATGGAACTGCTGCAGCGGTTCTCAACCTGTGGGTCGTGACACCTTTGGGGGTCGAACGACCCTTTCACAGGGGTCGCCTAAGACCATCGGAAAACACATATATCATTACATATTGTTTTTGTAATGAATCATTATACTTTAATGATGTTCAATTTGTAACAATGAAATTGGGGGTCACCACAACATGAGGCTCTGTATTAAAGGGTCGCGGCATTAGGAAGGTTGAGAACCACTGGTATAAGTTGTTAAGTGGGAGTCAAGTCTACGGTTCTGAATGGCTCTTCTTCTTCTTCTTCTTTTTTTTTGTTAAATCCTCACCTGAGGATATTTTTCCCATTGATTTTGAGAGCAAGTGGCAGCGAGGGAGAGAGAAATACTGATGTGAGAGACACATGGATTAGTTGCTTCCCGCACCTGCTCCAACCCAGGCAGGAGATGGCACCTGCAACCCAGGTATGTGTCCTTGACCAGGAATCGAACCTGAGACCTTCTGGTGGGTAGGCGGATGCTCTAACCACTGAGCACACTGGCCAGGGCTAGATGGCTCTTCTCTGGTGCTTTGTTTTCGATTTGCCAGGCCTTGGTCTGCCTGCCTCTTGGCCTGCAGCTAGCCTGTGGTTTGTTGTGCTGGGCCAGGCCTCAGGAAGGTGAGTGGTCCCTGGTGCATCCTTTGGGGCCTGCGCACTGATGAGGGTAGCGCCGTATGGGTTGGGCAGATCTGCTTTCTGTGGATCCCATGAGGTTGAACCTCTTGGATTGGATGGCTTGGGTGGCCCTGGCCACTGGCTTCTGGTTGGGTTTGGCCAATGAGACAAGCGCTGACAGATCCAAGTTGTCAACAGCCCCCTCCCTTTGCCCCTCAGCCCAGAGCCCGGGGGCAGCTTCCCATGGCTGTTCGTCCCAGGGCCCTTCCCTATCCCCTGTGGTTTCCGTCATCTGCCCACACCTCAGTCAATAGTCCCTTTGCTACACTCTTCCCAATGAACCCTCCGATTGAATGTGCCACCCTTCCTGCTGGGCGCTGACAGCTTGAGTGGTGCTGAGAGAAGTCCCAAAGTCACATCACCGATCACAGACAGGATACCCTGAGTTCCCCATTGGTTAATTTGAATATGCAAATGCCAGGTGTCAATGGCTGGGGTGCGCTTTCCCCAGCAGTCTAGAGCCTCTGTGGGCTC
>NW_005370552.1:1189260-1207106 GCF_000412655.1 Myotis brandtii | reverse complement strand
AAACTGGCTTATCTCTATGGGCTCCCCATTCCTGAGTGTCCAGATGAGGTTATGGGAGAAACATGACCTCCTCCTCCCCCATCTTTGTTTATTTGAAGGGAGAGGACGTAGTAATTGGGGGGGAATGTGATAGAACTGCCCAAAGTGCATGAAAATTGGCCACAGACATTATGGAATTGGATGCTGGTTCCAGCGTGTAAATGCTTAACAACTGGGGCCCCACCCTCCTTCCCAAGGCCCTGATTTGTAGCATCTGTTGAGTTCCATGATGTACATGTTCCGACTGTGGCCGGTCTCCAGCCGCTCACGCGCTAGCTCCGACTGTGGAGTTGGGAAGAGATGTGCGATAGCAACACCATTAACTAGCATTTCACCAGGCAGCTGCGGCAGATAACTAATCTCAGGAACACAGATCTTAGTAAACTGTACAAGTCACTAGGAAGGTGGGAGTTGTGCGTATGTGTCACCTTTGTTTTTCGTATGGTTTATTCAATTTTAAGTTTTTAATTATTTTAATTTTAATTGTAATGACTTTAATTTAATTTGTATTAATGGCTGTGCTTAACGGTTGCCTTACAAAACTCCTGAAAATTTAATGAGAGGCTCTCACAAACCAGTACGATCTGGCTCCAGCACGCCAAGGAAGGGTTCTATGTCTCTGTGGCACAGGGAAGAAAAATTAGTTTTCATCAAGACGGAAAACAAAAACAAAGAAAAGCTGCGAGTATTTCAATTGCGCCACCTTGTGGCACGACCTAACACTGCCACACCCCCTCATCGGAACACCCCCATGATCTGAATGCCCCCATTTTGGTCAAGTTGCAGCTATATCTGGGGTGGCCAAAGGTCCTGGTTTGCCTGGGGTGAGTCCTGGTTTATGCCTGCTACGTTGGCTTAAATATGAATCGTACCTCCTTTATGCCCTCAAAAGTGCCCCGGCTTGAATAAGAAATGGGTTAGTCGCTTTACTAGACGGTAACTTCCTTGAGGGTAGGGACTGCCTCATTCGCCACCGAACCCCTCTGGCCAAGTAGGCACTGGACTGAGATCAGCTGAATGAGCAGTGAGAGCCAGGACCGCAGGACGTTTCCCTGCCTCTTTGCTTACATTGATAATGACTGGGATTTGGAAATCGCCTCATTGCGCAGAGATTTTATGATAATGTGCTTGGCCCTGTAATCTCTGACCCCGCCGTCCTCTGCGCAGAAAAAGCCAGGCGGATAGACGCAGAGCCTCCTCTCGCGGGGGCGTGTGGCAGCCAGAGGGTGTTGGTCTGGCCATCTGGTGCAGGCACAGGCGAGCCGTGTGGGAGCCCAGCTGGCACGGGAATCCTTGGCTGTCCCCGCAAACAGCATGGGGAGGAGAGCTGTGGGATCAATAGTAATTTCCTTCAGAGGAGCGGTGATGTAGCGCGGTTGGCAGTGGCCTGGGCTTTCCCTGGCACGGAGGTCTCTCGCTGCACTTGGCCCTCCTCGCTAGGAAATGGACTTGAAGCAGGACGCTGGACAGGGCGAGGAGCAAGGACAGGACTTTCTTGGCCTGAGCCCAAGAGCGGTTGCCAGGTTGGCTGCGGAGGCAGCTCTCTCTGCGCCTGCCTGTCAGTGCAGGAGCCACGCAGACACTGCGAGGCACCGGGAGTGGAAATCCGGGAGCTGGAGTATTCCCAGGGGCCTCTGTGCCACATCTACTCGGCATTTAGGGAGGAGCAGTGCTCATGGCTAAAGGTGATCCCAACCTCTCGCTGTGTCGAGCCGTAGGGCAAGGTGTTGTGGCACATTTGTGAAGCAGACCAATCAGTACTGAAATCGTGGCTAGTCCGAGGAGCTCAGGTAGTGGCTAGGGGCCTGGCAGGGATGGGTCAGGGCCACCAATGGAAGGATGAGCAGGAGTTTGGTTGGACAGGGTCATGGGTTGGGGGCTGCACCACTGAGATCCCCCTGGAGGAGCGAGGGGATGGCGGCCCACGCAGACTGCCCTGAGCTGCCTTATCTGAGGTTTGCCCCCTACCTGGGGGCCAACTTGTATTCAATGACTAGTCTATGGGAGGGGGATACAAGGGCTCACGCCCTTGCCTAAATTCAGGACATCTCTCACAGGGCCATCTCAGCTCTAGAACTTTCCATGGGGTCAGCTGAGGCCTCTGTTGCAGGTGCACAGTAGTTCAAATTCTCCTTTGCCCCATCCTGCTGCCCTCACAGGTGTTGTTCCCGAGAATACCCTCCAGGCCACCTCCTGTGCTCTGGCCTCCATCTCAGCACCCATCTCCCCGGCAACAGGACATGAGCCAGGGAGGGGGCGGGGCCTGTCCTTCTCAGGGAGAGAAACTGTGCATCAGGCCTGGAGGGTGGGCAAGCAGGAGTGACCTGCGGTGATGCTGAAGGGTCCAGATTTCCTTCTTTTTTTAAAAAATATATTTGTATTGATTTCAGAGAAGAAGGGAGAGGGAGAGAGAGAGAAACATCCATGATGAGAGAGAATCATGGATCGGCTGCCTCCTGCACACCCCCCACTGGGGATTGAGCCCACAACCCGGGCATGTGCCCTGACTGGGAATTGAACTGTGACCTCCTGGTTCATAGGTCAACGCTCAACCACTGAGCCACACGGGCCAGGCTAGAATGCCTTCTGCACGGGAGATGTGGTCTGAGATGTTGACCTAGTGATTGGCTGGGAGGCGACAGTAGGTACCAGGAAGCTCAGAGAAGGGAGGGTGGAGTTGGGGGGGCATAAGGAACATTGGGAAGGAGTCTCTGGCACAGAAGGTATCAGGAAAGTCTGCAGTCCAAATAGTCTGAAGCAGAAAAATAGAATCCTGGGACGCAGAGTCTTACTCCCTAGCTTCTGGGGGTCCGGAGCGTTCTCAGCCTCCAGGTCTTTCCTTCCTGTGGTTCTGACCAAGGTGTGGCCCCTCAGCATTGCTTGTGGTGTGAGTTACCTTCCGACAATGGACCACATGTGTCCCTGGCCTCCTAGGTTGCTGCTGTGCCCGGCTTCAGCCCTGGCCGGTGTGGCTCAGTGGATAGAGTGTCAGCCCGCGGACTGAAGGGTCCCGAGTTTGATTCTGGTCAAGGGCACGTACCTCGGTTGCGGGCTCCCAGTCCTGGTTGGGGCACGTGCAGGAGGCAACCAATGGATGTGTCTCTGTCACATTATTAATATTTCTCTGTCTCTCCATCTCCCTCCCACTCTCTCTAAAAATCAATGGGAAAATACCCTCAGGTGAGGATTAACAAAACAACACAAAAAAGAAACTGGCTTCAGCTCCCTCCCACTACATGATTGAAGCAGAACCGGCAGAGACTCCTTAACCCTTCACAGCCTGGGTCTGCTTCCGCACAGGGAGAGGATGAGAGTGTAGAGGAACGCGCCGCCCTGGCCTGGCTGTGAGCCCTCCGTGGGGCCTGCATCTTCGGTCCCACCACGTTGGCTCCCTGTGCTCCATTTGGTGTGTGGGTTGCGGAAGGCAGTGGGGGTGGTGGTGTTGCTGGCAGTGCTGGGGCAGAATCCACAAACAGATCCCTAAATGGCCTCCTTTATTTTTATTTTTAAAATATTTTTATTGATTTCAGAGAGGGAGGGAAGGGGGAGAGAGAGAGAGAGAGAGAGAGAGAGAGAGGGAGAGAAGTACCAATGATGAGAGAAAATCATGGATTGGCTGCCTCCTGCACGCCCCCTACTGGGGATGGAGCCCACAACCCAGGCATGTGCCCTGATCGGGAATCAAACCGTGACCTCCTGGTTCATAAGTCGACACCCAACCACTGAGCCACACTGGCTGGGCCTACAAGGCCTTCTTTAGAGAGCCAGCCCACTCCTAAAGCTATCCCAGTGCAGGCCCACCTAACAGAGGAAGCAGGCTTGCCTTTTCTGCCTCCGTTTTCCAGAGAGGAACCTGAAGTTCAGAATGGAAACTGACTCTGGGTCATAGGGGACAGTTGGAGGCCCCAAGCCCTGGCCTTCCAGGGCCCCAGTCCTGCGCCCAGCAGACTGCGTGGCATGCGTGTAGGTTTATGTAACTCCCGGTCTCCCCCGAAGGTGAGAAAGAGGCTGCGGCTGTGGGGCGGGGAGCCTGGAACTGCTGGTGTTTGTTCCCCAGCTCGCCAGAAGGGCACCTCCCTCCCGCTGATGTCAGCCGATGACGTCCGGGCGGCATTCAGGCCATGCTGTCATTTGTCCCATGCTCATTCAGCTGATTAAAAGTCATCAATTGTTTTTTAAGCCACCAGCAGGCGAGCCACCAGGCACCATTTGTTATTGCTCGGCCATGCTGTGAGATGCTGTTTAAACTCACTGAGCAAAGCTTGTGGAAACTGGAGGCCAAAAGCGTTTTTGGAGGAAAGAAAATAGGAGAGAAATGAGTGGGCCCACATCTCCGCCAGGAGGAACAATCGGGCCCGGCAGCTGGGGGGCTGGTCCCCCTTTTAGCAACTCCCACACCGTTCTTTTCAGGGCCCTTTCTCTTGGGGCCAGAGCTACGGGGAGCTTCCTCCATCTCTGTCCCAGGAAACGAATTGCCTCTGTGGATAACAAATGCTGCATTTAGGACTTTTCACCTAGTGGCCCTGCCTCCGAGTCATCCCCTTGCTTTGCAGCCGGGTTCACGTTCCCGAAACACCAGTCAATGCCACCCCTGCTCAAGCACCTTCAGTGTCTCCCCATTGCCTGTGGGGTGGGGAGTCAAGCTGCTGCCTGGCATTGGGATTCTTTTTTAAAAAAATATATTTTTATTGATTTCAGAGAGGAAGGGAGAAAGAGAGAAACATCAACGATGAGAGAGAATCCTGCAGGCCCCCCACTGGGGATCGAGCCCGGAATCCGGGCATGTGCCCTTGACCAGAATCAAACCTGAGACCCTTCAGTCCTCAGGCTGATGCCCTATCCACTGAGCCACACTGGCCAGGGCTTCTCTTTTATTTGTTCCAGTCCTTTGCTTTGTTTGCTCTGTCCTGGTCCTGTGAACCAGTCTCGGGTCCCCTGGAGGTCCCCACACGGTGCCTAGCCCACAGCGCGCGCACTGCAGTAGTTGAGCGGCAACTGGGTATTAGAAACGCCCTGGAAATAGGCAAACCCCGTCAGGGTGTGGACTGTGTCTCTGCTCTCACAGGACAGGGCATTCCTGCCTCAGTGGCTTGGCTCTGCTGGCCCCTACCTGTCCCTCCTCTTCTATGGAAATCTTTTACTTCAGCCAAGACCCCCCCCTTCCCTGCCCCACCCCCCCGAAGGCCTACCCTGAAAGCGCCCTCTTCTGAATTGCTATTGAATTTTAACAGTGCCGCCGCTCAGCTGTGCCCAGGCCCTTTGTCACAAGCGTTCATTTTCTTTCTCTGCTGGGCTCTCCCTTTCTCAAGGGTAAAGGCCTATAATCCCAAGGGCTTCCTGTACCCGGGAGGAGTCACAAGGTCTGACTCCATATGAATCAGGGAAGTTCAGTGTCATCAGCAGGAGCATCTGTTTTTCCAGCCAGAGCTCAGAGTTTTCCTGACCAAGAAACTTACAAGGCCGAGTCTGGTGCCCATGGGGACAGGGAGGGGGAAGGGGTGGTCTTGGGTTTCAGTGAGATGTCACGAGTCTTGCCCGGCTGGAGGCGTTCAGTTGCTCGAGCATCTTCCCACGCACCGAGAGGTTGCCGGTTTGATTCCCAGTCAGGGCACATTCCTGGGTTTCGGGTTCGATCCCTGGTTGGGGCACATACAGAAGGCAACAGATCGATGTTTCTCTCTTCTCTTCTCTTCTCTTCTCTTCTCTTCTCTTCTCTTCTCTTCTCTTCTCTTCTCTTCTCTTCTCTTCTCTTCTCTTCTCTTCTCTTCTCCTCTCCTCTCCTCTCCTCTCCTCTCCTCTCCTCTCTTCTCTTCTCTTTTCCCTCTCTCTCAGCATGTCCTCAGATGAGGATTAAAAAGAAAGAAAAGATGTCATGAGTCTCAGATGGGGTGGGGGGGGATGTGTCTTGTTTAGGCAAGAAGGACACTGGTGTGTTTCTTCAGACCAAGGCCAAAGGGACACAGTCAGGCGCTCTGGGCCTGGAGCTGCTCAAGCGCCTGGAAAGAACATTCTCTGCCTTAGACAGAGTTTTTCTTTCCACCTCACTCCAAACAACAGCCGGGCGGCTGGCCTTGAGCTGCGCCGTGGACAAACCAACCCTGCGCAGGAGTTCCTCTCACGCCTCGGCCGACTTTTCCAGATCACAGATCGGGATGTGCGGATAGGCGAGTGTGGGTGGGTCTATGCCAAGACAGCAAGACGGGCATTGGAGGCAGGGGGTGTGGCCCTCAAGGGTGCAGGGACTGGCGGTGCGTCCTCACCGCGGGCGCTAGGCCCCGTGAGCGCGGGCCACGGGAGTGCCACTCAGTCTCCACGCACGTGTCGCTCTGCGGCCTTGCTTCCTTAGAGTGCAGCTGCTGTTACCCTGGCAACGGCCCTTCTGGCCTGCAGGGCCTAATAACATTCCTCAAAGTTTTCAGGAGTTGTGAGTTTTGGAAGGATTACATAAACGTGGCCTCGAAGGAAAAGCCGGCAAACAAAGGAGAAAATGCAGCTGGTGGTTGGCAAAGACCTCGGGGTTGTAAAGTCATGGCTGCCAGATGGGAAGCTTCTATGCATCTTCCCGGGACTTGGGTACCAACTGCTTGAGGAGCCTGAGCCGGTGCAGTCAGGTAGGCAGAGCGCCCGTGGCCATGCCGAGGGGCTCCTCATTCTCCAAACCTTCGCGCTCAGTCACGGCCGCTGTGTGGTTGGCGGGACAGCAGAAGGGCCGTGTTAGAGAAATACTGAGTGATGAGCTGACCACAGGAAGTGTGTCCCTACCAGGCGCCCCCTGCTCCCCAGCGGTGTCCCTCCTGCCCCGGGATCCCCAAAACTGGGACGCAGCCGATACAGTGGGAAAATGACAACAGGAAGTCAGGAGCCATTGGATTGCCTGAAACCAACAAAAATGATGCTGGGGGCCTGGTGGGTGTGGCTCAGTGGTTGAGGGTCTTATCTATGAACCAGGAGGTCAGGGTTCAATTCCTGGTCAGGGCACAGGCCCGGGCTGCGGGCTCGATCCCCAGTGTGGGGCGTGCAGGAGGCAGCCGATCCATGATTCTCTCTCATCATGGATGTTTCTCTCTCTCTCTCCCTCTGCCTTCCTCTCTGAAATCAGTACAAGTATATTTTTAAAAAATGATGCTGGGGAATGGTTCCCCACCCCCCACGCAAGGAGCTGCTCATCCGGGTCTGGGCACCCACAGTCAGGAGGCAGGAGGGGGTTCCCAAAGGGGACCCTTTGAAGAACAAAGAATGAAGACAGACCCTTAGGGCAACTGATGAAGACCTTGGACTTCTTCTTTTGCTTCTTGATGATGGCGTGTGAAAGGCAAGGGTGCACTGGAGACCCTGGTGCCGGTAGGTGTTTGGTGGGGGAGGGGAAGAGAACAGCTTTGAACTCCTAACCCAACTTGTTAGCACTCTATAACTAAGAGTCAGTTACTAGTGATTAGTGCACAGTTGCAGTTAGAAGCTCCATGTTGTTAAATTAAAGATAAAGTAACATTGTTAGGATTCAAGTGTCATTTTCAAGATCGAGTCCCAGGTGAAGTTGCCCCCACTCTTTGGTCAGGAATGTCGGTCTCTGCTTGACGTGGTTCTACACAAAGAGGGTATTTTTCAGGGGCGGACGGGCCTGGGACTTTGTTTGCCTTGGGCAGAGGGAGGCTGGAGGGGTGTGGGCTGCCCGGGCCCCCTCCTAGGATGAGGAGTGGCATTTAGGGGCCTGCTCAACTCCCCAGTACCCCCTCTTCCATCCAAAGCCTCCACCCCACCCCAGCAGGTCAGTAGCTCCCTGCTGCCCCTCCTCTTTCTTTCTGACTCCACATCTGCTTGGTTAGTAAACTCTGTTGGCCTCACCATCAAAACGCCGAGGCTGTTTTCATGGGCGGCTTCTGCCAGGCTGGGCAGAGCCTGATTCTCTCTCTGCTGACTCCTCATTGGCCTCTGCTTCACCCCTGCCCCCTGCACTCAAGTTTCACTAAGGAAGCCAGCGTGCCCCCCGCCCCTCTGTCAGATCACCTCTCTTCTCTGGTCACTCAGAGTGACAGCAGCACTGATGGCAAGCCCATTGTCCTTCTTTTATTTGTTTAAATTGATTTCAGAGAGGAAGGGAGAGGGAGAGAGAGACAAGCATCCATGATGAGAGAGGATCATGGATCGGCTGCCTCCTGCACACCCCCCACTGGGGATGGAGCCTGCAACCTGGGCATGTGCCCTGACCGGGAATCGAACCCTGACCTCCTAGTTTATAGGTCGAGGCTCAACCCCTGAGCCACGGCAGCCGGGCTCTACTGTCCCTTTCTGGTATCCTGTAAGGCAGTGGTTCTCAACCTGTGGGTCGCGACCCCTTTGGCGGTCGAACGACCCTTTCACAGGGGTCGCCTCAGACCATCCTGCATATCAGATATTTACATGACGATTCATAACAGTAGCAACATTACAGTTAGGAAGTAGCAACGAAAATAATTTTATGTCCCTGGCTCCCTCCTCCCCATACACACTCTACCCCCTCCCCGTTCCTGTCCCCGAGGCATCATTACCATCTGACCCGCTACCTGATGCACTTGGCTATCTGGTCTCAGGCCTTTCTTGCTCACCCAGGGGTTTCAGGAAAGGCCGCCTCCGTGAGGGCAGGGATTTTGAAGAAACGATCTGTTTGGTTTCTCGCTGTGTTTTCAGCATCTAGGACCTGGCTGCGGGGTCCCGGGCAGAGCAGAGCAGAGGCGATGACTGGCATTTTGGGGCTGCTGCTAAGGCTATCCGGTTTGTGCACACTGGTGGGGAAGGCAAGACATAGGGGGGACCTTTTATACCCACCACAACGCTCCAGTCTCATCGATGTCTTAGCTCTGCTGTTGTTGAATGAAAGGGAAAACAGACAGGTGAGCACAGAGGCCAATGGCAGGGAAAGCGGGGTATCACTTCAGAGAGAATTCGCTTCTCCTCTCCCTAATCCCCCCCACCCCCCAGGCTTCTACTTTGGAAACATCTTGCTCAGGAAGGGCCCCTCCCAGGGCCCAGGGGAGGAGCAGAGTCGCTTCCGCAGCTGCATCCTCCTGGCCCTGCTTTCCCATCGGCAGGGAAGCTTTAAAAAATCCCTAAGCCTGGGTCTCCCCGAAGGCTAATGAAACCAGAATCTCCGGGGAAGGGACCCCGCCCCCCCACAGGAACCAGTGTAGAGATGGCCCCTGACCTACTGGCCTTTGCCCTCAGGCCCCTCGCCTTGGCCAGTGCACATCTTGCCAGCTTTCCGGGACCAGCTCCCGCCCTACCGTTTGCAAAAAGCCTCTGGCCACAGGGGTGGGGTCTCACGGAGCTCCCCTCTCACGCAGCTGGACTTGGGAAGCGTGTTTGGTAATTACCTACCCTTCCTGGGCCCATCGGAGCCTTGCTTTGCCATTTATCTTGCCTGGTGTTGACTGCTTTGCGTGGAACTGGGTTGTATATTCCCTCCTCTCACTTAACCCGGGTTCCACTGGGTACAGAATCAATGTGACAAAGAGTTTCAAACTGCAAATGCCCCCAGTTTGGAATGAAGAGGGTGGAGAGGCGAGGTAGACATTCCTGGTCCTCCCAGGCCCGCTGGGGGAAGAGGGGGCCGCCCGTAGATCATTCAGATGCGAGGCAGGTCTCTGGAGGCGCATGGAACTCCTGGAGGGGAGCTGGCCAGGAAGGAAGCCCTCCATTTGGGGGTTTGCACTGGCCCCCAGGTTCGGGAGGGGAGGCCCAATGCATTTGGGAAGCAGAGGGGCTCCCGTCGGCTCCCATCGGGGGTTTGCAGGCTCCTAGCACAGGGCAAGCCCACATTCACCGTGTAGTGATGGTTGGCGACAGCCTGCAGGCAGCCAGCTGCGGAGCTTCTGGGGCCCAGGCAGAGGCAGGCGCTGTGAAGAGTGCCTGAGTGCGACCCCCTTGCTTCCACAGACAGGGGACCAGATCCAGGGAGGAAGTGAGCGCTGCAAGGCCACCCAGCGAGCTCCTGATAGAGCCAGGCCCCAAATCCAGCCCAGCTGCCCCCTCTTTCCAGGCCCCTGGCTGCTTCCTGGAAGGCGGGATTATTAAACTGATAGACTCCAGGAGGTCCTTGAACTTGGATGGGAAAAAATCACATCGTTCTTTTCGCTAACCTCCAACTGAAATCTAGCTTTTCCTTTCATGGACATAGCAAAGAAACCACAGTGGTATTGGCAGGAGCTGGAACTTTGTGACCAGCAGAAATCGCAGCTATTTTCATATCACGTTACCGGCCTTGCAGAGAGCGCCAAATACTGTTTACACTCATCATTATTTTGAAATTGCAGCCGTTATTTTATGTCATTTTAATGCGTTAAATAAACATATAGATGACTGTATCACAAAATATTTTGATGACTGCTTCAATGGAATTGGCTTGCTTTGCAATCCCATCGTAGTTTGTTGATGCATTGAAAGCATTCTTTTGAGAAAGGGTGCACAGGCTCACTGCCCATGGATGCCACAGGGGCCCATGACACGGGAAAGATTACCAGCTTGCCTGGCCGGCGTGGCTCAGTGGTTGAGGGTCGACCTAGGAACCAGGAGGTCACGGTTCAATTCCCGGTCAGGGCACAGGCCCAGGTTTCGGCTCGATCCCCAGTGCGGGGCGTGCAGGAGGCAGCCGATCCGTGATTCTCTCTCATCATGGATGAGAAGAAAAGAAAGCTTTGCTAATTTGACAACCTTTTTCAAACTTCTGTTGCCAGGCGTCGAAGGTGTCACTGGAGGGAGGCCACATGGCCTGAAAGGTCCCCTCTGGCCCTTCTCAGTCAGTACCGCTTGAACCACTGCCCCTCGTTCTAGCCTGGTTGATTCGTTTTGCCTGTTCTGAAACTGCATGCAGATTGAATTAGAATGCAGGGACTCTTTCATGCCTGACTTTTTTTTCACTCCAAATGTTTGAGGTCATGGATGTTGGTGCACATATCCTTAGTTTCTTTCCTTTTTATTGCGAGACAGTATTCCACTGTGTGAATCTACCACACCTTACTTAGCCGTTCTCCCGGTGATGGCAATTCGGTTTGTTTCCGTCTTGGGCTCGGGTGAACACAGTTGCCGCAAACGCTATTATACATCCTTGTGTGGCATATGTGCTCATGGCTCCTGGGGATTCCTAGGAGTTGAATTCCTGGGTCGGGATATTTGCATGTGTTTCATTTTAGTTCCAAGTCCCTGTAAAATTCTGTCTCCTGTAAAGAATGAGGCTTCAATAGTGCAGCAGGTACCACAGCTGCTCCCCCAACAGGCTTTCCCAGTCTCACTTGAGCCCGGCCGGTGTGGCTCAGTGATTGAGCGTTGACCATGAGCCAGGAGGTCACGGTTTGAGTCCGGGTTGGGGTATGTGCCCGGATTGCAGGCTCGATCCCCAGTGTGGGACATGCGGGAGGCAGCCGATCAATGATTCTCTCTCATCATTGATGTTTCTGTCTCTGTCTCTCCCTCTCCCTTCCTCTCTGAAATCAATAAAAATATTTTTAAGAGTTGATATTATTACCATTAATAACCAGAGTTTGTTTGCCAAGCATGGCTCCTTATTCCAGTCCGAGCTTCAGTGCGGAAGTGGAGGGGGGTGAATTAGAAGGACAGCATCAGGAAAGAGCTTGGGAAGGGCGTTAAGGAGCCAGGGACAGGCTGCCGGCACTGCCGAAGGAGCCGGCCCAGCTCCCCTCTCTGCTTCCTCCGCAGACAGCCCTGCCGGCAGCAAATCCCTCAAGGTGACCACCTAGGGCTGCGCAGCCTGGCCTCCGGCTCCGTGAATGCATTTTTAATTAAGCAGGTGGCATGTCACAGCTCAGTCGCCTTTTACTACCAGGCTCCTGCCTTTCACTCTTAACAAATAGCTTCTTCACAGGAGGGAGATTTGCTGTAAACCCCAACGCCAGGGCCTCCAATTAAGTAACAGCTTTCTACCTAGCACCTTCTTAATCAGGGGGAACCCCAGGTGGCTGACGCCAGGCAGGCTTTTCGAAAACTCTGGATCTCAAAGTGTGGTCCCTGAGCCGCGGCATCAGCACCGCCTGGAAACTCGTTACAAAAGCCAGTTACTTCTTGGGCCCCACCCCAGGCCTCAGAATCTGAGCTCAGGGGATGGGGCCCAGGACTGGGCGGTTTAACGAGCCCCGCAGGGGGTTCCGATGACCACCAAGGTTTGAGAAAGACTGACCCACCCAGGTTTACTGCTGCGGCCTCACAATAAAATCACCTGGGGATTGAAAAAGACATGCAGGTCCACCCTCAGGGAAGCGGACGTCATAGGCCTGGGATCCAGCCCGGGGATATGCATGTGAAAGGCCCACTAGGTGGTTCCAAGATGGAAGGCTTTGCATCTGGGAGGAAGCTCTTTTGTTCTATTGTCTCCCTTATCTTCCCTCCTTGAGGGGCCAGAGGCTTGCCTGCTGGGGCCACTCCAACCTGCTGTCCTGCAGGCAGCTTGAAAAATCCAATCAAAAAATGGGCAAAGGACCTAAATAGACACTTTTCAAAAGAGGACATTCAGAAAGCCAAGAGACATATGAAAACATGCTCAAAGTCACTAATTATACGAGAGATGCAAATCAAAGCAATAAATAACAAAAAGTTTACTAATAGGGTGTTACGGGGTGGGCAAAAGTAGGTTAATAATAATAAGTAAAACAATAATTAATAAATAATACAAGAATAAACTGTTTTGCATACTCGCAGCAGTAAGCCTACTTTGCCCACCCCTGTCTGTTTCACGGCACTAGAGCCCAGAGGCACGTGGCAAAGACACCGGGCCCCACTTGCAGCCCCTTCACACCCACTCTCCCCAGGCTAAGGCTTCCCCGGATGGGCACCTGTGCCTCAGCTTGTGCACCTGCCCGGGTTCTCACCTGGAGGGGCAGCACAGGAGTGGGAGGCACGTTCCTCAGCTTCCTTCCTCCGCGGCGAGGAGGTGACTAGCCAACCCCAAGGTGTGTTCTACGCTGTCGCCCGGAGTTCGCCGGTGGGACTGAGCCCCTGTTGCCCATACCTGCAACCGGCTCAATAACTCACTTTTTGGCTTCCTTCTTGTGAGAAGCAGGCCTCTGATTCATCTCATAGACAAGAAACAGCATGTGGCCAGGCGTTACTGAATTTCCCCAGAGCAAACAGGATGTGGGGGGTGAGAGGGGTGCGCAAGGCCCACACCAGGTTTCCCAGGCAGAGGCCCCAAACAAAGGGAGGTGCAGACAGCTAGAAAGGCCTCAGCCCAGGATTTCAATGGCCCAAGGGGAGCCAGCAAGACCTCAGGACCTATTAGGAAATAGGCGACCAGATAGTCCTCAGCCAATGGGGAACCGGGGGAGGGGCTAAACGAATAGGCCACGCCCCCTGCCCCTCTGCACCACAGGCGCCTACTCTCCAGAGTGTTATGAACAGTCTCATTTTCACCAGCTGCTGTCTCCCAGGGCGTCATTTGAAATCCGGACAGGTGAGCCATTTCTCACAGCCCCAGCCTAGCTGACCGGCTGGATGACCTGTGGTACTACTGGCCTGGGGTGGGCATGGCCTCTACCATGCCCCACCTGCCATCCCAGAGCGCCCATCCCCGCCAAGCCCTCCCAGCAGGGGTGGAGACGCCACCCCTTTCTGGGTAGGAGGGCAAGGGGAGGGACTGTGTATGTGGATTGAGCCTCCAAACCCCCAACTCATGCTCTATTGTCCTATCACACTTGACTTACAAAACACACATCCAAAGGTACCATCATTCAGAATGTCATGGTGGCCACCGCAAACATGAAACCCCAAGCAACGGGGCCCCTCTGAGCTCGAGGCCCTGGGAGACTGCACTGGTCGCATGCCCACGGAGCTGGCCCTGCGTGGTGACAGGACTAATGCTCAGACTTGGTAAGACTTGCTCCTAGAGGGGTTGCTTATTTCTCATCAGTATTTAGCCTCCAACTCCGAGTGCCAACCCGGCCAGCAGGACGCCCATCACCGGCAGCGGGTCCATGAGAACAGATTCAAGTCATGCCTGGACCAAAGTGGGCTACCGTGTAGCCGTTATTGATTTTCCTGTAGAGAGTGAACTTTTCATTAAAACAATCACATACATTATTTAACTAACCCCCACCGAGCAGTCTCTGGTAGTGTATAACCGAGAGAGACCAGGTCACGCAAGACCTTGCAAAAGGACTATAGAGCTTGTGGCTCAGGACTTGGGGGGAGGGGGAGGGGCGGGTCATGACTGCACCTGATCTGTTTTTGTTTTTTTCTCTACCCCTTCCTTCTCTGAAACTGTTTTCACTGCAGCTTGGACATCAGGAGTCACTATATCGTCATCAGGTCAATGCTCAACCACTGAGCCACACCAGCCAGACCAGCTACTGCTATTTTAAAACAGGGGTGACAAGGGGATGCGTGGATAACTAGGATGGAGCTCAGTGGTTGAGCACTGACCTATGAACCAAGAAGTCATAGTTCAATTCCATGCCCAAGTTGTGGGCTCCATCTCCAGTAGCGGGTGTGCAGGAGGCAGCTGATCCATGATTCTCTCTCATCATTGATGTTTCTCTCTCTCTCCCTCTCCCTTCCTCTCTGAAATCAATTATATATATGGCATAATATGCTTTGGGACGAAGCCAGGGCTGTGAGGGAAGCCTGGGTCCCGGGTGCTGGAGGGAAGCCGGTGCCGGCAGCCGGGGGAAGGAAGGCCTACTCTTGCACGAATTTTGTGCATCGGGTCTCTAGTATAAAGAGGCACGTTGTCAGCTGCAGGCTGACTCCACTCCCTGTTTTCTGCCTTGGTCAGAAGGTGGTGGGGCCGGAGCAGGGCAAAGGGACAATTGGATTGGCAAAATGCTCCCCTTTTGCAAGATGTTGCATAAACCTTTCAGAAAGCTGCCTTCCGGCTCAGGGGAGGGTTTCCCTGGGCACGAAACTCTTAACTGCTCTCAGGAACTCATTCCCACTGTCGTGCTGGCCTGCACAGCAAAGTGATTTTTGCACTGAATAGCTAATTATTATATGTGAGTAGCCAACACTCTTGACAGCTTAAAACCTGCTCCGGGCCTTTTGGATTTTTACCACTTGTCCTCTAAACGTTGAAAATTGCAGTCCACTTGAATGAACCAGGACGGCTACCCAAAAGCAACAAGCAGCAGGTTATACAATGGTTCTCTTGCATGTGCTTCCTTTTTTTGAGATTCTAGTGTGAAAAGAAAAGCCATTTCTTCTGCCCTTGAGGAGGAGGCGGGCCTGACTGTTGACCAGAGAGCCCACCGCCTCTCTGCCTTTTGTCTCTGGCTGTCTTGGGCGAAGGGGACTGCTCATGGGGTTAATTGCCCTGTCGTAACTCTGCTCGTTAAAATTCAAGAGGTGTGCGCTGGAGACACTCAGGTGGATACTGTCCTGTAACTTTTTATATATGCGTCCCCCCAACCCCCCCGCGTGTTCTTGCACTACCGTTGGCCTAACCCAATTAGAGCTCTGTGAGGAGGCCAGGACATTTCTCCTCTGCTGGCCCGGAAGGCCCCAGCAAGGTCCTGTCCCATCTTGTGCTAACTCTCCTTCCAGCCACAAAGGGTTTGTGTTTTCAATTAAGAAAATAAAGCCAGCCCTGGCTGGTGTGGCTCAGTGGCTAGGGCCTGTGGCCTGAAGGGTCCTGGGTTCGATTCCGGTCAAGGGCACGTGCCCGGGTTGCGGGCTCCATCCCCAGTGGGGGGCGTGTAGGAGGCAGCCGATCCATGATGCTCTCTCATCATTGATGCTTCTCTCTCCCTCTCCCTTCCTCTCTGAAACCAATAAAAACATATTAAAAAAGAAAAGAAAGTAAAGCCACCTCCTTCGTTCCCTATACCCACAGGCCCATTTACAGTAAGATCTAGTAATTGTTTCAGGATTGCTTTCTTTCCCACTGCCTTTCATGCTCCTTTTGGAAGGGGGCTCCTTTTGAAGTTTATCTTATTTAGTTCAATAATTCACAGTGGTTGAACTTGAGGATTCCCCCCTCCCAATGCAATATAAAACAAAAGCCAAACCCCCTGTCCGCCCCCCAAAAAACAGCAAGCCCCGATGACTGCCTTTTCTGGCCAAGATTCTGCAAACTAGTCAGCAAATGGCCTCCTTATTGGCTCTGTCACTTGGGATCGTCCCCTTTGCCCGTGTGGCCACCTTGTGAACATTGCGAGCAAAACAGAGAATGAGGAAAGGTCACCGGCCAGGGCCACAGAGGCGCAGCACTGGGGTGGCCCGCCATCTGTGCGCAAGCTCTGATTTCACCGGCCGTGTTCCTTCCCTCATTCAGGGCTGTAGTCTACACAGGTCAGATTCTGAGCATTGACAAATAAGCCAGTGGAGTGGCAGGTAAGGTAGGGAGGGAGCCACTAACAAGGGAACGCTGGAAAGGGGTGCAGCCTGCTCTCATTGGCACAAACAGGGCCTGGAGTTTCCCTCACTCCACCCCCTCTCTCCACGGCCTCTGCCACGCATGGGAGAGGATCTGTGAGCGGCGGGGAGCTGGCGCTGTTTGTGAGAGCCAATTGCACACATCTCCTCCCAGCTCTGGGTTCAGTGACGTTACATTGGTAGCTTAACAGCAGCCAGCATGAGAGTATTTACACCATGGAAATTGGCAAACCTTACCAGTCAGGGCTTTTTTTTTTTGGGGGGGGGGGTTGGCGGCATTAAAAAACAAAATTCAACTGAGTAAACTTGAAGATTTAATTGCTTTATTAAGCAATGAATGATTCGGGTAGCAACTACAAGGGTGCTCTGAGGGGCTATATAACATGGCAGATTTTTATAGGAAGGAGGATAGGGAAAGGAGCGATTAACAAAAGAAAATAAAGGATAATTTTTGGGCGGGGACATCTTTTGGGGGGAGCGGAGGGGAAGGGAACTGGAAGGAGAGGGCCCGAGTGAAAAATTACCTTGCTGGTGTTTGAGCAGAAAGTTCCAGACTGGTTGACGAAGATTATGTTTCTGAGGGAGGTTGAAATTGCGGTTCGATTGGGTATGAAATCTAGGTTTGGCTTCATGGGCTTTTAGCAGGAGTGACGCCATTTGGGGCCCGTGGCTTTCGTTGTAACAGTGGTTTCCCAGCTTCTACTGCCCGTGCTGCTCAGCATCCATTGCCACCTCGATGTGGGCTTCCTGGGGAGCAAAGGGAGAGGCGAAAAGAACGACTTTCCCAGACTCCCTTGCAACTTGGGTTCTGGATGTGAATGAAACAGGTTCTACCAGTTGGACGTGCAAGCTCTGACTGCTCAAGATTCGGAGGATGACACTGAGGTGGTGGTCATATCCCTGCGTCTTTGGCTGGTTTTCTGCATGCAAGCAAGGTTCTGGAGACCCTGAGTTTTCTTTTTTCTTTTTTAAAAAAATATTTTTATTGATTTCAGAGAGAAAGGGAGAGGGAGAGAGAGATAGAAGCATCAAGGATTAGAGAGAACCACTGATGGCTGTCTCCTGCACACCCCACACTAGGATTAAGCCCGCAACCCAGGCCTATGGGTTGAGTGAGAATTGAACCATGACCTCCTGGTTCACTGGTCAATGCTCAACCACTGAGCCATGCCAGCGGGCTGACCTTGAGTTTTCTGTGGCAGCATTCTGCTACCCAGTTTCTACCCAGTCTTTGATCTCCTTAGACCGAAGCTCTGGTTATGTTCTTGAACTTGGTAGTCCCAGATTTCCACTTTTGTGGTTATGGCTGAGAGAGGGTCGGTCCTACCATGTCCTGAGGTCAGTCCTGGAGGGCGTGCACTTGTCTTCTCCACAGCCCTTCCAATGACATTGTTAGCACCCGATTCCCCAGATGGAACCCCTTCCTGTTAAAATACCCCCAGCACGTCTGTTCCCTGCAG
>NW_005370552.1:1163420-1189233 GCF_000412655.1 Myotis brandtii | reverse complement strand
GCCCTCAATTTCTCGCATACCATTCTCACATGTGGAACTTGTAGTTTTCCTTTATGACCCTTTCCAACTGCCAACTCCTCTTGGGCAAACAATCAAATCACCTCCCTTCACAGATTATAAATTTTTTGAAGGCAAAAGGCAGGTGATATGCACCTCTCCCAGAGCATCACAGAGCAGAGGTAATTATGAGGCACCTGAATGTATAAGTGAGCAAGCTAATTACTGGGTGTATGAATGACACCAGAGCGTTACTTATCTCTGACCTCGAATTCCTGCCTCGTTCCTCTGATCCTCCTCCACCATCAGGTATTGCTCAGTGCACAAATGTACCAACCCCGGGCTCCAACTCCAACTCTGCTTCACTCATTTTATGATATTGGAACAGTTACTCTGGAAGCGGTTTTCTGATCTGGGAAGTGGGGTCAGTGATCATAATACCCACTTTTCAGGGCGACTGGGAAGAATAAAACTAGATAAATTGAGGTTCTTGCCCTAGCCACTTCCTACTCAGCCAGCCTAGGTCGGGGACTGGAATTTGCCGCCTTCAGAGTCGGGTGGCCTTCGGTGTGAATCCTGGCTCTGGGCCCCACTGGCTTTGAGTCCTGGTGCAAGTTAATGCACCTCTCTGATTCTCCTTTTCCTTGTCAAGGGCTGCGGGACTCCATGTGTCTATGCGCGTGTATCTGCTACTTTGGGTTCGTGCAACATCACTATCGTGTAGAGCCTCTGACACTTAGTAGTTGCTCAATGAATGTGAATTCCCTCCAACTGAGCAAACTCATATCCTGGGGAGATGGGGAGCCTGGTTACTTAGAGGGGACATTTTGGCATCCCAGGAGTCATCTGTTATTTGTGCTGTTTTCCTTGGTGCCGATAGGGACTGGCAGAGCTGCAGTGGCAGCTAAAGTGCCACAGGAACGATCTTCCTGAAACAGTCCTGGAGAAGAGAATGGGCAGGTGATTGAAAGACATGAGAAAGTTCCAGAAAGGGCAGGTGACAGTGAGCCAGACCAAGCACACTGCTCTTCTTCCACATGTTAACCTTTGGGTCAACCTGACTGCCCCCTGCCATCCCTGAAGGGGTTGGGAGGGTTTGGGGAGCAGGTTCCCAGAATCTATAGGAGACCTGCGGCTCTTTGGGAGTTGCTTCATTCTTTTCCTACTCCGAGGGAGAGCATTGTTCCTGCTGTTGGATTGGCAGTAACTCGGCATAGGTTCAGGACCCCGTTTTTGTAAATGAGGGTCTTATCTGGTGATCCAGCCAGGTTGGTGACATCACTGAAGAATGTTTCAATTGCAATTGCTGATGTTATATGTCAATTACATCTCAAACAACAACAACAACAAAGAAATTGATGGGGAAAACCTACTGGAACTTCTCAGACCCCTATGAGCGAAAAGTCAACAAGAAGAATGGGGGTGCAGGGGTGATTCAGGGCTGCAATGCTATCACCACCCCAGTTCCTGGCTTCGCTCCCTTGGGCAGGCTCCCTCTCCAGTCCCCCCCGCCCCCCACAATGGCTTTCAGATGGTGGTACCTCCAGACCTGTACCCAGATAGCAGCCGATCCGGAAAAGGCTCTTTCCTTAGACCCTGGGCTAACACTTCCTTCCGTCTCACCGGCTCTGGGCTTCAGCTGGACATGGGCACAGGCGTTTGTGTATGACTCTCAGGGCCTGCCCTGGGGTCTGGAGCGTGGTAGGTTGAATTTCTGGAAATAGCCCCCTAAGATCCATGCCTCTTAATACTCAGAAGCTGTAAATGTAATGAGATTTCCCCACTATGATTGTGTTATGTTCTATAGCACAGTTGACCTTAAAAAAGGGAGATGATCTGGCGGCCTAATCTAATCACGGGAGCCCTTAAGAGCAGAGAACTTTCGCTGGCTGGTGGCAGAAGATAAAAGAGAAGGGAAAGCCGTGGCGAATCAAAGCGCCAGAAGAACTTGCTACGCCCTGGCCAGCTTGCAGGTGGAGGAGGCCGCGTGAAAAATGGGAGGAGGAACGAGGTTCTGCCAGCCAGGAGCTCGGAGTGAATTGTTTTCCAGAGTTTCCAGAAAGGAATGCGGCCCTGCCAGCACCTCCATTCCAGCCTCGTGAACGTCTAAGCAGAGAATCCGGCTGAGCCACTCTGTGCTGGGCATTCTGACCCCTGGAAGCTGAGCTAAGAAATGGGCGGTGCTTTAACCAGCCAAGTTGGTGGTGAAGCAAAACCCGAAGACGGGGGTGGGGGTGGGGGGTGTTTAAGGCCAGCTCCTGCCAACCACATAGTTACGAATTGGTCTGTCTCCTACTTGGATTGCCAGGTAAATACAAATACAAGACAGTGTTAAATTTGAATTTCGGATAAATTACTAATATTTTTTTGTATAAGTATGCTGCCAGTTTGAATGTCAGATAAATAATAAACTTTTTAGTGTAAGTATATCCTGTGCAATATTTGGGATATACTTACAATAAACATTATTCACTAAACAAGTAACTGAACAATTAATTGAAATTCGACAGTCACAACCCAAGTCACGTGACAAGTTCACATGTGGGCACTCCGGAGGACAGCCAGCATCAGCCTCCGCCCCAGCATGCACCATCTTGGATGTCCAGCTCAGCTGAACCTTCAGAAGGTTCTAGTCCCAGACAGCACCTGCCTGTGACCGCATGAGTCACCCCAAGCAAGAGCCACGGAGCCCATTCAATCCACAGGAGGAGTCATCAGAAGTCACAGGATTAAAGATGAATGACTTTTCAAAGACGGTGTAGGTTAGTGTTTAGTTATAATTGTCTCAAATTAGAAAAAATTCTCCTGGCAGAGATGGTTGCAGCTCTGCTGATGGCTCGGACCGCACCGACCCCCGGATCGCTCCTTCATCCCAGGTTACCCTGACCCGAGGGCCCCCCGAAAGTCTCTGAGCAGGAGCAGAGGTCTGTAGTCAGACCTGCCTCTAATCAGCTCAGTTTCCCAGGAGGGTCCCAGTCCTACACCCAGTGCGATTCAATGTTAAACCACAACTTGATCCCTCACTGGCAACTCAAGAAGTTATGCGCCAGGAACTTAGGTGAAGTGATGTTTATGGAAATGCTTTGAAGTCTGTGCAATCAGTGAGGCCCTTGAGAATCTAAGGGAAGATTTGGACCCACTCTCTGGAAAAAAATGCACATATTCACACAACGTTGCCTGTGGGCCAAGGACTCCTGGGCCCCCTGAATCCTGGGGCATGGCTTCTAGGCTCTGGAGTTTGCTTTGGGTATTCCAACGTTGTCAGGTGGGGAGCCACCCCAGTGTGAATGTGAAAGCCCATTTTTGTCCCCACAGAATATGTTGTGTGTGTTTTTTAATAGCATCTACAGCAGTGGTTCTCAACCTTGGCTGCACATTAGAATCACCTGGGAATCTTTTTAAAATCCTGATTTCTGGGCCTCATCCTCCGGAAATTCTGTTTCTTTGTTACTAATGTTGTGGCCCCACCCCATAACAAAGAAACAGAATTTCCGGAGGATGAGGCCCAGAAATCAGGATTTTAAAAAGACTCCCAGGTGATTCTAATGTGCAGCCAAGATTGAGAACCACTTCTCTAGTTAGTAGAAAGTTCCCTTCCCCCCCCCCCTTCAAACAAGCCTCTTTTATATTTTTCCATTGGTTTTTAGAGAGAGTGGAAGGGAGGGGGAGAGACACAGAGAGAGAAACATCGATGTGAGGGAGACACATCAGTTGGTTGCCTCCTACATGAGTCCCAACTGGGGATCGAGGCTGCAACTGAGGTACATGCCCTTAAGCAGAATCAAACTTGGAACCTGTCAGTCCGCAGGCCAGTGCTCTATCCACTGAGCCAAACCGGCCAGGGCTCCATGGGCCTACGTTGAAAGAAGTTATGAGAAAGTCCATATGGTTGTGTAGAGATGTACATTGTTCGTCCTCATGCCGCGTAGTACATGTGTGGGTAAGAAACTCGTGCTTTGTTGCTGTGTGTAACGTGAGAATGTTGTTCATGATATTATATTTATGATAATCCAAGGTGAAGACGTGCCTCGTTGATGTCCATGTTAGGAGTAGCTGTGTTTCTGACCGTCGGCTCCATCTTATTTTCCTCTCCTTGTTTCCCCTCTGTCTCATTTGTTCTTATTTATTTGTAACTTATTTTATGCTGTTCTATTGTATGCATCTTTGCAAACCTTAAAGACATCTTTGGAGCAAGGCAGATATGAATTAATAAAAGTGCATCGTGGTAAATGGAAGTCCTGGGCAGCTTTCTCCTTGTAAGAACAATGGTCCCCGCATATATAGACCCATTTCATGGGGAGGTGGAGGGTAACTGAGAAAGGCAGTGAGAGGATTGAGGGGTCTTTAAGCAGGGAAGTGGGCCTGACTAGGAAATCTACCCTTACTGGAAGAGAAAGAAATACAGGGCACTTAACTTGGATATTTTTTCCTATCTTCCAATTGAACACAACCCTCCCCCACCTTCATGAGCGAAAATATGCATTAAAAAAAATGAGGTCACTTGAAAAAGTTATTTGATTATGGAGAATTTCTAAAGTAGATGAAACAGTTTAATGAGCTCCCATGGACCCCTCACCCAGCCTGAGTAACCGTGAACTCCATGCCAATCCTGCCCTATTCCTATGCTTCTCCTGTGTGATTATGGTTTTTAATTTTTAATCAAAGTGTAATATCTATATATATAAAAGGCTAATATGCTATGTGTCTGACCAGTCGCTATGATGCACACTGACCACCAGGGGCAGACGCTCAACACAGGAGCTGCCCAGCTGCAGTGACTTGGCAGCGGCGGTTCTCGGGTGACGCATCCCAAAATCAGAGAGGAGGGAGCCTGATTCCTTGTGGGGCTGTGCGATTTCACCTTCGGCCGTGGATCATGTTGTTGCTGGGGCACTGTAGACCTGAACCTGGTTTACTGCACACTTGCGTTTGTGTTCCACACCCTGTACAACAGCAACTTTGCAGAGTGCCCTCTCACACTCCGGGACCCCGGATCCCTCGGGGGATATCAGAGAGCTGGTTTTGGCCTGACCTCCGCAGGCCAGGCCGAGGAACCCCACCTGCAGGAGGGACCCTGTTCACTCTGTAGACACCGGGGAGGGACTGCGGGAGGTTGGCTCAGGGTGTGTCTGGCCCATCTCGCCTAGTCCCACCCCGCCAGCCACCTTCTAATTAATTTCCTTTCAATGTGCACGAATCCATGCATCAGGTCACTAGTACATGCATAAAAGTGCACACATTGTAAGTAGCTGTTGAACACAGTTTCACACATTAGACACACCTGTTTAACCAGCACAAAGGATAAAAAACTGAATATGATGGCCCCCCTTTTTTATTCTGAAGCCAGTCCTGGGCATGAGATCATTTCACTGCAGTAGCATTTAGGCAAGTGACAGTTTAGGTGATAAATACCTCAAAATTAATAATAAAGACAAATAATTCCCGAATACCATCCAATAACCAAGGTTGAAATGACCAATTGTGGGATCACTTTAAGGCCTTTGAGCAAATAGAGTCTAAGGAAGGCCTCTTGTTTCTAGCTCTGCTGCAGGTGAGTTTCTATCAAGTCAGGAGCATGGCGTGGGGCTCACAGCTGCCGAGGGAGGCTGGCGTGGAGCTCCTCCCCCTCCAGCCCTGCTCACCCTCTTCACCAGGACGAAGCACAACTCTAGGAAATTGTCTCAACGGACACCGCTGTGAGTATCCATGGCTCTTTCAAACCAGAGGAGGAAGGCGCTGCTCGCCCTGCTCTGCTGCCTGAGAATCACTGGCTCTGAGACCGCCGAGGAAACAGGTCAGAGACATTCATTCATTCATTCCTCAAACACTGATTTTTATGTTTATTATTTATTTTCAAAGCTTGCTGATGTCTCACCTCATTATGATTTTTACTGAAGAAAATAAAATTTGCCTGGTCAGTGTGGCTCAGTGGTTGAGCATTGACCCATGAACCAGGAGGTCACAGTTCGATTCCCGGTCAGGGCACATGCCTGGGTTGCGGGCTCCATCCCTAGTGGGGGGCGTGCAGGAGGCAGCCGGTCAATGATTCTCTCTCATGATGGATGTTTTTTATCTCTCTCTCCCTCTCCTTTCCTCTTTGAAATCGATAAAAATACTTTAAAAATGTATTGGGATAACATTGGTGTGGACGAAAGGGGCCACATGCTAACCTGACAAGCTCAGGGAAGGCCTGCATGGTGGTCTTGCAAACTCAGAGGCCTAAAAGGATGGTCTGAAATTAAACTTTAACTAAAAGCAGTTGTGGTGGGTAGTTATTTCCTAGGCTGGTATCTTCACTGACAAGGTCAATCTTTACCTTAACTGAGCCTATCTGTCTTTTTGCATCTGTGATAACATACCCTTGAAATGTCTGGGTAACTTGTTACTTCCCTTTTCCCGGACCCCTTTGGGCACAACCTAATGTGCCTGGGCGCCAGGACAGTTACCACAAAGTCCTTCATTGTTATTGTTATCATGTTAATTGTTGACTGTTAACTATTCTGCACCACCCAGGTATGTGTCTATCATTTTGCTTTTTATCCAATCCCAGAGGTTTCCCTGCTTTGCTTTCTCCCTCCTCTCTTATCACCAATAGATTTCATGTAACCCACCTATGTCCCCTCCTTTGATTGCAACGTATAAAAATAGATGGAAGACCCCCATTCTCTGGAGCATTATCCCAATCCATTGAGATACTGCTTCCCAGCAATTGTCGACAGTTTGGCTCAAATACACTCAAAAAATTCTTTACAGGTTTCAATGATTTTATGTTAACATTACTTAATAACATTATATAATTCCCAGCTGTATCCTATATAATAATACCCTAATATGCAAATTGACCGAACGACCAGTCGCTATGATGCATACTGACCACCAGGGGGCAGATGCTCAATGCAGGAGCTGCCCCCTGGTGGAAAGTGCGCTCCCACAGGGGGAGCGCCGCTCAGCCAGAAGCCAGGCTCATGGCTGGCCAGCACAGTGGCGGGGGCGGGAGCCTCTCCCACCTCTGTGAAGGCCCTAAGGACCCCTTGCGGGGAGTGGGCCTAAGCCAGCAGACAGACATCCCCAGAGGGGTCCCGGATTGCGAGAGGGTGCTGGCTGGGCTGAGGAACCCCCAGTGCATGAATGTCATGCACCAGGCCTCCAGTAAGATTATAATTTGACATCTGTGTACTCTATTACGTGCTCAACACCTGAAGTCTAGTGTCCTTCCTTGGTGATTTCTTTCCTTCATTATGATTTTTACTTTAAAATAATGTTTAATTATGGAATTTTGCAAACATACTCAAAAGTAGAGAGAAGAATGTAGTGAGCCCCATGTATCCATTACCCAACTTCAATAATCTCTTCAAACATTTATGAAGAAATGAGTTCGTGTTTCAAGATTGTTGGTTTATCATTTGTCTTCCATCTTCAAACACTACGGAAATGATAGAGAAGTGAAAATAAAGACATAAATGTGTTGGGAGGGGTTGCATGAAGGGGGAGTAAGTGTGACTACAGATAAATTGATACTTGTTAAAGCTGGGTCCATGGGGACTTGATTATAATATTTATTTTTTATTATAATATTTTAAAAATATTTAATTGTGGTAAAATGCATATAACATAGAATTCACCATCTGAACCATTTTTAAGTGTATAGCTCAGTAGCATTAAGTACATTCATATTGTTGTGCAACCAATCTCCAGAACTCTCTTTTGCAAAACTTGAAAACTTTTCATCTTGCAACTCTATACTCATTAAACACCAACTACCCATCCCTGCCCCCAGCCCCTGGCAATCAAAACCATAGCGACAGAGATTTCTGGAAAACTCTGAAGGAATCCCAAGACCAGAGGCAACACGAGCTGAAGGAGAGAAGATAAGCTGTGGGGCTGTGGGTGAGGCTGTGAGTCAAGGGCTCTGCTATTGATCCCACCTCTCAGAGAGCTGGCTTCTGATACGTGCATCCTGGCTAAAGCCAGGAGAACGACTCCAACATCTGCGGCTCCCACTCAGGATGTCCCACAGGCAGTGGCTGGAGAAAAGAGCATGACCCTAGGTGGTAGCCAACATCTTTGAGGAAAAGCAACATTGTGAAAGAGGCACCAAACCAAACAGGAGAATGAATCCCCAGAGAATTCTCCCAGGATATATAGAAAGATTTAAATTAGGTAAGAGTGCTATGCATAAATAAAAAGCTGACTGCTATCAAAAGAAAATGCCAGAATTCTTGGAAAGAAAAATGTGCAATTGCTGACACAATAAGCTCATTGCATGGAGTGGCCGACTGGCCAAGGAGAAGACTGAATTGATGGCTGGGCTAAACGATTCTCTCAAAAAGTGCAAAGAGAGAGGGAGATTTTTGAAAAAAGCACAAGAGAAAAATAAAGACATGGATCAGGAGCTGAAATTCAAATATCGATCTAATGAGGAATTTCAGAAACAAAGAACAGAGAGCTTGTAGGAGAGGAAGTTAACCTATATAAGAAAAGCCTAATATGCAAATTGTTTGACTGGGAGTTCGACCGAGTGTTCGGCCGAGTGTTCGACCGCTCTCTATGACATGTGCTGACCACCAGAGGGCAGCACGGACCATGGCAGGCATTGGGGACGAGGCGCTGGCAGTGGGTGGCAGCGGAGACACTGCCGGCCCTGATGGGCCCCAATGAGAGTGGGACCACAGCAGGATGGTGGAGCAGGTGAGTGGGTGGCTACAGGCCAAGGCGGGTGCGGGGGGGGGGGGCAATCGCCCTGCTGATCGCCTCACAGACAGAGACCAGCAATGGCGGGGGTGTGGGGCTGCCTGCAGCTCCCAGGCACTGAGGAAGCTGGATGGGGGCAGGTGGGATGGTGGAACAGGTGAGGGGGCGGTGCCAGGCCACAGCGGGGTGCCAGGTGGGTCTGCGGGGCTGCGAGGCTGGGAGCACAAGCTGGGCCCCGATCCCTGCAGGCCACCTGGAGGGACCCCACCTGTGCACGAATTCGTGCCCCGGGCCTCTAGTCAAAGTAATAAGAGAACAGTTTCCCTGAGCTGGAGAACAAACTTCAGTCTTTAGATTTAGAGAGCAGACTGACTGCCAAACAGGATGAATCATTAAAGACCCATCCCTAAAGGCAACGCAATTTTGAATTTCAAGGGTAATTTAAGAAAAAAATCCCAATCTTCCAGAAAGAAAGATAAAAATAGTAACCTGGTGGTAAACACCTCGGCTGGAAAGCTACAAGTCAGTGGTGCAATGTCTTCAAAACTCGGAGGGAAGATTCTTTTGAGATTTTAATTCTGTACGTGCATCAGTCAGGGCTCAACCAGCAGCATGAAGGTTCTTGCCTCCGCCTGCCTTCCCACCTCCTACCAGTGCTTCCTGTTGGCAGAACCTTCCAGAAACACAGCTGGGAAATGTCTGCAGCCCCGGTGGTATAGAACTGAAGTTAAAAAGGCAGGTGAGTGCTAAGACAACAAGTAAATATTCAAATGTGAGGGCAAATGAAAGATCTTTTGGCTCGGAAGGGATTCGGGAAGAATGCTGTGAGGTGTTCTCTGTCAGAGCAAGAAGTGAACGGATTGAAGAAAGAGGAAGACAGACAACTGTCAGACTCAGGCTAGACAGACACCGATGTCTCATGTCCGTGGCATCCCTGTGAGGGAGCCAGTGCTATGGCACATGGGGTGGGGGGGGCAGCCCATCCCAATTCCACGGCCTGTTTGCGAATGTGGGGGAAGGGAAGGTGATGTCCTTATATCAGAAGTTGAGATGGAGAGGAGGAGGGACAGAGTCTTCCCTGGGAAAACTTTGGATCTTGGCCCGAGCACCCTTTCACACCCCCTTTTAGCAAACCAGGGTGTCCCAGCAGTGCTGGGGGAGCCCCGCCTGGGCCTTCTGTGCCTTCCTCCTGGCCTCTGACTCTTTGGTATCCCCTTCCCAGCCACCCCCTGGCCCTGCCCGATGCTCTCCCACCATCACAACCGGATTGAAATCTTTCGCCATTTACTTTGTGCTTTTGTAGGAGATAATGGAGTTTCAGCCTATTTATGGCCAGTGGAAGGGCGGGAGGCCTATTTCAGTGCTTCTCAAAGCATTTTGGAGAGGCCACAGCTTTTACATAAGCGTTTCCAGGGAGGAAAGTCACGCAAAGACTGGAGAGGAATGGAGGTTGGGGGAGAGCTGGCTGGGAAGGGTGTGGGCGGGGAGAGCTGGCCAGGGAAGGGTAGGTCCTTTGCATACTACCTGATAAAAAGTTCCTTTAAAAAGATCTTTAAGAGAGTATGTTAAGATATTGCAAATGTATCTTTAAAAGCTCAGGTTATAAAGACAAGGTTGTCCAAAATGTTCTAGGCAGTATAATTACCTACCCGTGGCCCTTCTCTTCACCCTCACTACCTGTGTTAGCGCTCAGGCTGCCACCACAGAGGACCACAGACAGGCGGCTTAAACAACAGACATTTACCAGCCATAGTGCTGGAGGCCGGAAGCCCAAGGTCAAGATGGAAGCTCCTTGGTAGGCTGCTTTCTCCTGTGGCCTCTCTCCCTGGCGTGTAGAGACCTGCTTTCTCCCATGTCCTCACATGGGCTTTTCTCTGTGTTTTCTGTGTTCTAATCTCCTCTTCTTATAAGGACACCAGTCTTATGGGAGTAGCCAAAGGCCCTATCCCAAAACACAGTCATATTTTGAGATACTGGGGTTAGGACTTGAACATATGAACTATAGGGAGACACAATTGCCCTGCTAAAAACTTGGGGTCCCCAGCGTCCCTTGCAGCCACTGGTTCACAAAATATAAATTGGAGTTCTTGGGGGGACATGCTTCCAAGAGAGGCCAGATGAGCTCAGGAGCTTCCGCTCTTCCTCTCTGTTCTGCCTAGAGTACTGCCTTGATGGTTGGCGTTTCCATGGCCATCTTAAAAGCATGGAGTGCCTGGCCGGTGTGGCTCAGTGGTTGAGTGTAGAGCCTTGAACAAGGAGGTCAGGGCACATGCCCGGGTTGTGGGCTCGATCCCCAGTGTGGAGTGTACAGGAGGCAGCTGATCCATGATTTTCTGTCACAATTGGTGTTTTTATCTCTCTCTCCCTATCCCTGAAATCAATAAAAATATATTTTAAAAAAAGCAGGGGGTGATGGCCACCCCCTAGGGGCTGAGCCCTTGGTGGCCTCACGGAGCGGCCATAGCAGCCCTGGATGGCCTGCCTCTGTGCGAATATTGCAGGTGAGAAAAACCCCTTTCTTGTTGAAGTCACCCGTTTCCAGGCTTGTGTTACTGCAGTTGAACATAATATCTAATTGTCAGGGCAATAAGCACTTTGATTTTCCAGGCCTGGGAACATGTTCGCTTGCAGCCTGACAGCGTGATCTGCAGGGTGGGGCCTGGCTGCAGGAGGACTGGGCTGCAACAGCCTCCAGCCCTGATGGGCAAGGCAGAGGGAAGCCCACGCTGATGAATGACTGTGGCTGGGAGACTGGCGGGCGCAGCCCCTCTGAGGATGTGGAGCCGACAGCGTTTGAAGTGGGGTGGGGCTGCCAGCCTGTGTCTCAGAAGCACCTGCGGATAAAAGCTCTGGCAGCCGAGGTGTCTGTAAAAGGAACACGCGGAGAAGCGCTAAATGGATGTGACGGTTCCCCGGGTCCTTTATGTCCCCTCCGCGTGGAGCAGGAGGCCCTTCCGATTAGGCAGGCGCTGTCCTGCTCTCGACGGGTCAGTGCGAGTGGCATTTGTCGGGCGGGGTGTCGCCGGTGGGGAGGGCGGGCTGTCGAGCCGCTGAGCATGTGGGCCAGGCTCCCAGCTGCATCCTCTCCCCGGCCCGCGCTCCACACACTGCATGCAGCTCAGCCGGCTGCGTGCATGACAGCAGGGAGAAAAGGCGCGCGCAGGGGGTGATGAATATTCTATTGGTGACATTTTTCCTGTATTCAGTCAAACAGAAGAAAGTGTTCCAATAGCAAGCAGTCACTTTGGTGGCTAGCGTGGCAGCTCCTTGGCAACACAGCACTGAGCCCACTTCCTTCTGAGGAGGGCGGCCCTTTGGGGGGTGCTGGGGGCGGGTGAGGGGGTTCGGGAGTGGGGACCAGGACAGAGACCAGGGAGGAGGCTCACAGCCGGCTCTACCCCAGTGACGTCTGCGGAGGGGCTGTCTCCTGCGCCTCTCGTGGAAGGAGCAGAAAGCAAGCTGTGCTGTGGTGGGTGGGGAAGGCAGCTAGGATCCCGGGGATGGAGGTTCACCCACCCTGGGGGTGGATCCAGGGGTGTCCAGCGCTGCCCCTGGCGCAGGCCTTGTTCCTGCGGTGACACGAGGCGCTGTGGTGAGCGGGCCCGGCTGCTGGCTCTGAGCGGTTGTGTTGGGTGTGTGTTGGGGTTGGTGGAGGGGGTTTGCCATGGGAGCAGATCTGAGAGAGAAGGAAAGGAAGTCACCCCGAGTGTGGTACCGAGCAGTTTAGCACCCTGGGCCGCTGGGGCTGTCCCACCGAGGCCCTCTAAGAGCATGTGAGCGGGGAAGAAGCTGGGGTGTTAGCCATCAACTCTTGGCCATTGTTGGTTGAGGAACACTCCCAGGAGGCCAATTCTGCAGCCCTTCAAACCCACCCAGCATGCCACCCAGATCCATTCCTGACTTCCCTCCGCTACGGTCCCACAGGGAACCGACTTCCCTGCTCCCCATCTCACTTCCTGGTATGTTTGGCCGTGGGAGACGCTGATGGAGGTCCCGGGGCAGGCAGAGGGCGGAAGGCGGGCATTTCTCTCCTGTTCTCTTTGTTGGATGGCGGCTCTGCAGCAGCTGGGTCTCCTCCACAGCTTCACTCCCCTGCACCACTGTGGTCCCAGCTTTCGCCAAGTGGCCCCGGCTTCTAGGCTGTCCTTCTAGCATCTCCTTCTGTCCTCCCAGCGGGAAATGTAAGGTTGCGAGGTTGGCTTGCCTGTTTGCACTCCTGCCTTTGCTCCCAGTAGCTGCTGCCCCTCCACCCAGGACCCAGAGCAAGACTTGACCCCAATGTGCAATGAGGAGCCACACCCAGGTAGACTCTTGGCCGGAAGCAGAGCTGCCCAGTCGAGCCCTCCTGAGAGGCGCTGACCTAGGCATGAGAGGGAGCTGCATGTTGTTTCAATTGTTTAGGTTGAGCCGTTACGTGGCAGGTGCTATGCGAGGTGCTTTGTGTGAGTCACCTTATTGAATTCTCATGAGGACCGTGTGGGATATGCACTGCTCTCCCATTTTACAGATGAGGGAGGTGAGGTGGAGCAGCATTCATCCTCATCACCTTGCTGCTTGCCACTCAGATGCGCAGTTGTCCCATCAGACTTCACGTACAAAGCACAAGTCTGAATACAAATTTATTAAGCATTTCAAGGAGACAAGAGTAGAGCATTAAACCAAGCATGAGGCCATTCTGATCACTGGGCCCTATGTGACTGCTCAGAGTGCATGCCCATGAAGTTGGCCTTGGGCATATACATACACAGAGGTATGCAGGTAAATGTTTAGAAACCAGATGTCCGAGGTGGGCGTGGGGGTGAGGGTGAGGGTTTGGGGGTGGTGGTGGTGGTGGTGGGGAAGAGCCCTGATTGATAGCATTTAGGACCATGGCTGGTTGTAAGCTATCAGCATGCGGTCTTGTCACTGAATAAAGAGTTGGAAGGAGATGGCGCACAATTGGTTCTATCGAGCTGGTATGAGCCGGCTTCAGAACATGGGGGTGGGCGGGGGCATGAGTGGTGGGATGGGGTCTTCAGAACAGGGTTGAAGGAATTGATATGGTGGCCATCTTTGGAGACAAGCTAGCACATGTACAATGACGAGAGAGAGGGGGGGGGGATATGTGTGTGTGTGTAGAATGAAAAAAGACTGAAAAGATATATACTAAAGTGTTAACAGTGAGTATTTCTTGGTCATAGGATTAGAGGTGATAATGAAATAATTATTTTTACTTATCTGTACTATCCACATTTTCTAGAATAGATATGCATTACCTTCGTAATAAAAACAAACTATAAAAGAAATCCACAAAATGTTGCCAAAAAGTTAGTACAATCTTTAAAGCATAGGTTTTGGTGGTACAAGTCTGTAATAGTTGCTACATGCCATGAATAATTTACAAATTAAATTGATTTTAAAGCACAGCTAAAATAAATTTGATAAGATGGGGCACAGTTATGTTCTTTCTTATCATTCACATTTGTACATTTTATAGTCAATGAAGAGTGACAGCCACTATTTAGAATTCCAGCAAAGAGCAACCATAACTGTTTGTCACCTGCCCAGCATCTAAACAATAGCCTGACTGGTCAGCGGCCCGGCTGGGGCAGGAGCAAGGGGAACCGGAGTCTACACTAAAGAACCAACTTTATGACTGTCGGGGCAGGAAGGAGGAGGGATGATCTCTTCAGACAACCGATGAGAACAGTGGCGAGGATTGAAAAATGTCAGGGTGATGTAAGGGGAGGGAGAGGAGAATGAAGGGGGTGTCAGTGTGTATCAAAATCTCGCCTGGAGGCCAGGAAATAGAGTTTCGTAAAGATGAGGAGACAGGGAGGCATGTCAGTCCAGGAGCTGGGGAAGGAGAAACAAAACAAGGGGGGGAGGAGGGAAGGGACTCACATGACAGATGCCCCAGAGACCCCTGGGGGTGAGAAGGTTTGCAATGGGTCTGCCGCTGCATCCATGCGAATGTTGGATGGTCACAGGAGAGTCAGAGAGATTCCTAATTATCTTGGGGGTGGGGGTGGGGAAAGGCAACATCGCATTAAATGAACTGTGGTCAGCAAGGAGCTTAGCTGGCAGCCGCTAGGCCCCTCTCTCCAAAGGAAAGTTCCCAGAGCAAGCTCCTCAGCGGGGAGGGGCGCGCCTCTGCTTTGTTGAGAAGAGAATTAAGAGTTGTTTGTGCCTAGCGGGTGCGGCTCAGTGGATAGAGTGTCGGCCCACAGACTGAAGAGTCCTGGGTTTGAGTCTGGTCACGGCCATGTACCTCAGTTGCAGGCTGGATCCCCATACAGGAGGCAACCAGTGGATGTGTCTCTCTCACATCGATGTTTCTCTCTCTGTGTCTCTCCTCTTCCTTTCCACTCCCTCTAAAAATCAATGGAAAAATATCCTCGGGGGAGGAACAACAACAAGAGTTGTTTGTCTCATCTCCATTGCATTTGATGAAACACCACGGACCCCGCCCCGCTTCTCAAACGCTGGTGTGCACGCTGGGAAATGGGTTGTGTATTAACTGGTTAACGTGCTGGTTCAAATACAGGTACGATTTCAGCAGGACTGGGGGTGGGGGAGGGGAAAATCTGCATTTCTAAAAGGTTCGCAGGTGATGCTGAGCTGGTGGCGGCTGGACCACAGTGAGCATCTGGGTCACAGTGTGTAGCCGGGACAGTTTCCGGCCCCGGGGTGGGTCCTAGTGAAGGGCAGCCGGTGCGGTGGGCCTTTGCAGGAGGCCCGGCCTCGGGTCGGGAAGAAGGAGCCAGGGCGATTCCCCCATACCTCTCTTCCTGTGTGGGTATTGGGTTTCTCTCCCCCGGCTCTCAGCTTCGCCTCCCTCATCTCTCCTTCTCTGCACGCCTTCCTCTTTGCAACAGCCTCGTCATTATTGCCGGCGATTTATTTTTAGAGTCAAGGCCACAGAGTTGCAGATTCTGCAAGGCCTAAAACAAATCGACAAACGGAAAGTGTTTGTCTTTGAAGCGGTGTGAATGCGGGGCCTGCTAGCGGGGCCTGTCAAGAAGCTCTTATCTCGGCTTGTTTTCCAGTCGCCCACGTGGGCTGCCTTCTTCTCCCCTCCCAGCTCGGCAAGGAGGTTGAAACACGAGAAGCAACTGAAATCCTTTCATCTCTCCCCTGTGAGGTCTTGCCCCAATCCTCCTTTGAGCTGACCACCACGACAGAGGTGGCGGGTTCCAGAAAAGGGGCAAAAAGGAACATGACAAAGTTGGGCCCTAGCTGGTCCCCAAATCCCCAGGGAAGGGATCAGAGTACAAAGCAGTGAGTGTGGGTAGCGGGCGTGGAGGTGGAAATGATGGAGGGTGTGAGAACTGTCTCATTTTCCTCGCGCTCCAAAGTGGGGACTCGGTGAAGGACAGGGAAGGGGCAGCCCCACTGGGTGACAGCAATGGTCTAAGAGCCTTTCCAAGCCCAACCCTTGGGAGCTGCGAGACGAACACGACTGTGGCCATGCCAATACTCTGTTCCCGCCACGCCATTTCCTCTTCCTGAATCCACAGCTAGACTACATTTCCCAGCCTGCCTTGACATGAGGTTGGGGCCACGTGCCAGGACCCCCGTTTTCTCTTCCCCTCTACTCTGACCTCAGAAGCCCCCTATGGAAGTTGTTCGTGCTCTTTTCCATAAGACAAAGATTTGGGGGATATTTGTTACAACCGAAGGACCTTGTGTCTCAGGCACAGCTGTTGACCCGAAAGGGAGTGGAGTAACCTCCAAACAGGAAGTATCTGGAAGGCATTGTCTGTGATGCTGACGGCCAACGGCAGGCCTCCGCGCTTCACGCCACACTTCTAGGATTCCTGAAGGGCCTTTGAAAAGAAAACCAAATGAGAATGCTGCACAGACCCTCCAGTGTGCCTGTGGCAGAGCTACCCTGGACAGACCCCCCTGCAAGTGGGGAGCGGCAGTGGCGCCCGTTCCCCCCACTTAACCAAACGCCGACGCCGAATCGGGATGAATTGGCAGTTTATTTTTCACTGCCCCGAGACAGATGGTGGCGATGCCCAAATCTTCCATTATGTATGAGGCTGTGCGACGCTGGGGAAAGGGCTGGCCTGGCGGCCGTGGTGTGTGGCACACAGGCGGGTCACGCCGTCTCTCCTAGCCTTATTCCTGGTTTCTACAGACAATTTTTTTCAAGGAGGGCGGATAGTGCGTTCTGCAAAGTGAAATGAAAACAGCGAGAGGAGCCCTAGCCGGTGTGTGATTGAAATCTCCAGATCGTCCCCCCTCCCCCCGGAGGCTGAGAAAGCGGCGTTCAGACGAAGCGGGAGGAGGGAGAGCCACTGGAGCCTGCCTGCCAGGCCCTCAGGGGCCGGCGCGGCAGAAGGGAAGTGTTGCCATAGGAGGGCGAGGGAGGCTGGGCCCGGCATCGAGCCGCTGTGTCTGTGCCCCAGACTGACCATCGCGGTGGCAGGCCACACCGGGAGGCCTGGCCCAGGGCCAGAGCTGTCACCGTCTGGGCATCTGAGCCCAGGCAGCCCCCGAGGTCAGCTGTCTCCCCAGAGTGGAAAGCAGCCAATTTGCACTGTCTCAGCTGCCAGTTGCTGCCAAGTTACAGCAAAGAATACAAGGTACCGAAGGCAGTCCGTTTGGCCCACATCCGCGCTGCTGACTGAAGCCGGGGCCAGGAGCAGCCCTGGCACACAGGGCTTGCCATCAGCAAATGTTGGCAGGGTTTTGTTTTTTTTAATATATTTTTATTGATGTCAGAGAGGAAGGGAGAGGGAGAGATAGAAACATTGATGAGAGAGAATCATGGATCGGCTGCCTCCTGCACACCCCACACTGGGGATCCAGCCCACAACCCGGGCCTGTGCCCTGACCCGGAATCGAACCCTGACCTCCTGGTTCCTAGGTCGATGCTCAACCCCTGAGTCACGCCAGCCTGACCAGATGCCTTCTTTTTGGACCACGCACCCCTTTTCACCTGGTGAGCTTATGGACCCGTTCTCAGAAGAATGTATTTAAAATGCATGAAATAGAATCACAGAGGAAACCAGTTCTCTGGAAATGCAGTTATCCAAATACTTAAGACCAGCTTCGTGCTGGAGTGATAGATGTGCTTCCTTATGAATGCATTCAACAGCAGCCTCAGTGGCGCTCTCGTCGTGGCCGGCGTGCCATCCTGCGAGGGCCAGGAGCGATCTGGAGAGAAAACTGTAGCGGCTCTGATGCTGCAGAGATAGCTGTGGTTCCCACTGGCGACAAGTGCTCGGTTTCAGGTAGAGGCCAGGAAAGCTGGAGATGGCATTTTCCCCTCCACATCCACATTCCTGGATGCTGGACTGATAGGCACACACCCTGGGCCTGGTAGGGGGTTGCTGCTGGGGCCGGGAGTGCGCTGGGTGTGGCTGGGGACGCAGACAGGGCCCTGGAGCAGTTTATTCTTCATTTGTCAGTGGGGCAGGCAGGACCAGATCAGGGGTAGCTAATCCACGGGCTGCCCCCCCCCCCCCCCCATGGTAAGCATGGCTAATTGATGGCGGCTGACTCTTCGCAAAGCTCAGAGGTGGGCAGACGGCTTCTCAGCCCAGCGCTTCAGGCAGTCATCACTAAGCGATAGTCGCAGGCGCCAAAATGAAACCAATTTGCCATTCCAGGGCTGGGAGCTCTCTAAGGCCCATTTCAGCCCTGACGTGATATGATTACCCGGGATTAAAATATGGTCCCTGCCCTCAAGGAACTTCTGAACTGGTGAGCATCTTAAAGGTCGGTGCTGAGCGAGGGCGGGGAGGGGGTGGGGGGACAGCTCTCCACAGTTCATCACCAGGCGTTCATTCATTTCACAGGCAGGGCATCGATTTTACTTTTCGACTTGTAATTTCCACCTCCTGGATTCCATTATCACTCGCTCAATATCCGACGACTCGCCATTTCTCTGGCCACCGCTCTGAGACTCATGCATTGCTGAGCATAAGCAGAAGACATTGCCTCGAACGCATTACTACCTGGAAGTAATGATTGGGTTTTACACAGCCAAGACCTTGATGGTTCTGTATAGAAGCAATCATCCCCCCTTCCTCCTCTCCGGTCACGTGGGCTCCCCAGAAGGAGCTCAGAATTAACCCCCTGGGCTCAGGCCCCGGCCCCGGGACCCCCAGCCTCTCTTGTCCAAGCGCCTTCCCTTACGTGTGAAACACCCTGCGGCTGCCTTATGCTTCAGCTCTGCGGCCATTAGCAGGTTCTCTGGAAAACATCCAAATCTGTCCATCCGTAGCTGCTGGAAGCGTTTCCTTCTGAACACGAGGAGACAGGATTCCGTGGCAAAAGTTTTAGGCCGGCATCACTGGAAACTTGTGAGAAAAGCAAATTCCTTTTGAGACACCGGTTTCCTTTCTGTTGGATGATGGCAGCGGCTATTTCTCAATGTAGACGCATATCAGCACTTCAGGTTGAACGCCTGAAATATACACACTTTTTATTTGCCAATTATATCCAAATCAAGATGGAAAAAGAAATGAATTCTCGGCCCCAGGACAGACCCGTTAAATGAGAAAGCCTGGAGGTGGGGCTGCACCCGGGGTGTGTGTGGGAGGGGTGGGGGCATTCGGATCCCTAGCGATGGAGAACCATTTCTTTTAGCTACGACTTAGATCCCTTGGATGCGGATCCAGCTTATCCACACCCGGACCTAAATGTTGACCTTTTGGGCCTCAGTTGGCTCCTCTGTACAATGGGAGCCATGATGTTCATCTCATAAGAGGAACGACTGACATGGTGAACGTGAGGACCTTTGCAAAGCCAAGGCCAGGCCAGCTATTACTATTAGCTGTGCGTGCGTGTGTGTGTGTGTGTGTGTGTGTGTGTGTGTGTGTGTGAGTGTGTGACAGAGCCTCAGCCAGTCAATTCCTGGGGAGAGACACAGCCTCAGCCAAACCAGCTGATCCCCCTAGTCCAGTGATGGCGAACCTATGGCACGCGGGTCAGAGGTGACACGCGAACTCATTTTTTTGGTTGATTTTTCTTTGTTAAATGGCATTTAAATATATAAAATAAATATCAAAAATACAAGTCTTTGTTTTACTCTGGTTGCAAAGATCAAAAAATTTCTATATGTGACACGGCACCAGAGTTAAGTTAGGGTTTTTCAAAATGCTGACACGCCGAGCTCAAAAGGTTCACCATCACTGCCCTAGTCCTCCAACTGGGCTGCAGCCGAGTGGGGGAGACTTAGGAATGAGGGGGCATTTCATTTAAGCCAAGGGACCTCAACTCCAGCCCAGTTATTGGATGAAAGAGCTCATGTGAACTGATAAGAAAATATTAATGAATGAACCAAATATGCAGATAGCCAATGCCTGAGGAGTCAGAATGGAAGAGCCACACACATATGTGGAAAGGGGCGGCAATACTAACTTCTGGTGATCTTAATCCTGGGAATTTATCCAAAGGAGGTAAATGAGCTGTATGGTCTGCCCCTCCTCTCTCATCTGTGGGCGGCCATCAGAAGCGGCGGATCCCGGCCACTGTGCTGTCCTTACACTCCAGGCCCTGAAGCCATCTAGTGGCTCTGATGTCTGGACCAAGGGGACAAAGGCTCAGGGCGTTCTGGAGTCCCCTCGTGTATTGGTTTCCTCTCAGGGTAATGATGGCCGGCATGAATGACATCTCAAAAGAACATATGGACCAATACGCACAGAAAATGCCCAACATCGTTAGTCATTAGAGAAACACAAATCAAAACCACAATGAGACGCCGCTTCACACCGTGGGACGGCTACCATTTGTGAAACAGGAAAATGCCGAGTGAGTGTTGGTAAGGACGTGGCAGGCTTACCGGACCCGAGGCACTCAGCAGCCCGGCCCCGCCCCAGGCCACACAGCTTCCCACCCACCTACTCCACGTGGCATTGCGGACTCTCAAGGGCTCCCCATTCTGAAGGCAGCACAGAAGCTCAACCCCATTCAAGTGGCATGTGTGCACGTGTGGGGGTGTGCGTGTGCGTGTGGGGGTGTGTGTGTGCGTGTGGGGGTGTGCGTGTGGGGGTGTGTGTGCCTGTGGGTGTGTGCGTGTGGGTATGTACGTGTGGGTGTGCGTGCGTGCGTGTGGGGGTGTGGGTGTGTGCATGTGGGGGTGTGGGGGTGGGTGTGTGCATGTGGTTGTCCGTGTGTGCGTGTGGGTGTATGCATGTGGGTGTGAGCGTGTGTGTGGGTGTGTGCGTGTGGGTGTGTGTGTGTGCGTATGTGCGTGTGGGGGTGTGGGTGTGGGTGTGTGGGTGTGTGCATGTGGGGGTGTGCGTGTGTGTGTGTGTGTGTGCGTGTGTGTGCGTGTGGGGGTGTGGGTGTGGGTGTGTGGGTGTGTGCATGTGGGGGTGTGTGTGTGGGTGTGTGTGTGTGCGCGCGTGTGTGTGGGTGTGTGCGTGTGGGTGTGTGAGTGTGCGTATGTGCTAGTGGGTGTGTGCATAGGTGCGTTGAGGTGGTTATTTCTCCCCAACCTCCTACACACCCCAAACTCCTGACAGGCCAACCCAGAAAGACTCTGGGTTCACATAGAACCATGGTCGACTTCTGCAACAGAGGCTCCATGTTCTCCTAGCTTCCCGGCTGTGCCGCTCGGAGCAGCTTGCAGGTGACAATGGGTGGGAGCTGGAGGACGACGCCCCAGCTTTCCTGCTCCCCAGGTGGATGACAGGAAGTCTCTCAGAGAGGCCCAGCGGGATTGACCTCAAGTGTCTCACTCTGGTGACTGGCGCATTAACACCCCCTTACAGGATGCTTCCCTCCCCCACTCCCCAATCACCCACTCGCCCCAGATCCTGGCGTCAGGCGCTGCTCCTGGGAGAGCCCAGCCTAAGACACCTTCCTGAGGTCACTGTTGCCGTATGACCTTGGACAAGTCCCTCAACCTCTCAGGGCCTTTCACGGGTGAGCAGGCCGGCCCAGGGGAGGAGCTCAATTACATCTGGATGATTAATCTGAACAGGCACGATTGCGGGGGCGGATTAGGCATTTCATATTCTGCTCACACCCCTCTGAGCAATTCAACACAGGGCAGATTGCAATAGCAGCGGGGAATTTTCCAACTCAAGCCGGACTGCGTAGGGGCAGGAGCCTGCTGTAGTCTAGAAAAGGTAGCTGGAAGCTACTTCCCCTCCACCCGTGTCCCAGTCCCCAGGGTAACTTCTGGCCAGGCCAGGGGGCTGGGGAGGGAGTATGGGTGGATGTGAATGTCATGAGTATCTGTAGTGACAGAGCCCCGATTTGGGGATCCCAGGTGTCCCCGTAGCCAAAACCACTCAAATGAGGGTGACTTTGGGGTAGCCCCGCCTGGGCTCCAGAACAAAGCTGACAGGTCCGAGGGCTGTGGCTGGATCTTTAACATGGAGGTGGCATTCCTCGGTTGGGCTGGCACCAAGCTAGCCTTGGGGCGGGGGCACCTCTTGCCACCTCTCTCTCCTTATGTCCAGGCCCTCTGCAGGCCTGGCTGGGGGCTTGCTCGTTTTCAGTCCTGTGTGCTTGTTCCTCGTACTCACAGCTGGCTGGCCTCCTTCTCAGAGTGTGTGTGTGTGGCGGGGAGTGGAGGGGGGGCCTGTCTGTAAATGAGAAGAAAAGCAAATCAAATACCTCACGGAGGAGCAGGGCCGTCGGGAGGGGGAGGGTGAAGAGTGTCTCCGAGTCCGTGACCTTGGCCTCTAGGCCTCTGGGTGACGCTCCTGGTGTCTGGCTGGTTTGGGCGAGCTCTGTAGCGGTGGGGCCGCCTGGGCCACTGCCTCCGGCCTCTCTGCCACATTCTTTTTCTCAGACAAACAGATTCCTTTGCTCCTGGAACAGCCGAGCAGGAGGAGCAGCTGTGAAAACACACACATGGCAGCTGCCTGCACGGCTGTGGCCTGTTTCCTGGGGTCCTGCCTGGGCCCAGCGCTCCCCAGAGAGAAAATATGTAGAGAAAGGCCTCCCTTAAGCAGTCAGCTCTCAGGGCATTGGGAGTGGTCCTGGCCCCCCCTCCGGAGACACCCCGGGGTGCCTGGAGTGCGCAAAGCAGGCACTAGGACTGTGGCCACTCCCTGAGCGTGTGGGCTGTGAGAACAGCTTATTGTGTCTCTGATTATATTCCGCAGTGAGTGACAACCGTATATATTGAAAGTGGAAAGACTCCTCGGAGGGAAGGAGCAGAAGCAGACAACGGCGGTGGCCACGGCCTGTCAGAGCCTTCTCTCCGCGCCCTCCTTGGTGTGGAACACCCAGGCTCGCGTCTACACAGTGTGGGGTTGTCAGCCACGCGGTCAGGGCTCCAGCCAACAGCTCTTAGCGCTGCGATCAGCGTGCGGCTGCCCTCCCCGTGCTGCCCGCACACAGCCTGGCATGTGGTGAGCGGGAGCCATGCCCGGCCTGGAGCCTGAGCGCCGGCTTCGGCTGCTCAGCCAGGACCCCCTCAGCAGAGCCTGGGCCCCCCCATATGGAACAAAGCCTCCCAGCGCCGGGCTGGGGACTGTTTAGACATTCAAGCGGCCAATGTATTAGTCTTCTCTCTGCTTGGCGTGTAGACGGCCGCCTTCTCACTGTGTCCGCACATGTCTTCTCTCTGTGCGTGTTTCTGCCATTATCTCTCCTTCTTATGAGGACAGCGGTCTGATTGGATTAGGGCCCATCCCAATGGCCTCATTTTACTGGAATCATCTTGCAAAGGCCCTACCTCAAATATAGGCGCATTCTGAGGTCCTCAGGGTGGGTGGGGGCTTCAATATATTTTTTTTTGGGGGGGGGTACAATTCAGCCAATAACAACCAGACCCCCTCTGACATATCTGAAAAGGACAGGGGCGATCTCCCCTGGAGACTTCAGCTCTGCTTCCTCAGCTCTCTGGGTCACGTCTGAGAGGCTCAGGGCCACAAGCACAGCCTGGTGAGAAGGCCTCAGAGGCTACCCGATCCACAGGCCCAGGGCGGGGACGGATCTGTTCAGCATCACTCAGCCCAGCCTGCACTAGGCCACCTCCCCCCACCGAATCTGTTCTTCCCCCTCCAGCCTGCAGGTCTGCCTCTGCCCTAACTCCCGCCTCTCCTATAGGTTCTCTGGTCCAGCTCTCCTGGATTCCGGCCCAGAGAGAGCTATTGGCTGCATCCTCAATTCCCCGTCTCCCGTCTCCCAAACACTGGGCATGATGAGGGTTGGGTTCTCTGAGAAACAGACTCCGAGATAGAGTTTAGCTCTTGGGAGCCACATCCAAGGAAGGGAGAGGAAGGAAAGCGGAGTGGGCAGAGGGAGGAGCAGAGCTGGGATCCAGACCAAGAGCCTTGGTCATCATCAGAAAGGTCTCCAGGTCACACCTTTGCAGCCATCACGCACTGGGTGTGGCTGCCCTGGGAAGGTGTGGCCTTGGCCAGGGGGCTCTCAGCAGTCAAGGCAGACCCTGGAGGGGTGGGTCTGAGGCCTAGGTGACAGAGAGAAGTCCTTGAAGGGGGACCTGAGGGGTGTGTCACCACACTCACCGTGCGGGAGTGGTTATGCGATTGCCCTGAGCTGGGGCTCCTGTCTCCCCAGTCCCCCAGGTGCCTGGCAGCTAGCAGGTGCTCAGTAATTCCATGTGAGGTCCCAGCCGAGGCCTCCCCAGGAAGTGTGTTCTTTTCCAAATTGCCAAGTGAACAGGCCTTTTGCATCCACCAAACACCACCCTTTAGAAGAGGGGCAGAGGGTGGAAATCGGAGGGAGCCATTTACACAATTGCCTTGCGCTCCGTCTACGGCAAAATTCTCATCGCCTTTGCTCTGCTGAGAATGAAGGGATCAGCTACAGACAAAGAGAAGGACTGGCACCTTTCTTTGCTCCTCTGGTGGCCGTGTGAGATGACCTGTGGGTCTGCCATGTGCGAGTGCGAGAAGGCACTCAGAGGGGCAGGCCACGCAGCCAGGTCGTGACAGGTGACATTAGAACCCTCACACTCTGACCTTGACTTTTCACCACTGTTACCCAAAGTGTGCCAGTCCCCAAACTGGCACCTGTCCCCAGTTCAGGGAGCTCAGGGCAGAGTAAACTTGCCTGTTAACTGTGATATAAAAGTTTGGGCTGGTATTTTATAGTGTGTGTTTCTTTCTCATTTCATTTTTCAAGCAAATCACTTTTATTGTACTTGACAAAAGTATCTCTCTGTGACGGATTGAAATTAAGTAACAAAAAAACAAATACAAATAAGACCACTCCTGCGGCTCGGTACTTTGAGAAAGTAGGGGAACGTCCCAGAGGTGCTGCAGGCTGGCGCGAGCGATCGGGCCCAAGGGGCCAGGCCACCCTGGAAGGTGTGGCTCCTCGTTGCTTTATGTTTCTCACGTTTCCCAGAGACCACGCTACCGTGGGGAAGAGGGGGGCAGGTATCCGTGGGGGCCTCGGGCTAAGTCACTCCCTCTCCCAGCGCCCCAGTTTCCTCACCTGGAACTGGGTCACCTACAAGTGGGTCAGCGGCCCGGTCCTTCCCTGACACGGCCGCCTGCCCTGAGCAGCAGCTCCGCAGCCTCCGGATCTGGCGGATGCCACTGTCTTGGGCGTGGACACCTGGGCACCAGCGCTCCTTCTCCTCCCCCCACCGAACCTGGAGCCACCGAACCTGGAGCGTTCTTGTCTGGCAGAGGGACAAGCGCTTTCTTTTTATGAGCCTCCAGCCTCCGGCCTCCAGCCTCCCAGCTGGCTGAGTGCCAGGAGCAGGGCCGACATCACCACCTAGACCCACGGCCCTGGCTGCTCCAATTCTGGGGCGTGTGAGTCACCGCCGTGGCGGCTCCATGGAAGCCCGCAAGAATAAAGGCCCGGGCTCTCCTCGGGGCCTGGTGATGGATGCTATCACCACGTCCGCACTCAGGGCTCCTTTGCCTGCGAGCCTTGAACACCTCTAATCCAGCAAAGCGGCTGTGAGTGTCACATGATGAGCTGTGAAACGGGGGAGGGATGGCCAGCAAGTGTGGGTGTGCCCGCCTCCCCCATCCGGCCCCACAGGGCCGTTTGCTTTTGTGCACCATGAAGGGGGGCGGGGGAGCAGGCTTTCCTGTCCTCGGTGGCTGCCGGCACATTTGTCCAGAATCATCAGACCACCCAGCGTCTGGGACGTGCTCAGGACCCCGCCGCCTGTCCACCTGTGGGGACCGGGCGTCTGGAAGCAGCGGGCAGATTAGCCGAGCAGCCGGGCTGTGTTTAA
>NW_005370552.1:1157634-1163207 GCF_000412655.1 Myotis brandtii | reverse complement strand
GGCTGCTGCTTTCTTCTCTCAGAGCTGAGCCCGGCTCTGCCCTGGCTCAGGTCAAAAGGATTTCTGACGAAGGCCTGCTGGGACCCAGAAAGCCAGCCCACGGGCCCACAGGCAGTGGGGGACACTCGGAGATACAGCTGAGCGGGCAGCAGGGGCTACAGCCAGCCCCACCCCCGCTTCTCGGACAGGCCTCCCTGGGCTTTCATGTTTGCCTTTGGGCATGGATGCTGGCGGGGCCCCTTGTTGGCAGAACAGTGGGGAACCTTGTCAGGGTTCTGATTCGGAATCAGGTCTAAAAGCCTTGGCCCTTGGCCCCTTTGAGCAGCGCATCCTAGGCCATAGGCAGGGCCGTCAGCCTCGGCTCTGCTGCCCTCCCGCTGCCTCTTCCAATGTGTATAGTCCTCCCTCTACATGTACACGCATCCCCCGCCCCACCCCTCACAATCTTTCCCCCCTGACCTTTTGAAATCAAGTTGCAGACATAATGCTCCTTTGCCCCTAAATATTTCAGGGTGTATTCCTTTAAGAAATAAAAAAACAAAATAAAGACTTTCTCTTAAAATAACCACAGTACAGTTTATCAAAATCAGGAATATCAACCCTGCTACAATACTATTACCTGATGGACAGACCTCATGCAGATCTCATCAGTGTCCTGCTAATGTCCTTTGTAACAAAAGAAAGAAACATTTTCTTGGCCCGGGATCCATGGCACATGGCATTCAGTTGTGGTGTCTCTTTAATCTCCTTTAGTCTGGCACGGTCTCTTCGTCTTTGCCTTTTATGCCATGACGACTTCTGAAGAGTACAGGCTGCTTGTTTTGGTTTGGCTTTGTCTGATGTTTCCTGCGACTGGATTCAGGTTCTGCATGTTTGGCAGGAACCCCACTGAGGCGGTACGTGTCCTCGGTGCATCGTCTCGGGAGGCACGTGCTGTCCATTTGATCTATTGCTAGTGATGTTCACTTTGATCATTTGGCTGAGGTGGTGCCTGCCAGATTTCTCCACTATGTTACTAGTTCCCCCTTGGTAATTAGTAGGTATCTTAGGGGCAGAGAGCAATCTTGGAAAACCTAGAAATCTGATTAGGTCACCTCCCTTTCCTCAGCTCAGGTGAAATCCCAATGCCTCATCTTGATGTCCACGTGCTGTGTGAGCTGGTCCCTGCTGAGCTCTGTGCTGTCATCTCCTGTCACTTTTCTGGGAGTTGCAGGCACACTGGCTGGCCTTCCTGCTATTCCTAGAACACACCAAGTTCCTGCCCACCTCGGGCCTTTGTACTAACTGTTTCCTCTGCCTGGAAGGCTCTTCTATTCAGTTGCAATGTGCCTGCTTCTTGGCGTTTTTCAGGTCTCGGCTTACAGGTCACCTGAGGGAGGCTTCCCAGTCGCTTCCCCACAGCTCGGTCTTGGTTCTTAGCACAGGACTCAGTCCCATCTATGATTTGCTCATCTGTTTGCTTGCTGTCTGTTGTCCCCAGATCAAGAAAGCAGGAACCCACGTCCCTTGCTCAGGTCTGTGCTCATGCACCCAGCACAGGGCCTGGCCCACAGCTGTGGGGGGAATATTGATCGAGAATTTGCTGAATGATTGCACGATGAAGGCTTGCTCAGTAATGCGTTGCAAGCTAGAGTCCTAACCCGGAAGTCTTGGAGTTCTGCCAGGCTGTCTATGTTGGCTGTAGTGCGGCTCTGTTGGGCTTGTACAAGTAGGGCAGATGGCAGCAGGGTAGCTCAGGGCTCTTGTGTGGTGCCCATGAGGGGCAGCTAGAGGAAGCAACGAGAAGGCATGAGGAGGTGGGGGAGAGAGGTGGGGAGAGATCTTTGAGCCTTCCTCCCTTCCTCCCTCCCTCCCCTTTCCCTCCCTTCCTTCCCTCCCCTTATAGTTTTGGGGATATAGGGCCAGGGATCGGGAATCAGATATAAATACACATATCCAAAACACAAAGGCAGCCCAGAAGGAAAGCCCACAGATGTTGGCAGCTGCAGAGCAGCGGGAAGGGCCAGGCCAGCCGGGCACCTGGAACAGAGCCGAGCAGGCTCATTCTGAGTTGAAGAGAGGCTGCCAGTTGCCAGCTCTGGGGAAACACGTGGGGAAGCCAGGCAGGTGTCTTCAGCTGTCCTCTCCCTCGTGCCCTGGCCAGAGGGTTCCCCCAGCCAGGGGAGGCCTCGCTCCTGCGCATGTCTGGTAAACATGGACAAAGAAGCAAGGTGGCCCTCTTGGAGAGTTTTCATGTCACCACAGGACCACGAGGAGAAGGCAATGCTTCATACCAGGGCCAATTTCAGGAGAGAAATGTAAGGATGGGGCTTTCCAGCAAATGTCCCCCCAACTGTGCTGCCTGCAGGGGGTCCCTGGGTGTGACTGTGCTGTCAAGGATGCACGAAGACCAAGTTATCCCCGAGTCACCAGCAGGGAAGCCATGATGACCCAGGGTGTTGTTTCTCCTACACTCGCTGTTCTTTGTTCTTCTCATGGAGTGTGTTCGACTGCTTGGGCTGCCATAAACACCATGGTAGCGTGATTTCTCCTGAGGCCATTCTCCTTCGCTTGTAGATGTCCTGTGCTCTCACATGGCCTTTCCTCTGTGTGCATGCAGAAAGAGCAGCTCTCTGGAGCCCCTTCTTATAAAGACACTAATCCTATCGGATCAGGGCCCCACCCTCATGACCTCATATAAATCTAATCACCCTGAAAGGCCCCGTTTCTAAATGTAGTCATATGGAGGTTAGGGCTGCAACATATTATGAATTTTGGGGAGATAATTCAGTCCAGAGCAGGGAGGGGCCTTTGAGTCTTAGCAGACAGCCGTGGAGACTCTCCCCCTAGATAAGTCTCAGGAGGTGTCTCATCCCTTCCTTAATGCTGCCGGGGCTCAGAAATTCATTTTGAGAAATCCTCCCCGAAATGTCAGGGTCCTCTTAGGTAATGCCACTGACCTTATTGAAATGAAACCCAGGCCCTCTCAGGTGGGCCCTCGAAGGAGACGCTTCAGGTGGCAAGATGGGAATTAAAGAGTGCTGTGTGGACCCCAGGGCTGGATTCCGGCCCGAGGTTTATCTTTGTGTGTGTGTGTGTGTGTGTGTGTGTGTGTGTGTGTGTATGCTCATGTGTGTGCACATGAGCATGCACACACTTTCTGATTAGAACTTCCAGGTAGGGAGGTGTTCCTGGATCCCTCTGCCCTGACCTCCTCACCTTTGGACACTTGACCAACCAACCTGTGGCCTCGTTGTCCCTGCAGCCCAGGTGTGGCCCAGGACCCCTGCTTTCCTTTCAGGCGCCCGCTGAAATGAAGTTGAACTTTCCAGAAGCCTCTGTGGTAGCAGGGGATTCACACACAGTGGCAGGCAGGCTTGTACAGCAGAGCGGGTAGCTGTTGCCATGGTCTTTCGCTATGTAACAAAGCATTCCAAAGCAATGACTTTAATTTTGCTCACCAACACATAGTTTGGGCGGGGTTCAGCAGGGGCAGCTCATCTCTGCTCCACGTGGTATCACTTGAGGTGGCTTGAAGCCAGGGTTTGGCTATCTCAAGGCTCGCTCACTCATCTATCTGGTGTTCATGCTGGCTGCAGGCTGACATGTCAGGATGCCTACACATGGCCTTTCCAAGCGGCTCGTGGCTTCCTCACAACATGGCAGCTGGTTCTGAGGAGGAGCACCCCCAGAGAGAGCGCCAGGTGGAAGCTCTTGATGAGCTGGCCTTGGGAGTCACCGGTGTCACCTTCAACAGCGCCTGCTTGTTAGAAGCCCGTCACTAAGACTGGCCCACGTTCAAGGGGAAGGGGCTGGACTCCACTTCTTGATGGAAGGAAGGTCAAGGAATTCGCAGCTATGTTTAAACACCATTCCAGTGGCTCACACTTCCTTCCCGTTCATGCAGGACATGGGACCTTGCCCTTCCCAATGCCTCGTTTCTTTCTCACAGGGTCACCATTGTACCCCCTGCCACCCAGCAGTGCCTTTTGTGGAAGCCAGACCAGGAGAGAGCCATTCTTTCTCTGATCAGGGCCAGACCAAGACTCAATAGCACTCTGCATGATGGGATACTTTGGAGACCCTTCTCACAGGGAAACCATGACTTTCCCATCAGAACAGCGTTTGGCTGTGAGTCACAAAAATGCAGAACAAGGCAGAGGTGCGTTCCTATTCACCAGCAGCCTATGCCTGCCATGGAAGTTCTGCTCTAGGAAATTCTTAGGAACCCACACTCCTAGAGCAGAACTTCCAGGCTTTCTGAGTAGCAGAGAGGAAGATAGGACCGAGAAGCAGCAGCAGCAGATGGTTCCCAGAACCGTCACATGGCATTTGTGCTTGTATCTCATTGGCCAGAACTTATCCACATGGTCACTCCTAGCTGTGAGAGGCTGGGAAATGGAGCCTGATTGGGGTGGCCCATGGTCCCAGCTACAATTGCTGATTCTCTTAGCATGCAACGTGGGGAGGAAGGATACTGTGGGTTATGAAGCAGACGCTGCCAAACTTCTTAATGAAAACATTTTATGCACAGACGGATTTACTCACCAATGTACCTCCCCGGCTGTAGAAAAATTAATGGCCTAAATAAATGGCAAAAATGTCTTATACTTTTTGTAGTTCTTTAACTCACATCAGTTTGCTTTGGCGATTTCTCAAGTCAGAAACCTTGGTGGGGAAACCTATGGAAGGGTTTGCAAATTGTGTGATAAAAGGAATCATTGTTTGTGGTAAGCAGGAAGGTTACGCCATGCTTTATTTGGTTTCAGAATCTCAGCCGATCGCGCTGTATGTGTGTATTACAAAAATACCCAGAGAGGGGGTCCGTGCGGCCAGGGGTGTTTTCTGAATTTCCATATAAGGCCGCTGTTTACTTTGGTAGGAGCTCGTGGAAACTTGTGTCAACTTGCCTGGGCATTTCTATTTATTCCACTGGTATTTTGGAGCCTCTAGCAGACTGGTGCCCTGGACGGCTGCCCAGCTGGCCTGCCCAGCTAGCTCGGTGTCTGAGAACACTTGGAGAAACTTGACAATTTACGGAAGACCTGGGCTCTGCTTTGTTGTCTCCCATGATGAACGGTGCCTCTGCATACACGAGCCCTGGTATTCCTCTAAGGGGCTGGTGTGGCAAGCCGGCACGGCCATGGCATACTCAGCCCCAGGGCGCCTTATGTGCCACGCCAGCTCAGCCTGGTTCAGTGACCCTGAGTGGGGGCGATGAAGGACTGAGAAAAGACAGACAAGAGAATGAAAGCTGGGTCTCGGTGGGACGCTGCTCCCTGATGGAGAGAGCGCCAGCGCCCACAAGCCGTGTATTTATTTTATAGCAGACTAGAGGCCCATTGCAGGAAGATTTCTGCAAGAATAGGGCTTCCCTGGGCCTATTCCTGCAAGAATAGGGCTTCCGCTGCCTCGCTCCCTCCCATGTCTGCTGCCTCGGCTCCGCTCTCATCTCTGCCGCTTCGCTCCCTTCTGCAGCGCTTGGCTTCCTTCTATGCTGTCTTCAGTCTTTGCTCCGTACCTGCATATGCAAATTAACCACCATCTTTGTTGGGTTAATTTGCATACTTGCTCTGATTGGCTGGTGGGTGTAG
>NW_005370552.1:1152738-1157482 GCF_000412655.1 Myotis brandtii | reverse complement strand
ATCACTCAGGCACGTGGGGCCACGTGTTCAGACCATGGGTTCAAGCTTACAACTAGCTGTTGGCTATCATTGTGCTGGGAAGGCTCTGCCCTCCAGCTGGGACTTGCACGCGGCAATGAGAGGACTGTGCCCACTCCTCAGTCCAAGGCTTGAACCTGTCCAAAACACTGTAGCCATGCCCCACAGGCTGGATTGATTTTCTGGGGCTGCTATAACAAAGTACGACAAGCTGAGTGGCTTGAACAACAGAAATGTGTTTCTCACACTTCTCAAGGCTGGAAATTGGAGGTCAAGGTGTCAGCTGGGCCGTGCTCCCTCTGCAGGTTCTAGGGAGGATCTGTCACATCTCTCTCATAGCTTCTGGTACTTCCTTGGCTCATGGCAGCAAAATTCCAATCTTCACACGGCATTTTCCCTGTGCGCATGTCTGTGTCCGAATTTCCCCCTTTAGGAATGCCAGTCATGTTGGATGAGGACCCACCTTACTCCAGTGCTTTATTAATTCAATGCCTTATTAAGCCATTGCATTTACAAGGCCCCCATTTCCACATTTTGAGGTACTGGGAATTAAGACTACAACATCCATATTTTTTTAGGGGATACACTATTCAACCCATAACAACAACACCCACATATGGGATGATTGTGTGTGTGTGTGTATTGTCATTGCACACTCCTGCCTAAAGCTTCTTGATTTACTTTTGTGGAAAGGAGGGTGATTTTCACATCAGTGAGAGCAAGATGGCTGATGGGAACGTGGTTGACAGGTAGGCCTTTAGTTCTTTCCCAACAAAGACAGGGCGACTGGAGTCTAGCGTGTGTCTGAAGTTGGACAACCTCAGGCAGAGGCCTTGCCATCTATTGGAGGGTGATCTATCTGGAGGTATCTTAGTTTTAGTTGGTTGAAATGTAGCAGGATGTTTGCAGCTCTATCCAATGCTTTCAGTTCTAATAACAAAAAGCCACTCCAGATGCCAAAGACAATCGGGAAGTTACCATCTCCTGTGACCCAGAAGCCCAGAGGCAGGACAATTCCTGGGTTCGTTGATATAGTGCTCACTGATGTCAGTGAAGACCCAGGTCCCTTCCACCTTTTTGCTCTGCCATCCTCCGCATGCTGGTGTCGGTCCTCTCTTGCTTCCTTGTGTTCACAAGAGGGCTTCCCTGGCTCTAGATGTCACATCCCAACACAAGCCCAACGGCTTCATGAGAGAATGCCCCTTCTTCAGAGTCCTTCTAAAAGAGCCTCAGTAGACTTCCTCTCACCTCATCGGTCAGAATTATGTCAGTGGGGTAAGGGGGAGAGATCAACCAAAGGACTTGTATGCATGCATATAAGCCTAACCAATGGACACAGACACCAGGGGGGTGAGGGCATGAGTGGCGGGTGGGAGAGCAACTGGGGGATAAGGACAGATATGTAATAAGGACACATATGTAATACCTTAATCAATAAATAAATGAAAAAAAATGAATGATGTCAGTGGGACAGGAAATGGAGTTGCCATGACTGGCTTTACTTATCAAGCTTCACTCTCTAGAGTCGGGAGGAGCTAGTCGCCTTCAACACATATCGATTGCACTTTTCCTGAACAAAATTGGGGTTATGTTGGCAGGAAAGAGGGGGTAGGCCTACAGAGAGACAACTCATGAAATCCACCCCACAGGCCCTGACTCAAGTGCAGGGACAGGAGGAGGCTTTCGCTGACAGAGGTGGGGCTGAGGTGCGGCGGTGGAGACGGGGAGAGAGAGGGAAGGCCGCGTAGAGTTGTCAGTCGATACCTTCTTAGAATAACAGTTCTCATCAGGCACTGGGTCTGACTTTAAGCTGACAAATGATTTTCCTTCACAATAAAAGTACAAACAGAATCCTAATTAATGAATTTGCCAATAGCTGTTGCCTATTTTATGGGCCTTAGCCCAGATTCAGTCCGTGGACAGGATGAGTGAGTGTGCGTGTGTGGATGTGGCCATAAAACACCCAGGGCCCCGGACAAGGGCAGTCTGGTTGGGATCTTCCTCAGCAGCCCTTCCTGAGAGCGCTGAGATCGCCGTGACAGCCATGACAGCCATGAAAGCCACAGCTGCCATGTCAACCACAGGAGCTAGGACAGCCATGGCACCCACGGGAGACCGTGACAGCACAGACTGGTCCTAGCTCGCTGCTGCTGAATCTGTGTCTGAAGAGACTAACATTCTCCTTAAGAGCTCATTGGCCTAATATCCTGCTGCCCCCGGAGGGTATGTCTCCTTTTACTGTTTCCACCCAGGGAGAGGCCAGGATGAGTTCAACCATCTACTTGCTTTTTAGGAAATGCCTGGAAGTGGTCATCCAGGTTGGGCTGGGGATATGCGTGTCATTCATTTACCAGCCATGTGTCTGACTATGTACTGGGCCCTGTGCGGGGGGCAGGAGGGACAATAATGCATGACACAGCCTTGATCTTCTCAGAAGCTCAATGTTCTTATCTGGGTGCTGGCCAGAGGGACCACAGGGGAGGAAGAACTTGGTGCCAGCCCGTTGCTTTTCATGGAAGCCAGCAGAAGGAGGAGTTACTCTTAGCATGAAATGGCAGTAAATATCATCTGTTGACAGGAGGGTAGGACATCAGATGTTAGATACCAAAGTGAGCATGAAACAGACGTCCTGAAAAGTTGCTAAAGTTACAGGTAGCCTAGGTCACCTGGATTTTGAAAAAGCTTCCCAGGTAATTCTGACATAATCACCCTTCCTTCATTCAGTCCCCCCTCCCACATGGCCTCAATAATAATCACCAAATTACCAGAAAATAACTAATGACCTCTCACATACTTAAAGACAGGTGAGTGTCTCCCCTTTCTACAGCCTTCTCAGCCCCCTGTTTTCCAACTTTTGTTAATGATTAATAATTTGTTTAGCATTAACTGAGCTTTCCAGTGTTTTTGGCCCATATTTTCCCAGCCATTTGCTACAATTCTTCAAACCCAATTCTTTGCCCTCACATGGCATCAATAAGTTAATGTCCTTTATTTTTGTCCTTGATGTGGCTGAGAAAGCCTGGTGTTCTGTTTGCAATAACTGGCTCTTCAGTATTTTTCTTGTTTTCTCAGGAGATGAACTCTGCAGGTTGGTACCCAGTGAGATAGCCTCTAGGTCAGTGGTTTTCAACCTTCTGGCCCTTTAAATACAGTTCCTCATGTTGTGACCCAACCATAAAATTATTTTCGTTGCTACTTCATAACTGTAACGTTGCTACTGTTATGAATCGTCATGTAAATATCTGATATGCAGGATGGTCTTAGGCGACCCCTGTGAAAGGGTCGTTCGGCCGCCAAAGGGGTCGCGACCCACAGGTTGAGAACCGCTGGTCTAGGTGAACCCCCTAAAGTGAACTTACTCGGGTGACATTCTTCTCATCTTCAGGAGCAGGCGCTATTGGATAGGTTTCCCATCTCTGTCTACATCATTCAGTCCTTCCAACTTACAACAGGAGGGTTTCCATGTTCTTTACTAACTTTGTCTTTTGTGACAAGTTATTCAAGGAGTTAAAATGGCCGCCATTACTATGGCTCTCGCGAGAGTTCTCTCCGTGTGCCTTCATTTCCCCTTGGTACAGTGGCCTCTTGTGGGTGGAAGTTTCTGCAGACATCATGGTCCTCTGGGACCCCTGCCTCTGACAAACCACCCATATGACTTCCTCAGACTTCAGTGGTAAAGGTGCCGGATAAAAGACAGGCCACCCAGTGAAAGTTGCAATAAACGAACGAATAATTGTCATTGTAAGTATGCCGCAATGTTGCACGGGACATATTTATATTAAAAATTATGCATTATTTATCCGAAATTGAGCTTTACCTGGGCAGCCTGTGTTTTATTTGCTGAATCAGGCAACCCTGTGCAGTGGCCTCCAAGGCACGGAAACCTCCAGACAAAACTGGCCGTGGATCAAGGCCTGACCTGGGCGCGATCCAGCTTCGCCCGCATCACGGTGTGGCCTTGGGCAAGCTCCAAGCCTCATCTGTAAAATGGGCATGATAATGGCACTTCTCGCAGGGGGTGGTTCCAAGGATGCAGTGAGATCATGAGTACAAAGCGCTGTTATATGCCAGGCACACAGCAGGTATAAAATCAAAGTGAGATATTATTATTACTTTTTCCAATGCCATGGTGCCGTAGTCCATAGGCAACTGTCAGTAAACAACAGATGTCTTTGCGTCTTTGTGGGTAACGCTGTGTGTGTGTACATGCGCGCGTATGCTCGTGTGTGTGTGTGTGTGTGTGTGTGTGTGTGTGTGTAGCATGTAAAGGTAAGGAAGCTGCTGGCCTCGTCCCCCCCCCGGACACCTGGTGTCCAGCCAGCAGTTGTGGATGAGTCCCGCTACCCACCGCGCTCGGCTCCCACAGCTAATAACATTGCAAAATGAGGGCTGTGCACGCATTCTCCCTTCCGTGGCATCTTTAGGGCCGGTTTTTAATTTTAAGCAGGAGAAAACCCATCAGGTATTAGAGGCTCCTGGGGGGCAGCTAATGCTTCCTGTCAAATGCTCACCCTGGGGTGCTTTGTTACCCTGACACCTCCAGAACTCGGAGTCAGCAGCAAATTGCAGGACAAAATTCTTATGCTGCAAGTTTATTGCATATTCATAGAATTTAGGCCATTAGGCAACATTAGCTTTAAAAAAAAACTTTTTATTGAAGTCTAACCTACATTTAGAGAAGTGCACATAGCTTAAGCGGGCAGCTGGATAAAGTCTTAAAAGCTGG
>NW_005370552.1:1148482-1150785 GCF_000412655.1 Myotis brandtii | reverse complement strand
AGCCCCTCCCCCATCATGCCCTCTCCCAGTCACTGCTCCCCCCAAGGAGGTGCGCTGCCTCTGCACAGAGTGGTTTTGCCTGTCTTTGAACCTGACACAAATGGGTTGTACAGCATGTTGTCTTTCGGGTCTGGCCTTTGTGCTCAACATCATGATGGGGAGATATGTCCACTCGGTTGCCTCGTTTTGATGTTTGCATTCCGCCGTGTGACGTTTCCACCACTTACTTATCCATCCCCCTGTGGGTGGGTTTGGGGTGGGTCCGCCTTGCTGTGGACACGCCGGTGCACGCCCCTTCATGGGCGCAGGTGACGCCTCCTGCGGGTGTACACCTAGGGATGGAAGGCAAGTGTGTGTAAGTTCATCAGCTTCTCGTTCCCAAGGCTGAACGCATCAAAGAAAGGGACAAATACAGCTGGAGATGTTTTGGATTCCATGCTAAGAAATGGCTGTAGGAGAAATGAACACGTGGCGATGAGAAAGGGAAATTTCCACTTGGACCAGTGGAGTGGGAAACTCTGGAAATGCCTTTAAAAACTGATCTGTTCCATCTGCTCGGCAGGCTCCCTCTGCCAGAAGCTTCCCCGCGGAAACAGGTGCGTAGAGCGCAGACTTGACTGCACACACCGATCCCCTTCGGATGCTGTACAAGCGCAGGTTCTGCTTCGGGAGCTCCCGGGGGACCTGCAGTTCCGTACAAGCTCCTGGGTGATGCGGAGGCTGCTGGTCCAGGGGCCGCACTTGGAGCAGCAAGAGCCACCCATTCCGCGGGTCACTGGCAGGCTACTCGTGGTCGCTCGGTCTGTGGTCAGACTAGGCCAGTGATGGCAAACCTATGACATGCGTGTCAGAGGGGACACGCGAACTCATTTTTTTGGTTGATTTTTCTTTGTTAAATGGCATTTAAATAAATAAAATAAATATAAAAATATAAATCTTTGTTTTACTATGGCAAATATCAAATATATAAAATAAATATCAAAAATATAAGTCTTTGTTTTACTATGGTTGCAAATATCAAAAAATTTCTATATGTGACACGGCACCAGAGTTAAGTTAGGGTTTTTCAAAATGCTGACAAGCCGAGCTCAAAAGGTTCGCCATCACTGGACTAGACTGTCATTTCCTACCCACTCCATTCACTTCCCGGGCACGGATGGCACCTCCGCGGGCGTGGACTGGGGGTAGAGAAACGGGGAAGACCTGCTGGCAGCCCCACAGTGTGGAGAGAAAGCAGTGGAGACGCTGGGCTCCGGGGTCTACAGAATCATGACCGTGCCCTGGCTTAGCTTTACTTGTTGTGCGACCTTGGGCAGGATGCCTAACCATCCTCCGCCTCGGTTTCCTCATTTGTGCGATGGTATAGCGCTGCCCCCTGCCCCGCGCACACCGCTGGGCCACTGATAAGTGCTGGTTAGCATCCTTCCTGCTGGGACCTCAAATAATTTTTTAGGTGAGACAGACTATACACAATCACTCAAGTGTATGCGCAGGCAAGGAGCTCGGAGTTCAGCCACGCAGGCCAAAGCCCAATTCTTCCAATAAATATAATCGCCACAAATGATATGTGTGCATGCGTGTGTGTGTGTGCATGTGTGTTTGTGTGCGTGTATGTGTGTGCACGCGTGTGCATATGTGTGTGCGTGCATGTGTGTGCGCGCGGGCGCGCGCGCGTGTGTGTGTGTGTGTGTGTGTATGTGAGACATTGTGGGGAGAGAGAGAGTTGTGGGCAATAGCCTTTCTCTGGAAGGAAGCAGACAAGGCCTCCCAGAGGAAGGGGAAATGGGCTCTGAAGGGGATGCAGGAGCCTCAGGTGGGTTAGGAGGAGGAAAGGCTGGGGACCGGGCTGGTCGTTCCAGTGGGAATAGAGTGTGCAAAGCTCAGAGGCATAAGAGCGGTCTGATTGCTCAGGAACTGCTGAGCTCAGAGGGGCTGCGGGGAGAGCCATGCGGCGGGGAGAGGCTGTCTACTGGGTGGGAGAGCAGGCAGGGCCAACTCCCCGGGGAGCTCAGATCTGTGCCCCAGCAAAGCGATCAGAAAGGCTCTGGCTGTCTGCATGTCTTTTCCTCCTCCTCTAAGGAAACCCTGCCCCTGCTCTGGCCTCGGAGTGCCCAACACGCTGACGTGCTCCCGGTCCCTGACACGAGGTGCTGTTAGGGAGCGATCTGAGACACACCCCTGTGACTCCACCAGCAGCCCCTGCCTTCTGCTGAGGGACCCCAAGATTGGGTTGGGAATCGGGAGCCTGCTTTTCCACACCACTCCCCGCAGGCTCAGGCAGGCCCGCACCTGTGGTGCGCTTG
>NW_005370552.1:1134999-1146949 GCF_000412655.1 Myotis brandtii | reverse complement strand
ATATATTATTGATTTCAGAGAGGAAGGGAGAGGGAGAGAGAGACAGAAACATCAATGATGAGAGAATCATGGATCGGCTGCCTCTTGCACGCCCCACACTGAGGATCGAGCTCACAACCTGGGCATGTGCCCTTGACTGGAATCAAACTATGACCTCCTGGTTCATAGGTCCACACTTAACCACTGAGCCACACCGGCCAGGTGAACCTTTGTGCATTCTTGAGTTTGAAGTAGCAGAACCCTTTTGCTAAGCAAAACCATATTCATCTGTAGCCCAGTCCTCAAGCCAGTTCATGGTGGACCAGCTCTAAACAAGCCCCCTACACCTCACCGTGGCCTCCACCAGCCCCCTGCCCATCCTTGGGTCCCCTGACACAGCTTTCCAAACCATGACCTCGGCCGAACTGATGACCAGAAAGGGGTTGGGAAGTTGCGAGAGATGCAGAGGTGGCACGAACCTGGGTCATTGGTCTCTTGGGCCCAGCCTCCCAGGTAGCAAAGCTCCTTGGCCCAGCGCTCTGTTGGGGCAGGTTCAGGTTCCTTGAGCCAGAGGACCCCGGTCCTGAAGGAGGGAGCATGAGAGCCAGAGACCGGCTGACCACTGGCTGCACTGCTGGGCAGGAGGCTGTGGCCGAGGGGGTGCTGGGCTGTAGTACCGGGGGTGGGGGGCCTTCCCCCTTCCCCAGCTCATGCCGGCTCTGTGCCTTTCTCTGGTGGGTGCAGAGACCCCTCTACCTCCTGGGGCTCCTGATTGCCAGGTCCCCTTCCTTCCAGCACCCCTCCCCCCTTCCCCACCATTAGACGGGAAGCTGCGATATTAATGTCCCTTCTCCATTCTAAGCAGACCAGTGGTATCGCTGCCAGGTTTTTCCCTCCTAATGATTTGTCCTGGCAGGAGAAATATTACAGCGATGATTTCATGTAGAATTTCATTTGCTGGTTTTTTTTTTTTAATCTCTTGAAGAAGGGGATGAGCGATTAATGGGTCTTTGAGAGATCAAAGCTCTGTGTGGAAAAGAGCGAATAATAATCGTAGCTAACATTGATTGGGGACTTTGCATATGCCAGGCACTGTCTCTCCATTGCAGCAACTCTTTGTGGTTGGCACCATTATTCCCATTGCTGAGACACAGAGGGACTGTGCTGTGGCCAGTGGTCACACAGCCCGAATGACATGGCATCAGGATTGGAAGCTACGGCGGCGTGGCTCCAGAGTGCTCTATCACCTGGCTACGCCATCTTGTGAAGGTGTGGGGAGAGCACTGGATTGGGAGTCCAGGCCCCTTCCCACCCTTCAAGCTATAGCCAGCCAGAGGTCAGGCCATATCCTATTCCCAGGGAGGCTGGTTAACGTTGTCACTGGCGGTGCCTCAGCATAGCTCATGGGCTCACCACTTTTTTGCTGTCTGAGCATGTCATTTTGTGCCTCAGTTTCCCCATCTCCTTTCACAAGAGATAATAACAGCTATCACTGGTATCGCGCACAGTAGGCTGCCCACCGCTTCCATGGGAGCCGTGCAGCTTCTGCAGGAGGCGGAAGTGAGCCGCTGGTGCCCATGGGAGGCGTGAGGGAGCCGCACTGCTTCCACGGGAGGCGGGCCCGCCATCTCCTCTCTGGGCCTGCGCTCAGCTGCGGAGGCTGCGGGCTGTCCTCTCAGGCTCTGGGAGGCCAGCCCGAGCCGGGGCGTGGCAGCTTGCCAGCCCCCCTGTCTCTGTCTCCGTCTCCGCTCCGGGCCTCACCTGCGCGCGCAACCTCCTCCTGTCTGGTCGTGACCCTTTACGGTGTCCTGGCCTATTTTGCATATTTCCTCTTTTTTATATGTCTACTCCTCATGATGACCCTAAAAGGTACCTATTATTAGTAATCCGTTTATAGAGAGGAGGAGACTGAGGCGTGGACTCCATTACCTGGACTCAAGGCCACGCAGTCAGCAGCTGAGCGGGTTCCAATCCAGACCTGTGTAGATGCCAAAGCCCAGGCTCTTTTCCACCAGGCTCACTTCCTTGAAAAGAAAATATCCACCGTGTGCCAGCACTTCTTGGGAGTGATCTCTTTCCTTGAAACACTCCTGAGGGGTCATGATTATGACCCCCATTTTACAGATGGTGAAACAGGTCACACAGCTCAGTGGTGTTAGGTCTGGTTTTCAAACCCGGGTTTGTCTGCCTCCAAGCCCTCCCTCTTTCCATGACATCATATGTGTGGAATGGTAGTTAAATAAATGTGTTTCCTATAGGAGCTCACCTGTTGTTTATTGTCTCCCGAGCATCAGAAAAAGGAGTGTTTTAAAGTCATAGTTGGGAGAAAGTAGGCAAGACACTTGGAAAAAACCTCCTCATTATAACAGTTATTAGGCTCCAGAGCAAGAAGCCAGCAGGGGTTGGGGGACTTGATCAGTCCATCCATCCATCTGTCCCTCCATCTACCCACCATCCATCTATCTGTCCATCCATCTGTCCCTCCATCTACCCACCATCCATCCATCCATCTGTCCTTCCATCTACCCACCATCCATCCATCCATCCATCTGTCCTTCCATCTACCCACCATCCATCCATCCATCCATCCATCTGTCCCTCCATCTTCCCACCATCCATCCATCCATCTAGTCATCCATCCTTCGATGCCTGATCTTTGAGGAGAGATCAAGCACCCTGGGGTGTTCTACTGGCTTGTCTGTGGGGAAGTCTGTGTCACCTGTCCTGGATGTGACTGAAGCGAAGGGAGGGACTCAGGCCTCACCAGTGGAGGGGGGGTTTCCTCACTGTGCCCTTCCCCCCATGGCGTACAAGGCAGTCCCATGGAACATTCTAGGGGTTGGGATGTCTGGACACTTAGCTCAAGGGGAGACTTGAGTCCAAAGAATCTGAAGTGGGGAGAGGGGTTGGCAATTTACTGGAGTGACTCTGAGACCCCCCCGCCCCCTTTCTGGGCCTAGGATTTACACTGGAGGGAGCACTACTTCATCTCTCCCTCGCACTCCCACGTCTGTGTGGCCAAGGGGAATCCCATTTGGCTTTTGTGGCTGCTGGTTCCACTTTAATGATCAAATTTCCCCAAATTGCCAGCCTTGGATGCTTGGTCTGAAAGGCCGCTCAGGGTGTTTTGGGAGATGCGTCCTGGAGAATCTGCCCAAGAAACTCTGCCCTCTTCTAATTCCGGCCCCAACCCCCATGCGCTCCGGACCCTGCAGCTTTTAAACGCGGTTCTCCTCCTTTCCTGAGCTCTCTCCACACTGCTGGCCCCTGGAGGCTTTATCTGCTTCTTCCTGAGACATCAGCTGCAAAGAGGGCGCCCTGTGTGTCCCTTATCCGTGTGCTAGCTCAGTTAGCACTTACAAAATCTCATTAAGGTTGAGTGAATACCCATTTTACAGATGACAAAACGAAGGCCTTGAGGGTTTCCCACTTACTCTCGTTCACCCAGACAGTGTGGCAGACTTGAGATTTGCACTCACATGGATTTCAGTTAAAAAAAATCTATGTTTTTATAATACTCCGTGGACTCACTTTGGCCAGTCAATTTTTTGGAGCCTCAGTTTCTTCCAATGTGAAATGGAAATAATTTTATAATCATTCTTAAATGAACCCTGTGAGAATCAGATAGGGGCTTTGGAAAATGTTACTTAGTGTTGCTTTCTTTCATTCTTTCTTTTTTTAGAGAGAGTGGAAGGGAGGGGGAGAGACAGAGAGAGCAACATTGATGTGAGAGAGACACATTGATTGGTTGCCTTCTGCATGCTCCCTGACCAGGCTGGGGACTGAGCCTGAAACCCAGGCATGTGCCCTTGACCAGAATTGAACCTGGGACCCTTCAGTTCACAGGCTGACGCTCTATCCACTGAGCCAAACCGGCCAGGGCCAGTGTTGCTTTCTTATTATGATTATGGAGTGGGGTCTCTAGGCATCCTGAGAAGCTGGTGTGCTCTGTAGAATGATCACTGATCATACGAGCTTATGGCAACCTCAGGAAAGCCCTTGCTGAGTGAGCCTGGAACCCCATAACTGGACATTACTTCTGCACTTCGATGCCTTAGCACTCCGCGTGCGTGTTCTGGGGAGGCGGAGGGTCAGGTGTACCTCAGAGCGTCAGAGGAAGCCCTTGAGGACGAGCTGATGAAAATCCACCTCCATCCCGATGCCCAAGGGGCAGGGACTTAGCCAAGGCCACATGGCTGGTCAGCAGCGAGCTGGGGTGACCTGGGGTGACTGGGGAGCTGTTGGCGCTCTCCCCACGGAACTTGGATTTGTGAAGTTTCTGCTCAGCTTCTCCTACAAGAAAGTGCAAGGCCCCAGGGAAGGATCTGGGAAAGGCCTGTGGGAAGGCGCCTACAGGGAGGGCGGGGAGGAACTGCCTTCTGAAAACCATTGAATACTGAAGCCGATGTAATACGGGGACCCCCAAACTGGCCAGGCGCCCCAGGACGCCCACCTACAGTGAGCCGGGACGCGGGCCCTGGGATGTGATTATGAGCGGGTTCCCTGGGTTCCCCCGAGCTCTCCTGTGGCCCAGCCCCTTTCTTTGACAGGGGAACCTCCAGGGGGCTCAGGTCCCACCGATGCCAGTAACAGGGTCTGGGGGCCCGTCCCAGCCCCTTCCCCCTGCCTCTCTGTCTCCAGTTGGCCAGAATCCTCTTTGCCCACCGCCACCGTGGACCCCATAACAAACACACGGGGCCCAGGCCTGGAAGATCTATTAGTGCCACTCCTGTCACCGCCCGCAGAGCGGGAGGGGAGGCAGCCAAATGCTGTGCTAATTATTCTAGCTTCCAGCAGGGTCTCCAAGGTCCCAGCCATGGTAAATCTTAACTTTCATGCTATGGTGCACCAGGATGCAATTTACTTCAAAGAGAGCATAAATCCCCACTGCGGAGTGTATCAGAGGAGTGTTACATAAAAGTGGCCCATGTGCTCCCCACCCTGGCTGCCTGCGCTCCCCGCCTGCCCCCCTCCCCCCCTTGTAAGTTTGAAAAAGCCAGCTCGCGGTTGGCTACACATCTCGCACGCAAAAACATTTACACACACGTCTGCTCGCAGCCTTATAAATCACCAGGCCCGGTGACTTGGCAGCGGGAACACAGGCAGACAGCGGCCCCTCCTTTCCTGCCAGGGACGCCTACGGGGCCAGCTGGGGCCAGGGGCAGCCGTTGAGCCCTGGACCCATTTCTCAGGTTTTGGAGATGGTCACTGCCCCCGGGCCTTGCCCTGCCCTCTGCCCCTCCTCTCTCAGCCCCTCAGTCTCTGGGGAATCCCTCTGCCCACGGCCATTGTCCCCACCGGGGCTGGCCAGGGGGCAGGCGGCACTGCGGCGTAATAGTCTCGGCAGAGGCCAGTGCAGCTCATCGGGGTGTCAAAGGATCATGGGAATTGACGAGGAGGCTGCCTAGCAGGTCACCCCCCCCCCCAGACCCCAAAGCCAGGCTCCCTCCTTCCAGTGCAGGCTCCGGGGGAGTTGTCCAGTTGTGTTTCCAGCAATTATTTCCCCGTGAAAGACATCTGTTATCTTCGCTGACACACACGGCGGCCGGCGTGGCTTTAGCGAGGGGCTCGTGAATCCTGGCATTGTCATCGCGGCCCGGCTGGGGACCCGGGGGGAGGGGGAGACAGAGGCGAGTCTGTCTCCTGTCCCCTGGCCCCCGCCTCGGCCTCCTCCCAGCGCCGTCTCCGGAGGCGGCCCTGCCAGGCCTAATGCGCCTAATGTGGTCTTTGCGGATCCATCTGCGACTCCTCGATGCTGTAATTACCGCCGCTCCGCTCCCTTCGCAGCCGCTGCCATTAGCCGGGCGGGCAGACCGCAGGCTGCGGGGATGGTGACGTGGCCCTGGCAGCCTGGGGGGCGGCTGGGGGTGGGCAGGACCCTCCCAGCAGGCCTGGAGCTGCTCAGAGAGGCCCAGGCAGATGGCAGAGCTGGCTAAACACCGGCCATTAGTGGCTTTTCCCTGGCGGTCACCCCTGGCGGTCGCTCGGCTGTGGAAAATGCCCCCGGGTAGAGGCACTGACACACTGTGACCCTGGGCAAGTCCTAGCCCCTCTGAGCCTTGGTGCCCGCGGGCATTAGAGGATGGGGGTGGGCTCCTTGGGTAGAAGCTTCCTTCCAACCAGGTTTGGGATCCCTCTTCCCAGACCCATCTCAGTCCCTGGACAGGTCTGTGGAAATATTTGGTGCTTTTTTTAAGAGGCCCAAGCAGGCTACCAAATGCATCCTGGGGACTAGAATGGAAAACAAATAGCCTAGCACCCCATCTTGCCAAGAACTCTGGCGGCAATCTCAGATGCTCTATCGCTTTCTATTTTCACATTTCCCTGCTCGGGACGGACACCCTGGGACAGTCATGTGCCCACTCAGCCTGCATTCAAGCTTTGAGGGTGGGAAGAGAGGAGGAAGGAAGTGGAATGGCTTTGTACCTCCAACGTTCCAGGGCCCCTCCCGCCTAGATCACCCAACCCCTGGCCCTCAGAGAAGCCTGCTTCCTCTGGGTGGGCCTCTTGTCTCTTACTCCACCATGCCCCCCCCGCCCCCGCCAGTCTGTGCACTCAGCATGTGCCTGTCGTGTGGCTCATCCTTCTCCTTCTCCTTTGGAAGAAAATAGCAAAGGGGAGGGTCTGAGGAAACTTTATAGACTCTCAGAAACGAGAGAAAAGAATTAGAGCAGGGGTCCTCAAACTTTTTAAACAGGGGGCCAGTTCACTGTCCCTCAGACCGTTGGAGGGCCGGACTATAGTTTAAAAAAAACTATGAACAAATTCCTATGCACACTGCACATATCTTATTTTGAAGTAAAAAAACAAAACGGGAACAAATACAATATTTGTATTTGCATGTGGCCCGCGGGCCGTAGTTTGAGGACCCCTGAATTAGACACTGAAGAAAGACAAGCCAAGGTTTTGCAACTCACCCTCCACTCTCCCGTATTGTCCTAATGCCAGTGGTTCTAATGGAAGAATGTTGTCTTAGTGTTCAAGTGACATGGAACACTTGGCTGAAGGTGCAAGTGGGCACCATACAGAAGTCAGTCTTGAGGTGTTTCTGAAACAACACAGCTTCAACCAAAAGAATACTGCAAGAGTGATGCTCTATGACTCACAAGACTAGGTCACAGAGGCCGTGCGACTTCTGTCTTCTTTGCTGCCACACTCACACTTGGAGCTCCCAGCTGCTATGTGAGCAGTCTGACTACTGGCGACCATGCTATGAGGAAGCACAGTCCACATGAGGAGGCTACATGTGGGTGGGTCAATCAACAGTCCCAACTGAGCCCAGTCTTCGAGTCATTTTAGTCCAAGTGTCAGGCGTGTGGGTGAAGGAGCCTCCAGATGATTCTATCCCCCAGCCATTGAGTCACTCCTCAGCCATTCACGTCTTCCCAGCGGAGGCCCCAGAACCATGGAGCAGAGTAGCTGTGCCCTCTCCGAATTTCTGACCCACTGAAGCCAGGAGAATGCGAAAACGGTTGTTTATACCACCAAGGCTGGGTGCTTTGTTAAACAGCAAGAGATGATAGAAACAGCCCCTCAACCCAGGGTCCTGCCGGACATCCAGCCTAATGCATCAAGACATGGACACCTGTTTTCCATAAAGGAAGCAGGAAGTTTTCTAGAAGGCTGAGAATGGCACTGGGCCAGAGGATCTGCTGTGTGGGCTGCACACTTAGTCCCCAGCTGCAGACTCTGCCTGGTTGCAGAGGGAGGCTGAATTCTGGGGAGGCCTGTCCTTGTTACCTCGGGGTTAGCATCCGTGCTGCAGTGCGACCTGGGAGTCGGTGGCTTTCTTGGAGCTGTTCAAGGCTCACTTGATTTCCCATGTGGCCCAGAAGCCTTTGACCCTGTTAGTCCTCCATCGGTTTGTAACTTGGGCCTGAGGGGGACGGATGGCTTTCAGGGGGAGAGGAGGTTGAGAGAGAGGGAGAGAGGGAGAACGAGCTCACATTTTTTTGGGTCAAAGGACAGAGGACAAATTCCCACCTGAGCCCCAGAATGTCACCTGGTCTTGTGATGTATCAGGCCTAACTGACACTTCATAGTTTCATGAAGGGGTGGGGGAGGGGCCCATTTGCCTGCCTGTAACCAGAATCAGCCTGCTGGTCCGGGACTCCTACAAGTTAAAAGGAAATCAGACCCTCTGTCTCCATTCTTTGGACCCATCAAAGGACTGACTGTGCATTTCATACTTTAGGGCATCCTGGACCATCCCATGATGCGGTTCAGTGTCTGCTGAAATGTATAATCATGAAATGAGATCATCATGGCTCAACTGTATGTCTAAAATTTAATCAATAACAAATACCTGTTTGATGATACTGTAATGGGATGCTCTGTTTTTGATCCTCAAAGTGTTTGGGAACCCTCACATGACAACAGACACACCTTAAGCTTTCACTTGTCACGTGTGACTTAGCCATCCTCATCTTTGAAGGGACACATTTTGGCTAAGTGGTAAACTAGACCACGAGCAAGACCCAAGACGCTTCGGAAGTTGGATTCATTGGGATAAAGACTTAGAAATGAGGCAGGAGAGGAACAGTTCAGCTTCTGGAAAGAAGGCACTGCCAGGGCTGGGGAGGAGGAGAAGCCCAAGTGAACACATTTCCGTCCTGGTGGCTGGGAGAAGGGGCAGGCAGGGTGGGGTTTGGGACTCTAACCGATGACCTTTCGGTACCCACCCTCCTCTCTCGGCTCCTGGGCAGTGGCCACCTGTCTCCCGCTGTCTGGGACTGTCTGCCGGAGCAAGTGACATCACGGTGACCAGAAGCCACCTCCCCTTTGTCTGGTGCAGCTATGCTGTCATCCCTCTGGCAGGGAGGCAGGATGTTGGCAGCTGGGATCCCTCCGGGTCCTCCTGAAGTGATAATTGCCTTAGATTTTGTTATAAAGTGCAGCTGCTAATTATCTTGTTAAATCACAGCCATATACTTTTTGGATTTTTTTTCCCCCTTTGCAATCCATTTAAACCGTCTGGGAGTTTAAATAAAACCACACACCCTAAACAAAAACAAAAACACAACCCAGACGCACACACCAAAAGCACTTCTTTCAAACACTATAAAAATAATTTTAAAAAAATGAAAAGGGTGCAGATAGGGCCTAATTAGATTGCCTCCATGAAAGCAGCCACCCTTTCCCATCCTCGTATACATGGCTGCATCCCGGTGCATATTTTAAGCGATTGCATCATAAGCCCCCAAGTGAAAAACGGAGCAAAACTCATTTCCTGACCACAAAAGGAGAGAGGCATGGCGGTGTGCTCTGCGTTTCAAGGAGAACTGGATTACATTCCTCCCACACAGGCTGCCGGGAGCCGGAGTTCAGTGCTCCAGGGGAGAGAATTATGACAACACTTAGCCGCTCTGACCCGCGCCTCTCCGTGCCATTGGCCATTCGAAGCGCGCAGCCCCCCCTGAGGTCAGAGGGAGGAGAGGAGGGGAAACCTGCCCTGACTCCCAGCATCAACAGGTGAACAGACGTCAGGGGCAGCCCGCGCCTCCCTGGCGTGTTCCCCGATGTGCCATTTTCTGGCTTCTGATTGCTGTGGGCCTGCTGGAGGTTTGCCAAACAGGGCAGAGGAAGGAGCTGGGCAAGGACATGGCTCGAGAATGGCAGTGCCCAGGGAGGCTGGGTGGGCCAGCCCAGACCCGGATCTGCGTCCTTGCTCGGTGTCTTGCCTCATGGGATGGTGGTGAGGGTGAGTGGGCTTATGCTGGAAAAGCCTCTATGCCAGGCTGGCGCTTCACCAGTGGTTGTGGATATGGTGCCAGGGGGCCCGCCAATGATGAAGATCACCCTTCAGGGTGGCCCTTGTTTGCCAGAGAGGCCGCGGCCCAGGCTGTGCTGGACCTCAGCTCAGGCCTAGCCCCTGCCATGGCTGCTCTGGGGTGTGACCACCTTGGCCTGCTCCCCACCTTCACCTTTCTGTGGCAGCCAGTCTCACCGGGGTCTTATCTTTCTCCACATGCCCTCTGGACATAAATGGGTGCATTCTGGCCTACGGGGTTGCCTCTAAGTGCGTTTAGTAGTAGAGGAGGTGCAGCTTGACCGCAGGGGGGACTGACCTCAGCAGCCTCCCCACCCCTCCACTCCATCCCCCCCTAAAGGCCAGGGCAGGCTGGGCTGGGCTGCAGGGTAACTGACGGATCCCACAGAACTCCCCAGCAGCTGCCCCAGAGCCTTGGTGAGAAGCCTCCAGCTGGCAGGGCAGTCTCTCTCCACACAAGGGACCTGGCCTGCCTCTGACCTGACACTTACCTCCAGGCGAGGCCAGGAGACCAGGGGGAGGCCTGGGCAGTGGGCCCGCCCCCAAAGGCAGTGCGCGGGAGGGACTGGCTGAGCAGCGTGGACTTCAGGAACAGACAGCTGAGTTAATCAGACGCCTCGGAACGTGTGGCACTGCCATGCCCATTTATCCAGCACAGACCACTGCTTTACGTATCTTCTTTCCCCCTCTCCATCCCCATGCCATTCTCTCCCCATCCTTTGAGAGATATATGGTGTTTTTTGGCTTTCTATGATAGATGGTATACATGTGCTTTTAATTTATCAGGATAGTAATTTAATATAAAGCCATAGATCTTATTCTCTTTTCACTCAACACTGTTTTAAAGATATGTCCGTGTGCCGTATGTAAATGTGGTCCATTGGTTCTGACTACTACAAGACATCCCATCACATGTTTCTACCGCCATCATATGGATCCATGTCATATGCACCCGGCCCCATCTCACTTCTCTCTTCCTTTGTGAGGGTTGCCCCGGTGGCCTCCTGTTCTCTGGCAGTGCAGATGCAGCCATGACGGACAGCCTCAATCATGCTCTGTCATGAGCCTGTGCAAGAGTTTCTCTGGGGTGAAGACCTGGAGGATTTCTAGGTCAGAGGGTCCGTACAGACTTCATTTCTCTACGCACTGACAGATAATCCTCCAGAATGACAGTCACTCGCGGTCCCACCAGCAGTGCCTGGGAGTCCCCACTTCTTCACATCTACAGCATTTGGTTTTATTCAACTTTGTAAGGTTTGCCAACATCTCAGGTGTGAAATGATGCTGTTTGCATTTCTCTAATAACTTAGGGGGCTTGATCATCCCTTCATCTTCTTGTTAATCATTAGAGATCTCCTTCCTGTGAATTGCTTACCCATACATCTGACTTTTCCCTGTTTTTCTTCTTGAGATGATCTTTAAGAGTTCCTCACTTTGTTTAATAACAGTGAACACAGACAAATACCTAATGAAGGCCGCACATAACTTAAATATTGTTTATTTGTTTTCCTCAAAAGTCTGGTTTACTTTTTGCTTTTTAAAATAAAAAATCAAGCAGATTGGCTTTGAAGCAAATGCGCCCCAAAAAGTGTACCTTCAGTTCCTTAGCTAGCTTTGTCAGAGAGAGGAGGAGAGGAAAAAGAGATTGAAGGATGAAAAGACAGGTTAAAAGAACGAAGAGGGAAAAAACTCCAAAATAATCTAAAAGAATAATTCAGAAAGGATCAGGGGAGGAGCCAGAGAGAGAAGAGAGAAGGAGAAGGAGAAAAGAAGGAGAGAGGAGGAGGCGGAGGTGGAGGAGAGAAGGAAATATAGGAAAGGAAGACAGAACAAACTGAATGTGTTTTCAGGCCGTTTGGAACCCTCGGCCCCACTGACTTACCTCCGCACCTCCTCAGCCTTCAACCGTTTCTGTCTTCTCTCCAGTGTCCTCTGGCTTGATGACTCCAGAGGAGCATGTATCTTGCCCAGTAGCCTGTGTGCTCTGAATCCGACTTCGTGGTCAGGGCTCAGGCCCACTGTTCCCCATTCCTCTGTGTCCTGCCTGGCGCTCTCCCATGTCTGGCCTGTGTGTTATTCTCTAGTGGGTGTGGGAAAGGAACTCGCTCCCGCACCGGACTGGGAACGTCCTGTGGGCAGAGTCCACGCCTTGGCGCCGCGCTCTCCCTCTCCCTCTCCCTCTCTCTCTCCCTCTCCCTCTCC